>NC_057805.1:266103159-266443224 GCF_018294505.1 Triticum aestivum | reverse complement strand
GCTACGACGAGTCTGGCGACTAACGGAGGAGATGGGGAGGATCTTCGAGGACTAGGTGGAGCGCTGGTGGTGGTACAAGGAGGAGAGGGAGCTCGACTTGGCCGAATTTAGCCGAGGCCGTGCGGCGGCCATGGCGGCCTACTGCGGCGAGGAGGGGCTCCGGGGCTCGGGAGACTAGCTAGGGAGGGGTCTGGGAGTGAGGTGAGGCCGACGGTGAGGTCCGGGCACCTCGGGGTGGGCTTATATAGCCGTGCGAGGTCATGGCCGAGCTGGCGCGCCGCAGACGCGTGTGGTCGCGCATCAGCTCAGGGAAGACGACGGGGAGGGAACGGACGAGCACCAGAGGTCACGGAGACGAGCGGAGCTGGGGAGAAGAGAGGGAAGCTGCCGTGGCGCGAACATAGCCGGTCGGCTACAGTTCGCCCGTGGGCGCACGGCGACGAGCGCTAGTGAGGAGGCTTCGGGAGGGGAAGACGGCTCCAGGGGAACGACGACAACGCGGGCTAGCTGTTGGACATGACGAGGCGCGCGAGCACGACAAACCAAGGAGGGGCCCACAGCAAACGACGCTCAGCTCGCGTCCATTGCTGCTAGAGCGCGTGCAAACGACGCGGTCACCACTATGACCGGCAAGGAGGGGATGCAAGAGGCAGGGAAAAGTTGTCTAGCGTTTAGTACTTTCACACTAGAGGCCGAGGGAGGTGATAGATCACGCAGAAGTGCAAAGGAGAGATGTGAGTGATCGCCTGAAGTTTGTTGTATCAGTTTTGGATGTGTGCTGTTGATTAACAGCAACTTGATTGGGTCAAATGGGGTTGTGTGGGGTGTTTTACTATGGAAGGACTATGATCCTGGAGATTTGGAGGTGATTTGGACCAAGAATTAATATAGTTGCTTTGCAACTGCATAATCTAGTCCAGAAACTTGATCAGGAAAAAGCACTCAAATGATGAAGCCACTTGAGTTGAAAATGGGCAAGGCTAGATGATTTGGGCATATTAGAGTTCCATATAAATTTCATACCATTTGGAAAAGCCAAAGTGGTACTTCCTTCATAGTGGTCCTCTCTGGACAGAAACTTGCAGAAATTCTAGATGTAAAATGGCTAAATGGATTGAGCCACAACTTGGTGGAGGGAGTTTATATGGATAGGAGAAGGCCTAGAAAATTTTACAGCCATAATGAATCAAGAAATATACTTGCTTCATAAGCTGAAATTTTGGACAGAATCAAAGATTTGAAGCTGTGCTCACATGGAGGCATTAAATGAGATCAAGTTTGGTGGAGTTATATTATTTGATGATATTAAGGACCATGCAAAAGTGCAACTCATTTGGATATGTCTAGCTTGTACCTCCTTCACAAAGTTTCTTTCTGGACAGAAACTTTGGAAAATCATAATTAAATGACTACTAGGAAAATGAAGTTGCGTTTTGGCATGTGGCAATAATATGTATAGGAAAAGGTGTCCAAGGACTTTGAGGTCAATTGGGCAAAGGAAAATAGCACTTGCTTCACAATGTGCCATTTAGGGCAGAATAGGAAATGAATTATTTGAGCATGATGATAAACATGGCAAATGAAATGTTTTGCCATATTTGAGGAAGATATGACCCAAACAATTTATGAGAATTATTTGGGAATTTTAGGAGTGATGGAAATATAGGTTGCTTCACAACCTAGGGCAAAAAGGATGATTCCTTTAATAGAAAAGGAATATCCCCAATAAAAAGAATACTGGGATTGGGCTAGGATGGAAATGATATGATCTAGGGAAGGATTTGAGGATGACAAGCCACTCTGGAAATAAAGAAGAGGTCATCTTCTTTAGTTTCCAGACCACAAAGCCATGGAAAAAAGAAAACTTAAGCAAAAACCTCAGAAAAACAAAAGAAAAGGAAAGGGCCAAAAATCAGGCTATGACATTGCCCTTGGTGGATTTTGTCGCCATGGCGGCTGGGGGAAGGGGGCAAGAGGCAGAGGACGGCGGGAACGCGACGGCGGCGAACAAGAGCGAAACTTAGGGAAGAAGAGGAAGACGAATGGAGGCTTTTGAGATTGGGATTGCGCGGAGGGTAAAAGGAATAGTGCGCTCGCAGTTATCCCTCTTTATGGGGAAGGTGCGGGTCGTGCTGCCCATTTACTGCGATGTGACGCATGCGTGCGGGAACCGCCGCACGCATGTCGCCCACGTCATGCGCACCCCTCCACGTCGCGCATTCAACACTGGTCGTGGGAAGCGCAGCGCGCGAAAAGTTTTACCGCGGTAAAAACCGCCCCGCCTGCCCGCACATCGTTTTGGGCCTGGCCAACAACGTGCCGCGCTTATGTGTGGCCCATGGCCGGGGGCTCCTGTCGGTGTACAAAAGAGGGGGCGCACCTTTGTACCCCTTTACATGTGCACGGATAGTCGGAGCCGCGCCCGCGGCCACACCAAGCAGAACAGGGGAGTTGAACCAAGGTAAAACCGAAGCCCAAGACAACCAAGGCAACGCCAAGACCAAGAACACAAAGAAGCAGAGAGGCGAAGCAGGATCCCTCAGCAAGATCCTTGCCGGGGGCAGCCTCAGCGGCCCCGGCAAGACCCTTGCCGGGGCGGCTCACCCACACTAGCGGAGTGAGCCACCCTTGAGCCCACGGGTTCCAACTGAACCAACCACGTTGGAACTAGGGCTCGGGAGGCACCTCCATGGTGGCATGCAGATCTTTGTCAAGACCAAGGAATGCTCAAGATCAGATGAGGATTAAAATAGAACGGTCCTCGACAAGATCCTTGCCGAGTAGAGCCACAAGACCCCCGTCAAGAGCCTTGCTGGGGACGATAGCGCGCCACGGCAAGGCCCTCACCGAGGGCGCCAGCAGGGCCACTGCTAGGCCCGCACCAAACAAATCTCCACCGCCATTCGCATGCAGCTGCTAGCCCAACCAGCTGGGTAGGCACCTGCGTGGCAGCATGCAGCTTCCAGGCCAACTCAGCAAGCGCCTGCGTGGCGGCATGCAGATCTTCGTGAAGACCCTACCACCGTGCCACCTCAGCTGCCTGCCTGCCTACATGGCGCCACACGCATCGCTGGCCAGGGCGCGTGTCAAAGCGAGGGGGAGTAGCGACGGACGGGACGGGCCTCGCCCCCTTCCCCGATAAAGCTAGGGGAGACCTCAATGGCGCATTAAATGCGTCTTGTCCTGTAATACGAGCGATAAGCTCGTAGCACTGTACGCCTTTCCACCTCCTGTGTGCCACTGTGGCAGCCAATTTCGACTATAAAAGGAGGCCCATGGCATACTGGGAAAGGATTCGGCTCTTTGGAACGGCGCAGCCACCGCAGCTAGTTCAGGAGCTCAAGAACACTCAATACAACCACCAAAGCAGGACTAAGGTTTTACGCATCGTCGCGGCCCGAACCTGGGTAAACGATCCTTGTGCTGATTACTAATCCTGCTCTTCTTGCAACCCTGCGCCCCAGCAACCGTAGGAGGGATTCTTGTGATCCCATAGGTGTCGTTCTACACCGACAAGCCGTGTCCCCGGTTATGGACAACTTTGAGTATCTAGAAGTGGATTATTGTTCGATCTCGTCACATTACTTAATTAATGTATTGGGTTATTAATAATTTGGGAATTTTGGGATTGAGTTGGAGGAACCTTCTCAATAATGACATAAACTTGGTAGTAAAATAAATTTTATTCCTTTGTTGTAGGGAAAAGTTAGCTTTATGCAAAATTAAACTTAGAGCCTCTACCAGCCAAATATTCATATAGAGATAGAAATTTTCATTAATTCTATCGTGTGAAATTGGCACTACATTCCATGTACTGACCTACACGGCTGTAACGTCTCATGTTGCAGGAATCTTACGACGAGTAAGTGATATGTTAGGGTTACGATGTCTACACTCAACTATACCGTTGGTGTTGTTGGGACTCCACAACTTTGTTTTTACTTCCACTATATGGATTGAGGTAATAGTATTTACGTTACTTTTTACATGTGATTGCACTCTGTTATAAATCCTCGAGTACTGTGTGTCTCAGCATACCGATCCAGGGATGACACTTAAGCAGAGAGACATGATCCATTTGGGTCAACCCGCTACAAGATGGTATCAGAGCACATGTTGACTGTAGGACGTGACCTCTAGAAACTGGCAATCCCTTAGGAGATGATTTCTCTAAAACTTTATTTTCAAAAGTATTCTTTAACTCTCATCATTTCTATTCTTTGTCAAATATTTCCTCTCACCTAAAACTGTTAGACTATACCCTTTCCCCCTTTTACCACCCGGAGGATCAACTGAAGCCACTCCAAGAAGGATCCGGTATCAGACAACTGATGACCACTTTGGAGTAAAGAGGATTTCACCATGCATTAGAAGTGTTGAAGCTACAACAGTTGAATACTCTGAAGACTTGAAGAGTTTGACGACTTTGAAGATTTATTGACCTTTAGAAGACCAAACCCCTGGTATATACTTATGTTAGATGCGATGATTGTGATCTGTCATTTGTCTGATGTTTTTTCCGACAGCCACACAAAATAAAACCGTCTCTTCAAAACTATTGTTTATATTGTGTGTATCCCTCTCTATCTCTCTTATCTCACCCCAAAACCCTTGGAACCAATAGAGGATGAAATAAGATAGACTTGTATTCTCTGGATCAATGACCCAGCCAGAGGCAGAGCTATGGATACAGAACATTGAGGATCACTTCAGGAAAAAATTGATTGTAAGGAAGTACGAGGTTCAATACGCTCTTCGGTACTTTACAAAAAGTGGTGCAACATGGTGAAAAATGCATCAAGCCATACAAGGATGTAATGGAGCAAAAAGTTGGGAGGAATTCAAGAAGACTCTGTTAAAATCCCGTCTCATCCGAAAGCGTGTTGATAAGACGAAGAAGAAACCTTGTGCCTGCCGGATTTGTGGAGAGATAGGACACATCTAGGAGGAGCACAAGGATGAATGCCCTCATTGTGAAGGAAGTAACCCAGCATAAGAATGCCCAAATAGGCAGGTTACTTGTTTCATGTGTGAAGGGACTACCCACTACCCTGCTCAGTGTCACACTTACCCCATGGTACAACAAACTATCTAGCAAAAGAAAGAAGCAATGAAAGAAGGCCCCGTGGAAATTTTAGAAGAACATGTGATGAAGGAAGATGTTGAGGGCACACCCGAAGAAGATCAAATTAAACTTTACACCAAGTCATGCTATTCATGTGGAGAAGAAGGACACATCTCCCAATATTGTCTGAAGGAGTATCTAGTAGAATTCCTGACAGTGGGAGTAGAGTATGACCCACAGGAAATAGAAGTCCTGATTGTTACAGAAAAGTCTAGGAAGAGAAACAGAATGTATCCCCAGAACAATCCAATATCTACAAAGAAGGACCTAAGTCATATCACATGTTACATGTGCACGGATTTAGGTCATTACGCTTATAAATGTCCAGAGAAGAAGCTAAAAAATCCAAGGAGTCTACATAATCACAAAAAGCCCCGAGACATGTCAGAAGTCAATTGTTTTCGCTGCAAAGAAGCGGGACATTTTGCTAGGGAATGTTCAAATCAGATGAAAGCCGGAGCCGAGTAGTTGAGATTTTGATGTGTCATGATTTCATACGTTGAATTTTATAAGTTGTTACTCTATGAAGAAAGATTTTGACCATTTTCGAGGATATGAGAAATATGGTCTATGGAAGAATTTGTGCATTTCAAGGGTGGTAGTACCCTGTGAGGAAACTTGACCCCTGGAAAGGATAATGATATTCCACGGAGTGGACTTCGGACAAAATAAGTATCAATTTTATCTCGATATGTGGGATACCCCAAGAATATGAAGGGATGAAGTACTATTGGATATAAAGGAGGTATAATGTTGTTAATATGGAACAATTCTAACCCCGGGATGAGTTAACGCTATAAATGTGTTGAAGCGCCCCTAACCCACATTCCTAGGAGTTAATAAGCATCAAGTACTCCCCGGAAGAACAAATTTCGGAAGAAGCTGTGATTTGAACAGCAGACGTTTCTTAGGAGGATACGAAAACCCGAGAGTTGTGAAGAACGATAGATGTTTTGTTCAGCTTGCAGAAGTAATGGATATATCCAAACTTAGTTCGTCGACAAGAGAAATTCTGCAATGCTTATGAGGATGACTGAGTGTTAGAATGTGAGATTCACTAAACCATATACAAGGTAGTGATTTGGGTGCAGAATGGATTGATCACCATGCCGACTTACTCTTATTATTCGCCTCTACTATATGGGATGGTAAATCTGAGTGACTTACCCATAGTAGAGAGAGATGACGTTATCAAAAACCTTGTTTGAACCTTAGAATGGTATAACAATTTTCCCTTATACAAGGCAGCTATTGCCAACCGTAGTTCATACGGTGAGAATGAAGCCCAAACCCGTTTTCTGCAGGGACCCAGTCAAATTGTTTGATGACCACCATGAGATATCGATAGTTTTTTAGTATTGGCGCCAGACCTTTCAGCTAAGAAGAACTAGTCTCGGAAGAACCTTACCAAGAGGAAAGGACACAAGAATTGAGAAAAAAGGTTATGTCGCTACCGGAAGAGCCCAGAGAAGGCATTATCCTGAAGATCTGAGAAGATCGACACTGCCATCAATAAGGATGTAGTACCTGAGTTTTGATGGAACCGTAACCATGCTTCTAAGGGTGGTAGCACCCCAGATCTTCGTGACAATCGATGGGTTTTTGAGGAGACTCCGAACCTAACCTATTTCTTGCTAGCCTCTTCGAATCTCAAGGACGAGATTCATTTTAAGTGTGGTAGGTTTGTAACATCCCAAAATTCTAAATTTGGAAAGTTATATTAAATAAATAGTTTTTATTGTTTGTTTGATTGTGGTGTGGTTGCTTGTGTGAAATTGAGTGAAATTTGAAACTTTTTCAAAGTTGAGTGAGAGGGCATGAAATGAATTACCCAGACTTTCACCTTGCATTTATGATCCTCATGAATTAAAATTCATTTCATCACAAAACCGTATAGTGAAGATGATATGACTTCTTGCATTTAAATAAATGAAAAGGGTTTTGAAAAGATTTGAATTCCATTTGGAAATATTCCAAATTCGGAAACATTATGCAACTCAATGAGTTTCACGAGAGAAGATAAAATGACTTCTTCAAATGCTAAGAAAGAGAGTTGGATGTTTCAAAGAACCAAATTGAAAGTCCCTTTGAAGTTATTTTAAAACCCCACTTTCAACTTGGAGTTATTTGATTTTTATACAAATTACTTTCTCCAAAAATAAAATATATGGAAAATAGGGTAAAACGATTCTCCATAGTAGAAAAATGGAGAGAAATGAGTTTGAAATCATTTTGGTATTTTAAAATATTTTTATTTTGTTTTTAAATGAACCGGTAGTACTGTTTGCTTTATTTAAATTTTTGTGAAATTTATTTTCCGCTGAAAATATGTTCATGTTTTAGGAAATATTTTTCGGAAAATTGTGATATATAATATGCCTATGTAAATTTTGTTTTCATTTTCATTATTAAGTTTTTTCTTTTGTGTTTCTATTTAAAAAAATGTGCGTGCTATCGCCCACATGCGCAGCATAGCAGCAGGTGGCGCTCCATTGTTTTTTTTCTCCTAAATGGGCCAGGCCCAGCCAGCCTTTTCCTTTCCAGATTTTTTTCTTCCTTTGGAAAAAAACTGCAGCATGTACACATGCGGCCGGCCGATGGCCTTTAGGCCCGTGCGAGGCGCTTAGCTTTTCTCCTCTGTTTTGTTTATTTTCGTCTACTTTTAGTCCCACATTGGCTAGCTAAAGACCTCTAAGCCTCCTTTCCACCTATAAATATAGACCCATAGAGCCTCCAAAAATTATCCACTTCAGGTTAAATCAATATTTTGGTTTGACTAGCTTCAAAAAAAAATCTTCTCTCCGGCGGGACTTCTAGAAGTTGTCTCCTCTCTCTGAAGTCGTCTTTTTTCTACCTTATGAAGTTATCTGTCTTTGTATTTTTTATACTCCCGTAGCTTATTATTTCTAGACTAATACGGTAGAATAATTAGATTACCAATTCTCTGTATTTATACATTAGACCTAGATTTAGCCGTAACTATGTTTCTTCCGTAAAACTGCCTAGCCTTGATTTTTACTCGTCCATCCAAATTAGATAAAATCAATGCCTACATTTTCGTCTTGATTCCACCTATCTAGTGAATCTATCAACTTTCAAATTTTGAAATTTGTTCAGATTCATATTCAAACAACTTTTTATCATATCTTTTTATCCGTAGCTCCGTTTCCGATGAACCCAACGGCATCGGATTCGTATTGAAGTAATCTTTCTGTTCGCCCAATTAGTGTCATCTTGCCAACACATAATTTTGATCTTAGCTAGTTACTCTACTAGTCCACCAAAGAGTTGTTACACAACATTTTAAGCAGATTCAATGCTATGTTGAATTACTTGATCCGTTATTTTCACTCTAGTAATTCTTTTTCCTACATATTCATGTTGACTTCCTACATCTAATAGGATCATTAGTTTCGACTTTTGATCTTTTCAAATTTGAACGATTCAAATTTGAACTCGAAGCTTCACTTGATCATATCTTGTAAACTGTAGCGCTTTTTCAATTGATTCCTTTTTCAACTTGAATCCCTAGGCGTAAATCTAATATCTTGAGCCATCACAACACTTTTTCACCGAAAGTAGGATCTGATCTTGCCAAATAATTTGATTTGGTTCTTTTGGATTTTTCGCAATCTTCCTTTGCATTTTCTTTTGGGTCTTTGAGGACTAGGTTGAGCGCTGGTGGTGGTAGAAGGAGGAGAGGGAGCTCGACTTGGCCGAATTTAGCCAAGGTCGTGCGGCGACCATGGCGGCCTACTGCGGTGAGGAGGGGCTCCGGGGCTCGGGAGACTAGTTAGGGAGGGGTCTGGGAGTGAGGTGAGGCCGATGGTGAGGTCGGGGCACCTCGGGGTGGGCTTATATAGCCGTGCGAGGTCATGGCCGAGCTGGCGTCGCCGCGAGCGCATGTGCTCGCGCATGAGCTCGGGGAAGACGACGGAGAGGGAACGGACGAGCACCAGAGGTCACGGAGACGAGCGGAGCTCGGGGACAAGAGAGGGAAGCTGCCATGGCGCTAACAGAGCCGGTCGGCTACAGTTCGCCCGTGGGCGCACGGCGACGAGCGCCAGCGAGGAGGCTTCGGGAGGGGGATACGGCTCCAGGGGAACGACGACAACGTGGGCTAGCTGTTGGACATGAGGAGGCGCGCGAGCACAACGAACCGAGGAGGGGCCCGAAGCAAACGACGCTCAGCTCGTGTCCATTGCTGCCAGAGCGCGTGCAAACGACGCGGTCACCACTGTGACTGGCAAGGAGGGGACGCAAGAGGCAGGGACAAGTTGTCTAGCGTTTAGTCCTTTCATACTAGAGGCCGAGGGAGGTGATAGATCACGCAGAAGTGCTAAGGAGAGATGTGAGTGATCGCGTGAAGATTGTTGTATCAGTTTTGGATGAGCACTGTTGATCAACAGCAACTTGATTGGGTCAAATGGGGTTGTCTGGGGTGTTTTACTATGGAAGGACTATGATCCTGGAGATTTGGAGGTGATTTGGACCAAGAATTAATATAGTTGCTTTGCAACTACATAATCTGGTCCAGAAACTTGATCAGGAAAAATCACTCAAATGATGAAGCCACTTGAGCTGAAAATGGGCAAGGCTAGATGATTTGGGCATATTAGAGTTCCATATAAATTTCATACCATTTGGAACAGCCAAAGTGGTACTTCCTTCATAATGGTCCTTTCTGGACAGAAACTTGCAGAAATTCTAGAGGTAAAATGGCTAAATGGATTGATCCACAACTTGGCGGAGGGAGTTTATTTGGATAGGAGAAGGCCTAGAAAAATTTACAGCCATAATGAATCAAGATAAAATATACTTGGTTCACAAACTGAAATTTTGGACAGAATCAAAGATTTGAAGCTGTGCTCACATGGAGGCATTAAATGAGCTCAACTTTGGTGGAGGGCTATGATGTGATGATATTAAGGACCATGCAAAAGTGCAATTCATTTGGATATGTCTAGCTTGTACCTCCTTCACAAAGTTTCTTTCTAGACAGAAACTTTGGAAAATCATTATTAAATTAATACTAGGCAAATGAGGTTGCATTTTGTCATGTGGCAATGATATGGACAGGAAAAGGTGTCCAAGGAGTTTGAGGTCAATTGGGCAAAGGAAAATAGCACTTGCTTCACAATGTGCCATTTAGGGCATAATAGGAAATGAATTATTTGAGAATGATGATAAACATGACAAATGAAATGTTTTGCCATATTTGAAGAAGATATGACCCAAAAAATTTATGAGAATTTTTTGGGAATTTTAGAAGTGATGGAAATATAGGTTGCTTCACAACCTAGGGCAAAAAGGATGATTCCTTTAATAGAAAAGGAATATTCCCAATAAAAAGAATATTGGGATTGGGCTAGGATGGAAATGATATGATCTAGGGAAGGATTTGAGAATGACAAGCCACTCTTTAAATAAAGAAGAGGTCATCTTCTTCAGTTTCCAGACCACAAAGCCACGGAAAAAGAAAACTCAAGCAAAAACCTCAGAAAAACAAAAGAAAAAGAAAGGGCCAAAAATCAGGCTGTGACAAACCTTCCCCCCTTAAAGAAATCTCGTCTTCGATATTTGGTTGCTCAGGAAACAAGTATGAATATACTAACTTAAGGAAACCGTTTCCAACTCGGGTATCCTTTTTCCTTTATTGATGGTTCCCATTGAATTCTTCATCTGACTTATCTGACTGGATCTGGGGTTGCTTCCTTCACTGTATCCATATCCTGACAGATCTTAACTCACGTGTTCTGCTTATACTGGCTCCAATTATGTTCATATCTGCTGACTTAGCTGAGATTACCATGACTGAAATATCTGCGTGTCTCACAAATCCAAGAGTGACTTCCAATGGTTGTGTCTGTACTGACAACTGTCCGTGAATTGGTGATCCGATTTGTCCTGATGAACACCCAAGCGCTGACTCCTTGCATTGGGTTACTCCATTAAATTTAGGTCCTTTAGGTTCCAGACAGTGAGTTGCGGCATATCCGTTTTTCTGACAGATTCTGACTTATCGCAGGAAGTTCTGACCCATCCTGACTGGCTCCACTGTCTTGAATCTCAGCTTCATACCAAATATTTGATTGTCGCCTATCGTTGCCAGCATAAGGGGTATGGCCTTATATGATAGTATCCGCAGACTTGACTGACTGTGAATCTCGTGAAAGAATTTTGTCCATGACAGGCTATCCGTTGAGGCTTCACATAAGGGAGGGCACATGCTCCCACTGTTATTCACCATCCAAAACCGTGCAGAACCTTTTGGTGAATATCCATGGTGATCCATACTGACTCAGACTGTCCGGGGTATCTGCACCATGTGAATTATGCAACAATTATCAGTCTGGCTCCTTCATTACTGTTTTCCTTGCCTGGATCCTTGGGTGAAGGAGCGGGGTCATATTGCTTCTTCGTGTGACCATAGGTTCTGTTGGGTGCAATATTCTGACAGCTGAACTCTTATCCACATCTTCTGACATGGTAATCCATTAAATGGCAGGTTCAACACTTCTCAAGTTCTGACCGTAGGAAAATGATCATTCGAACCCTTGCAAGAAATCAGCAAATAAATTAGTAGCCACCAGAACGGTCTTTACAACTCAGATCTGGGACATTACTGAAGTAACTCAACCACGGCTTAGGACGGCTGAAAAGCAGCTCAGAACATGACACCGGGTTGATAAGAAGAAAGTGGCAGCTCCCTAAAATAGCCAAAAGCAGCTATAGGGCTACTGTCACAAAAAGAAACTCAACAGCTGTATGAGACGGCCGAAAAGCAGCTCAGAACTCATGACAGTCGTTGAAGAGAGAAATAAAAATCGGTATCCACCCCGGATAGCTAAAAACAGCTCAGATCACAGGCGTGGTGCCGGCACTGAAGAAAAGCAGACAAGGGCTCATCAAGATCATCTTCCAGGTTCACTGGTACTTGTACAGAGCTCAGAGTTGTCGTCAATCCTCATAGTCCTTTGTCACATTGAGGTGTATATCTGGCATCCTTCACATATATGTGAGAATCTGATTCCCGAGGCAGACTTGTGTTCTGACTGATTCTTGCTTCTGACCAACTGTTGCGGATCTGATTCTGCCATCTGCTGTCAATTCACATTGTACTATCTTGCACCAGTGTCGTACTGAGGACGATTGGATGACTTAGGCTGAAAACCATCGAGAGTATCTTGCTGAGGAAGACTGGGCTTCGTGCTGAAACAGGAATTGCTGGACCATCCTCCTTTCTGAGTATGTGGCACATCCTTGCTTTTTCCAGGCATATCATGTGTCAAAATCATCCTCCATGAAGAATCAAACCTTGTATCTGAACCATACCTTTGACTGAAATTGCATTGTTGGTCTTGCACATAGCTTATCTTCTTGCTGATCTGATCATTACTGCCATGAAGAGTGCACACTGAGGCAAACTTGATTATCTGTATCACGATCAGATATCCCCAGATCTCAATGCAGTCGGCTGAGAATTCCATACTGATGCAAACTTGATAGTGTCAGTCCATCCAGGATTTCTTTCGCATTCAGACAAGGTATTCCAATTTCATTGCAGTCTGCTGATAACTTCATTCCATTTATCTGAGCTTCCAAGTATTTGAATTCCTTCCTGATTCTTCAGGTCCGGTGTCGGTTGATGAGCAACTTTAATAAGGGGAAAATAATGCCACACCGAAGGCCCAAAGAAAGAAGCAGAAGAAACGACGAAAACAACAAAACAAACACACAAGCATACAAATAATATAAATAATAAAGCAACATCACATATTACTCCTACTCACACAATAATATGCATGCACACCTAAGCACACAAGTGTCACAAAAACTCCGGTATTGCGATCTAATATGCTGTGGCGGTGTGCACGAAAGTGAATTCACGTGTGGAAGGAGTTGGTGTAACCAAGGCTACACCAAGCGTTGTCTGAACACCGGTCGCAATCGGATGGATACGGGGCGAGGACGGACTTGGTGATCAAGTAGCGAGACACAAGGTCACGACCACGTCATCATCAAGCGTACGAAGGGGAATCGTACACGTCCAAAGAATGGGATGACATGGCATTATAGCGGTGGAAAGTGGGGCTTTGCTAGCATTGCCCTTTTCTGATAACAAAGATCGTTAAGGGTTGCCAAAGGGACGATATGGATGGCACGATTGGGGATAGAGACGAGTCTATCACCAAAATAATATGGGTGGGTGGCGGAAAGATATCGACGCGATACCTGAGCATAACTCTTGCAAATGGTGTCTGGAACATTTGGCACCAGGGCATCACTCTGCTGGGACAGAGATAACGCCGAACACCGAAGAGCAGGCATGCTAAGAAGGAGGGTGCAGGTAGTGGATCGAAACCGATACCACCTACACTCACAAGATTAACCGTTAGCGACAAGATAATAATCTATATGCATGCTATGCAACAAACGAATACAGCAATCAAGTGCAACAAACCACCCAGACTCTATACTACCGCATTCTAACATTCGCGCGGGCTAGGGAATCCTACAGCCAGACCTACTCTGATACCAAGCCTGTGGCACCCCGGCTCAGAGAAACCGGAACGCCCCGTATTCTAGCCCAGAGATCGAGGAGAAGTCTTCTGGAATACGGCACTGCTTAGCATAGAACAAATCAGCTCTTTATTGCAATCTATATGGGTACAAGGGGATTACATCGGCACGTCGACACTACATCTGCCACGGTTGCTCCATGCAAGCAGTAGAACAACACGATGCAGCGGACTACTGGTAGCGGAAAAGCGACGACGGTGGTGAACTCCACTCCACAGGGACTCTGGCTGGAATGCTTATCCTAGCTCGCAAACAAGGAATCCACGGCAAACAAGGAATCATATCCGGCATGACCTGCAAGCTGGCATGACACGCCAGGTCAGTACATTGAATGTACTTGCAAGCTCACAGCAACCAAACCAATCAAGACAAACAACAACATGGCAATTAAAGGTTAACAAGGATTAACATGATACTATCAGATCAATCATAGCATGAACAAGATGATACAGCTAGAACAATACGAGCATGGCATGAACATATGAACAAGATGAGCCTAGCATGCAACATGATGCAACTATCATGCACCAACTTACTTTGCTCTAGTTACCTTGTAACCATCACCTGTATCACTTACCATCACGGATATCACACGATCATCTCAGGATCCAATCAAGCTTGGTATTAACAATACCGTAGCAATCATTTATGATCACAAGGAGCTTGACTTTTACCCTTGACTCTCGCATAACACCACAAATATCCAACAAGTTGGTATTCATGATACCACAATGATCCTCTCACGATCACATAAATATCAACCAACTTCTTTCATCATCGAACCGGGGTTGTTATTAAGAACATCATTATTATTACTGTTGACCCATAGTGTGACCGACACGAACTGGGCCCATATCCGCGGGCGCGGCTATCGATAGATTTAACACAAACACACACTCTGCAGAGGTAGCGCACTGTACCCACACCACGAAACCCATGGCCTCGCTCTCCCATTCGGGTGGACCAACGACGTTCTAGTAAATCCGATCTATTGCCATGGCACTCTCCCGGCCACTCCAACCAACACCCCTTTTGGGTTCAGTCCTGGGTGGCCCATGCCTACCAAAGGTCTTACGGCCACCGTCATGGCAAAAAAGGTCCCAAACGGGGAAAAAGCGCGCAAACAACTCGGGCTCACAAGGCTTATGCCGTCCTACCTGGCCAACGTAGCGCTCGCGCATAACCTTCCCTACGTTGGAGGCACCGTTAGGGCCTTTGCCACACACAAGGCAAATGTGGTTGCACTGGTCAGCTCGATCTGGTGGCACCATGACTCAGCCAACAGTTGTTCAAGTTCAATATAATCCGATTAAACTTGAATGCAATATACTGAGCCATGATAAAAATAACATGATGCAACTACAATGCATGAACATGATATCAACATGAGCATGGGGGTGCAACATAATCCGCAAGCATAATAACGACATTTAATCATTTAACCAAATGAGCATGGCATACTAACGAGCATGAATATCACAACTAGAACACTACTCATAGCATGACATGAACACTAGCATCAATAATAAATATCATGCAAACGATAAAACTACCATGCAAATATTTAACCAACTCGGTGCAAAATAACATACATAACAACGGTACTCGGAACAAACGATAATCATGCACCGAAGACCATCACCAAATGTATTATTACTAAGCATGGCCAGTACTAGCATGAAGAACATAATAACAGAGTGCAAGGAAAACAAAGCATGATGGTAAACACCGATCCATAAGCATAAACGAAATACCGACAATAGCAGCAAAGCAAACAAACAGTTATTTAAGATTCTTGTTGAAATCCAATGCTTCTGCATGGCTATCATGCAAATGGTGGTTGTGGCTTGCCTGGGCATGGAGAAGGCTCCGGGGGGAAGTGCGGTGAAGCCGCGGAAAGAATCGCCGGAAAGGGTTCGCTCTCGGAGGGGGCTGATTAGGGGCAGGAGCAAAATGGTCATTTCCAGTATGTCAAACCATAGTGAAAATGATACCAAAAGTTCGGGCTCCACGAGACGAAGAAGTGGGCTTTGGATTCACCTCAATCGGAGTTACGGGCAAGAAGTTATAAGAGTTTTTCTGCCAGGGACCTATCTGTAATGAAATCATCACAAACAAGCCCTCAACCGGAAAAACCGAAAGCGCCTTCTCAGAAAATACGTTTTCTAGAATGGAAAACGCATTTTGGCCCGAAGAAGAGTAGAGTATGCTTTCGTAAGGGGAAAGCGCATACGGGCAATTCCCGCGTCCACTTATCCACGTCAGCTTCGCCGGGTCAACCCCCTGTGCGGCTGACGGGTGGGGTCGCCGGGGCCCACTGGTGAGCTGGTGTCGGCAGCGTCATCTCCCTCCTCTCGCCCGCGCCTGGCCGCGGCAGAGCCAGCCACGACGAGGCCTGCCGGAGCTACGGGGCATCTCCGGCGATGCTCCGCCTACGAAACTGCTCAGCGTCGAGTGACACATCGAGTGGTCCCATCCACGGTCGCCGGAGTGGACCGAGTCGACGGAGGTTTCGACGCCAGTGGACGAGAGCTTCGGGCGTGGATGGGGTTGGGGCTACGGCGAGTCCGGCGACTAACGGAGGAGATGGGGAGGATCTTCGAGGACTAGGTGGAGCGCTGGTGGTTGTAGAAGGAGGAGAGGGAGATCGACTTGGCGGAATTTAGCCGAGGCCGTGTGGCGGCCATGGCGGCCTACTGCGGCGAGGAGGGGCTCCGGGGCTCGGGAGACTAGCTAGGGCGGGGGGTCTGGGAGTGAGGTGAGGCCGATGGTGAGGTCGGGGCACCTTGGGGTGGGCTTATATAGCCGTGCGAGGTCATGGCCGAGCTCGCGTCGCCGCGGACGCGTGGACGGCGCTGCGGACGCGTGTGCTCGCGCATGAGCTCGGGGAAGACGACGGGGGGGAACGGACAAGCGCCAGAGGTCATGGAGACGAGCGGAGCTCGGGGACAAGAGAGGGAAGCTGCCGCGGCGTGAACACAGCCGGTCGGCTACAGTTCGCACATGGGCAAACGGCGACGAGCGCCAGCGAGGAGGCTTCGGGAAGGGTAGACGGCTCCAGGGGGACGACGACAATGCGGGTTAGCTGTTGGACATGACGAGGCGCGCGAGCACGACGAACCGAGGAGGGGCCCGAAGCAAACGACGCTCAGCTCGCGTCCATTGCTGCCAGAGCGCGTGCAAATGACGCGGTCACCACCGTGACCGGCAAGGAGGGGATGCAAGAGGCAGGAAAAGTTGTCTAGGGTTTAGTCCTTTCATACTAGAGGCCGAGGGAGGTGATAGATCACGCAGAAGTCCAAAGGAGACATGTGAGTGATCGCCTGAAGTTTGTTGTATCAGTTTTGGATGAGCACTGTTGATCAACAGCATTTTGATTGGGCCAAATGGGGTTGTCTGGGGTGTTTTACTATGGAAGGACTATGATCCTGGAGATTTGGAGGTGATTTGGACCAAGAATTAATATAGTTGCTTTGCAACTACATAATCTGGTCCAAAAACTTGATCAGGAAAAAGCACTCAAATTATGAAGCCACTTGAGCTGAAAATGGGCAACGCTAGATGATTTGGGCATATTAGAATTCCATATAAATTTCATACCATTTGGAAAAGGCAAAGTGATACTTCCTTCATAGTGGTCCTCTCTGGACAGAAACTTGCAGAAATTCTAGAGGTAAAATGGCTAAATGGATTGAGCCACAACTTGGTGGAGGTATTTTATATGGATAGGAGAAGGCCTAGAAAAACATACAGCCATAATGAAGCAAGATAAAATATACTTGCTTCACAAACTAAAATTTTGGACAGAATCAAAGATTTGAAGTTGTGCTCACATGGAGGCATTAAATGAGCTCAACTTTGGTGGAGGTATATGATTTGATGATATTAAGGACCATGCAAAAGTGCAACTCATTTGGATATGTCTAGCTTGTACCTCCTTCACAAAGTTTCTTTCTGGACAGAAACTTTGGAAAATCATAATTAAGTGACTACTAGGCAAATGAAGTTGCGTTTTGGCATGTGGCAGTGATATGGACAGGAAAAGCTGTCCAAGGAGTTTGACGTCAATTGGGCAAAGGCAAATATCACTTGCTTCACAATGTGCCATTTAGGGCAGAATAGGAAATGAATTATTTGAGCATGATGATAAACATGGCAAATGAAATGTTTTGCCATATTTGAGGAAGATATGACACAACCAATTTATGAGAATTATTTGGGAATTTTAGGAGTGATGGAAATATAGGTTGCTTCACAACCTAGGGCAAAAAGGATGATTCCTTTAATAGAAAAGGAATATTCCCAATAAAAAGAATATTGGGATTGGGCTAGGATGGAAATGATATGATCTAGGGAAGGATTTGAGGATGGCAAGCCACTCTGGAAATAAAGAAGAGGTCATCTTCTTCAGTTTCCAGACCACAAAGCCATGGAAAAAAGAAAACTCAAGCAAAAACCTTAGAAAAACAAAAGAAAAAGAAATGGCCAAAATTCAGGCTATGAAATTGCCCTTGGTGGATTTTGGCGCCATGGCGGCTGGGGGAAGGGGCAAGAGGCAGAGGACGGCGGGAACGCGACGGCGGCGAACAAGAGCGAAGCTTAGGGAAGAAGAGGAAGACAAATGGAGACTTCTGAGATTGGGATTGCGCGGGGGGTAAAAGGAACAGTGCGCTCGCGGTTATCCCTTTTTATGGGGAAGGTGCGGGTCGTGCTGCCCATTTACTGCGATGTGACGCATGCGTGCGAGAACCACCCCACGCATGCCGCCCACGTCACGCTCACCCCTCCACGTCGCACATTCAACGCGGGTCGTGGGAAGCGCAGCGCGCGAAAAGTTTTACCGCGGTAAAAACTGCCCCGCCTGCCCGCACATCGTTTTGGGCCTGGCCCAACAACGTGTCGCGCTTATGTGTGGCCCAGGCCTGGGGGCTCCTGTCGGTGTACAAAAGAGGGGGCACACCTTTGTACCCCTTTATATGTGCACGGACAGTCGGAGCCGCGCCCGCGGCCACACCAAGCAGAACAGGGGAGGTGAACCAAGGTAAAACCGAAGCCCAAGACAGCCAAGGCAACGCCAATACCAAGAACACAAAGAAGCAGAGAGGCGAAGCAGGATCCCTCAGCAAGATCCTTGCCGGGGGCAGCCTCAGCGGCCCCGGCAAGACCCTTGCCGGGGCGGCTCACCCACACCAGCGGAGTGAGCCACCCTTGAGCCCACGGGTTCCAACTGAACCAACCACGTTGGAACTAGGGATCGGGAGGTACCTCCATGGTGGCATGCAGATCTTTGTCAAGACCAAGGAATGCTCAAGATCAGATGAGTATTAAAAGACAACGGTCCTCGGCAAGATCCTTGCCGAGGAGAGCCACAAGACCCCCGGCAAGATCCTTGCCGGGGACGATAGCGCGCCACGGCAAGGCCCTCACCGAAGCTAGTTCAGGAGCTCAAGAACACTCAACACAGCCACCAAAGCAGGACTAGGGTTTTACGCATCCTCGCGGCCCAAACCTGGGTAAACGATCCTTGTGCTGGTTACTAATCCTACTCTTCTTGCAACCCTGCGCCCCAGCAACCGTAGGAGGGATTCTTGTGATCCCATAGGTGTCGTTCCACACCGACAAGCCGTGTCCCCGGTTGTGGACAACTTTGAGTATCTAGAAGTGGATTATTGGTTGATCTCGTCACGTTACTTAATTAATGTATTGGGTTATTAATAATTTCGGGATTTTGGGATTGAGTTGGAAGAACCTTCTCAATAATGACATAAATTTGGTAGTAAAATAAAATTTATTCCTTTGTTGTAGGGAAAAATTAGCTTTATGCAAAATTAAACTTAGAGCCTCTACCAGCCAAATATGCATATAGAGATAGACATTTTCATTATTATTATATGGTGTGAAATTGGCAGTACATTCAATTTACTGACATACACGGCTGTAACGTCTCAAGTTGCAGGAATCTTACGACGAGCAAGTCATATGATAGGGTTACGATGTCTACACTCAACTTTGTCGTTGGTGTTGTTGGGACTCCACAACTTTGTTGTTACTTCCACTATATGGATTGAGGTAATAGTATTTACGTTACTTTTTACATGTGATTGCACTCTGTTATAAATCCTCGAGTACTGTGTATGTCAGCATACCGATCCAGGGATTACACTTAAGCACAGAGACTTGATCCATTTGGGTCGGGTCGCTACAAGATGGTATCAGAGCACATGTTGACTGTAGGACGTGACCTCTAGAAACTGGCAATCCCTTAGGAGATGATTTCTCTAAAACTTTATTTTCAAAAGTATTCTTTAACTCTCATCGTTTCTATTCTTTGTCAAATATTCTCGATATGTGGGATACCCCAAGAATATGAAGGGGTGAAGTACTATTGGATATAAAGGAGGTATAATGTTGGTAATATGGAACAATTCTAACCCCGGGATGAGTTAACGCTATAAATGTGTTGAAGCGCCCCTAACCCACATTCCTAGGAGTTAATAAGCATCAAGTACTCCCCGGAAGAACAAATTTCGGAAGAAGCTGTGATTTGAACAGCAGACGTTTCTTAGGAGGATACGAAAACCCGAGAGTTGTGAAGAACGATAGATGTTTTGTTCAGCTTGCAGAAGTAATGGATATATCCAAACTTAGTTCGTCGACAAGAGAAATTCTGCAATGCTTATGAGGATGACTGAGTGTTAGAATGTGAGATTCACTAAACCATATACAAGGTAATGATTTGGGTGCGGAATGGATTGATCACCATGCCGACTTACTCTTATTATTCGCCTCTGCTATATGGGATGGTAAATCTGAGTGACTTACCCATAGTAGAGAGAGACGACGATATCAAAAACCTTGTTTGAACCTTAGAATGGTATAACAATTTTATCTTATACAAGGCAGCTATTGCCAACCGTAGTTCATACGGTGAGAATGAAGCCCAAACCCATTTTCTGCAGGGACCCAGTCAAATTATTTGATGACCACCATGAGATATCAATAATTGTTTAGCATTGGCGCCAGACCTGTCAGTTAAGAAGAACTAGTCTCGGAAGAACCTTACCAAGATGAAAGGACACAAGAATTGAGAAAAAAGGTTATGCTGCTACCGGAAGAGCCCGGAGAAGGAATTATCCTGAAGATCTGAGAAGATCGAGACTGCCATCAATAAGGATGTAGTACCTGAGTTTTGATGGAACCGTGACCATGCTTCTAAGGGTCGTAGCACCCCAGATCTTTGTGACAATCGATGGATTTTTTAGGAGACTCCGAACCTAACCTATTTCTTGCTAGCCTCTTCGAATCTCAAGGACGAGATTCATTTTAAGTGTGGTAGGTTTGTAACATCCCAAAATTCTAAATTTTGGAAAGTTATATTAAATAAATAGTTTTGATTGTTTGTTTGATTGTGGTGTGGTTGCTTGTGTGAAATTGAGTGAAATTTGAAACTTTTTCAAAGTTTAGTGAGAGGGAATGAAATGACTTAACCAGACTTTCACCTTGCATTTATGATCCCCATGAATTAAAATTCATTTCATCACAAAACCCTGCAGTGAAGATGATATGACTTCTTCCATTTAAATAAATGAAAAGGGTTTTGAAAAGATTTGAATTCCATTTGGAAATATTCCAAATTCGGAAACATTATGCAACTCAATGAGTTTCATGAGAGAAGATAAAATGACTTCTTCAAATGCTAAGAAAGAGAGTTGGAAGTTTCAAAGGTTCAAATTGAAAGTCCCTTTGAAGTTATTTTGAAAACCCACTTTCAATTTGAAGTTATTTCATTTTTATTCAAATTACTTTTCTCCAAAAAGAATATATATGGAAAATAGGGTAAAACGATTCTCTACAGTAGAAAAATGGAGAGAAATGAGTTTGAAATCATTTTGGTATTTTAAAATATTTTTATTTTGTTTTTAAATGAACCGGTAGTACTGTTTGCTTTATTTAAATTTTTGTGAAATTTATTTGCCGCTGAAAATATGTTCATGTTTTAGGAAATCTTTTTCTGAAAATTGTGATATATAATGTGCCTATGTAAATTTTGTTTTAATTCTCATTATTAAGTTTTCCTTTTGTGTTTCTATTTAAAAATAATGCGCATGCTATCGCCCACATGCGCAGCATAGCAGCATCTGGCACTCCATTGTTTTTTCTCCTAAATGGGCCAGGCCCAGCCAGCCTTTTCCTTTCCAGATTTTTTTCTTCCTTTGGAAAAAAACTGCAGCACGTACGCATGCGGCCGGCCGATGGCCTTTAGGCCCGTGCGAGGCGCTTAGCTTTTCTCCTCTGTTTCATTCATTTTCATCTACTTTAAGTCCCACATTGCCTAGCTAAAGACCTTTAAACCTCCTTTCCACCCATAAATATAGACCCATAGAGCCTCCAAAAATTATCCACTTCAGGTTAAATCAATATTTTGGTTTGACTAGCTTCACAAAAAAATATTTCTTTTCTCCGGCGGGGCTTCTGGAAGTTGTCTCCTCTCTCTGAAGTCATCTTTTTTTCTACCTTGAGAAGTTATATTTCTTCGTATTTTTTATACTCCCGTAGCTTATTATTTCTAGACTAGTACGGTAGAATAATTAGATTACCAATTCTCTGTATTTATACATTAGACCTAGAAATCTTTTAGCCGTAACTATGTTTCTTCTGTAAAACAGTCTGGCCCTGATTTTTACTCGTTCATCCAAATTAGATAAAACCAACGCCTACATTTTCTTCTTGATTCCACGTATCTAGTGAATCTATCAACTTTCAAATTTCGAAATTTGTTCAGATTCATATTCGAACAACTTTTGATCATATCTTTTTATCCGTAGCTCCGTTTCCGATGAACCCAAGGGCATCGGATTCGTATTGAAGTAATCTTTCCGTTCGCCCAATTAGTGTCATCTTTCCAACATATAATTTTGATCTTAGCCAGTTACTCTACTAGTCCACCAAAGAGTTGTTACACAACATTTTAAGCAGATTCAATGCTATGTTGAATTACTTGATCCGTTATTTTCACTCTAGTAATTCTTTTTCCTACATATTCATATTGACTTCCTACATCTAGTAGCATCATTAGTTTCGACTTTTGATCTTTTCAAATTTGAACGATTCAAATTTGAACTCGAAGCTTCACTTGATCATATCTTGTAAACTGTAGCGCTTTTTCAATTGATTCCTTTTTCAACTTGAATCCCTAGGCGTAAATCTAATATCTTGAGCCATCACCACACTTTTTCATCGAAATTAGGATCTGATCTTGCCAAATAATTTAATTTGGTTCTTTTGGAGTTTTCACAATCTTCCTTTGCATTTTCTTTTGGGTCTTTGAGCGATTGCTTTTGTGTGGATAAAATTGCTTGCTTACGATAGATTGATCGGAGTGTGACGAGTAGAACTATCTGGAATTATGAGTGCGAAGAATCTTCATCAACAGTACAAGGCAAGTTCACACCTTGATCATACTTTTCTATACCCAGTTTTTACTATGCATTGGTTCACCCTTACAAATATGCATGAGTAGGATTGGTAATTGGGTTTTGCTATGTGGTACATGAGGTAGGAACCTATGATCCTTGAAACACCCCGGGATTATACGTTATGTCATATATTGCTTAGCCATGCTCGTAGACAGGGTTGGTATGTGAGATTCATGCAAGTTATGAGAGAAATAATAATTAAGGGTAACTTAAGGTCGCAACATCAACACACATCTGGGTGGAATGGTTGGGCCACCCTGGAGAAACCAGTGGCTTGCCCGGGCACCTGGAGAAACCAGTGCTTGCCCATGGGGATCCCGGAGTACCCGTGTGATTACCCTAGGTACGCCTCCCAGGCTCAAAGGGATCATATAATTATTCATGCCTAGAAAATTCCGTCTGCAGCCACAAGCCATTATGGGCTCTAGCATAGTTGAGTAAGTTGTAGGTGTACCGGCCTATCTACCGGTTAAGGGGACCTCTTCAGAAAGGCTATGTCTCAATCATCCGGTTCTCAAACATCAGGCAGTGAGAGGAATTCAACGGAGGAGATCGAGTCTTGTGGGAAAAAGTGCACAAACCTCTGCAGAGTGTAAAAACTAATCATGATTAGCCGTGTCCCCGATTATGGACAACTTTGAGTATCTAGAAGTGGATTATTGGTTGATCTCATCACGTTACTTAATTAATGTATTGGGTTATTAATAATTTGGGAATTTTGGGACTGAGTTGGAGGAACCTTCTCAATAATGACATAAACTTGGTAGTAAAATAAAATTTATTCCTTTGTTGTAGAAAAAATTAGCTTTATTCAAAATTAAACTTAGAGCCTCTACCAGCCAAATATGCTTATAGAGATAGACATTTTCATTATTATTCTATGGTGTGAAATTGCCAGTACATTCAATGTACTAACCTACACAGCTGCAATGTGCCATGTTGCAGGAATCTTACGACGAGTAAGTGATTCGTTAGGGTTACGATGTCTACACTCAACTTTGTCGTTGGTGTTGTTGGGACTCCACAACTTTGTTGTTACTTATGCTATATGGATTGAGGTAATAGTATTTACGTTACTTTTTACATGTGATTGCACTCTGATATAAATCCTCGAGTACTGTGTGTGTCAGCATACCGATCCAGGGATGACACTTAAGCACAGAGACTTGATCCATTTGGGTGGGGTCGCTACACTATGTGATTTGGCGGCTCATTGGTCACTATTACTACTACATGAGAGACATAGAGTGATGATTTGCTTTTTCGTCCAATAACTATACCGGGTCTATGTGATCTGGCGGCTCATTGGTCACTATTACTGCGGCGGTAGAGCATCGCAGAGCGCCTACACTATTATTTATTTATTCTGTGATAAAACTAACTTTCTCCACTCTTACACCGGAGGAGTACGAAACACGGCAGCCCAGTGACTACATGGCCCACCTCCCACTATCACCATATTCCTTGGACATCGTGCGACACCTTTGGTCCTTTTTCCTTTGCATAGTAGTACATTTTACCACATGACCCACCATACACTCTCACATACTACCTCCATCCCCTATGTAATTTATGCATGATACTAGTATATGATACTCCCCACTATGAGTAGCCTTATACGCATAAAAAAGGACCGGAGGCAGTATGAAGCTTCATGATTTTGTTTCATGTATGTATCCTGACTCCAAGGTTGCCCCGTTATAACATTCCATCAAATACAAAGGAAAACTAACACGCATGCTGATGCATCTCAATGATTCACAGATCATAGCCAATATTTACTTCACAATTAAAGACAACAGTTGTGAGAGTGTGTACAAAAAAACTACTGATTGGGTCACTACGACGTAAACCCTAAACCCTAAACAGGATTTAATTTCCTGGCTAGGTAGAACTTGTCGAAGGAAAGACGGCTTGCACCCTCGGATCATACGATGCTTTTGTGCAGTTCCACTAAAATCGAGCAGAGCATCCCTGTTGGCAAGGATATTGAAGAAGTGTGATTAGAATAATAGTACTGACACTAGTTCATGAGACATAAACTCATCACAAATAGAAGCCGGTAGAAGTAGAGAAAGATCCACATGGAGATGGAGCTACGTGGGGAGCTGCGGTAGTGGAGCAAGCCGGCTCCAAAAGGAAGTTGTACCTGGGATGTCGGTGTGTAGCCAGATGGGCGGTTGGGAGGCATCATAAGCCCATACCACAGGGGACCCCCAATCGGGAGGCACCGACAGTGGGTTTTCTCCCTCGCTGCTGTCGACCACGTCTACGCAGAACATCGTCCCCTTCCCCCAGCGGCGGGATCAGGTCGGATCTGTGACAAGTGGTGTGGCCACAGTCGTTCTATGCTTGTGAAGAGAGCAACCCAAGTAAGCAGGCTTATAGCTTAGGCTCCTGCTAGTGTATATATAGTGGAGCGGTTTTCTTTTTCTCTCCATATCAACCATTTTATATTGCGTATGTGTCATTGAAGAGTGAAATCATGGTTGCTTCTTCCGACTAACTTACTGTGTGATTTGACTGCTCCTGAGTGGCCCATACACGTACTCCCCCTACGTGTATGACCGTTCCTGAGTCTCACTTGTACTTATCCCTATTTTCTTGCATGATACGTAGACATGATGCGCATACATGAATTTTGTTACTGCACGTTGTTACGTAGTACTACTAGTACCTACTCCCTCCTTCCGGTTCACTACTAGTACTCCCTCCTTCCTGGCTTATTGGTACCCTTTGTAATCAATTCATGGGCTCGTTTTCCTCAAGAAATTGTCTTTACCAACGTATCAATATCGGGAATGCATGCATGACCAACGAATTATTAAACCTTGCATGCAACATTTTGACAAAGCATTGACTTATGAACATGTGAATGTGAGGGACTACAACCTCGTGCATGCATGCAACAGTCACGCGTACATGTGGACGCAAAAACGCGCGTGACGCCCTAATGCATGCATGTTCGAGCACACGACGGAACACACACGGTCACACTCAAGTGCTCAACCTACACGTGCGTGCACACACATACTCAGCCAGGGTGAGCTAGTGACCATATAAACACCGGAAAATGTATATATTGACCGCAATGAGCGTATTATGAAGTCCACTGACCGTATTTTTACAAATATACAGTGACAGGCAGTGTATTTATCTCGTTTCAAACTAATCCATATTAACCGAAAAGGAGGCAGTATGGACTAGCATTACTTTGATGTGTCCCGTCAACTTGCCGAATGAGGAGAAGCTTGCAGGACGGGAGAAGCTTGCGCACGGTGGCTCGCAGGACAAGGAGAAACTTTTGACTAATGGAAGCTCTCCCTCGCTTAGGCGGTGGACATGCAACAGTTAATCCGGTGTCAGATTGCCAGAAGCATACATTGTACTAGTACCATTATTATTCGACTTCCCGAAGAGGCGAACAGCCAAGCGCAAAGTATACTACTCTGAGTACTAGTATTACGTATTACTACTAGTACTACCATACATGTATGTACTACTAGGAACCGGATGGTGGAGCGTCTGCACTCTTATTTTATTTTAATCTGTGATATATCAATCTTCAACACATTTGGTTCTCTTCGAGGGTTCTCGCTTGTGATAATGGAAGTTGATTGCATAGAACACTCGCCACAATTCTCACTTAATTCTAGCTCCTATCCTATTAGAAATAGAAGTGCGCGGTAATATTTTCTCTTTTTTGTTATCCAGCATGTAAATTGGTCAGCAAACCTTGCAACGCATCTTTGTGCGAACCGTGCTTGCTGCACTTTGAATGTGACTGAGAGCTGGCTTGATGAAACACCTCGCTTCCTTCTTCTTTTTTGGGGGGGTACCTCGCTTCCTAGTGACCAGTCTCTTGGCTAGTCGTCCTAAGAATGCTTATATATGAATAAACTCTCTCATTTACCCGCAAAAAAGATTAAGCCATATTAACCGGAAAGGAGGGAGTATGGACTAGCACTACTTTTTGGTGTGTCCCATCAACTCGCAGAACAAGGAGAAGCTTGCAGGACAAGGTGAAGCTCGCTTATGCCCTCTCCGTCTACCTCAAGCTTGGTGGCTCGTAGGACGAGGAGAAGCTTTTGATTAATGCAACCTACCCTCGCCCAGGCGGTGGACGTGCAACAGTTCATTCGGTGTCAGATTGCCAGAGGCATACACTGCAGTACCATCATTGTTCAACTTCCCGAAGAGACGAAGAGCCGAGCTCAAGGTTTAGTAGTACGAGTAGAACTACTACTAGTATACATGTACTAGGAACCGCATGGTGGAGCGTTTGTACTCTTATTTTATTTTAATCTTTGATAAAGTATACATTTATTCGGGAGAAGTGCAGAAAACGGCAACCCAATAGTACTATTAAAAAACATCAAACATGTAATGATGATATTGATCAACCATGCTCCAATTGGCCTACGTGCGAGCCTGTCTCTATGTTCTCGCTCCTCGTCTCTCTCCAGGAACGGCGGGTTGGCCATTTTGCCATATTGAGACAGGTTTGCTCACACTCCGGTCCCACATGTCAGTGATTTGCCAAGAGGGAGTGCGTTGACCGACTGGCCATAAGCGTACTTGGTTTTGCACCTTTGTACTACTCCCTCCGTCATAGTTTATAGGGCGCGCATCATTCTCATGCATTTCTTTCCATGCATTTCCACAGCCAGAGAGATTTTATACGTGTTTGGTTTAATGCTCAATTAATTAGGACTTGGTAACCACAATCAAGTACACAATTTTCTCTCGATGTATGTGTGTACGTGGAGTGGAGTAAGTGCATGCATGTGTGTACCCGGGGTCGAAGCACTGCATGCATGTGTGTACGCATTATTTCCTCTAGTAATAGACGCCATGCTATAAGTGCCAATGCTATTTTTCAGGCTGATCGTTAGTCGCCTTAGTCCCAGAGATTGTTGAAGCATGGTCTATAAACAGAGGGAGTAGTAAGAGCGGATTCAAAGAAGAGCGTATTGATGGTTGCTTCTTCCGAGCAACTTAAAGTGGGAAAGGTGGGGCTTATGATTTGATGACTCATTACTCACTATTTGTGCGGCGCAACAACCGGGCTGAGTCTCCCATGCGGTTGTGCACTACTCCCTCTGTTCTTAAATATTTGTCTTTCTAGAGATTTCAACGAGTGGCTACATACGAAGAAAAATAAGTGAATCTACACTCTAAAATATGTCCATTTGAAATTTCTAAACAGATAAATATTTAGGAACGGAGGGAGTATAATTTTGTGCATGGCACATCGACCCGGATGCTGAAGAGGCTTCTGGCAATGCTATCAAGCTTCCAACATTCGTTTACATAATTGACGTACTATACAAATAATTTTCTAGCGACATGAAATTGTACAATGCTCCGAGCTTTCAGCTTTTGTTTCGTGTGTCTTGCCATCCATGCTCTTTCAGAAAAAACTAACTTCCTTGCTAATGCATCTCAATGATTAGCAGATCAGAGCTAATATTTACATCACAACTGAAGACAAAGTTGTGAGAAGGTGTTAAATTAAAATTGATCCATGCTTTCATTGGAACAACTTCCCCGCAGCTCTGTCTAAATCAACAAGGCATGTTGGGGGAAAAAGTAGCTGTCAGGAGCATGCCACATTCCGATCATTTTGTGCAGTTCCACTAAAATAGAGCTAAGCGTCCCTGTTCCAAAGATATTAAGTGTGATTACAATAATAGAGGACTGTTGATGAAACAATAAACACACAAATAGAAGCCGGTCACCTTTGCAGTCTCTCTTAAGACTAACTAGTTGGAGAAGATTAAGCAAATAGTTGAAGAAGATTAGGCTCGGAGTTGGATGAGGAGGATAGAGCAAAACCAATCTCCCTCTGTGTACTCGCACTGAAATGTAGAGACGTTGCCCGTGTGACATTTTAGTACAACTGCACAAAACACTCTTAAGAAAAAAGTGATTTGTGCAATTCACAAAAAGATCGCAATAGCAACGAAGTGAAATGGATAGCCATGTTTGCAAAAAAGAGATAGAAAGGAAATAATTACTGGCCAATAATAGTTGATGACACATACGACGATAAAAAAGAAGCATATTCCTTGTCCTAAGGGAAGATAACAGCACGATTGTGTTTATCTAGAACAGTGTGAGGACGAGATTGCAATATGGAAAGTACGCCGACGAGCTATGTTTTGGGCAAAGAACTAGGGAAGATCCACATGCAAGATTTTCCACATGCAGCAACGTGCGAAGATGGGCTGCGGAGCAAGGCCAGAGGGGATACCTGGGGGTCTTCGGGGTGTAACTAGGAGAGTGGCGCGGGCGGGATCTACCCATACTGTGATGCCCGGATAATTAAGCTACAATAATACCACGTTAATGATGCCACGTCACCACGGCTACTGTTGTTAATCTCGCGCTAGTTCAAAACCGATTCAAATTCAAATTTGAATTAATGTAAAACAATAAAAGTTTTCAAACATTAAAGCTAAAATGTTCTGGTTGTGACATATAAATCATGGGCACGTATGGTGGAGAAACCACATTTTTATATAATGCCTAAATGCTCTAAATATAAACAAAAGAAAAGGGTATTGCAAAATAAAAGAAAAGCAAAAATAAGAAAGACCCCCCCGGCTATCTGGGCCAACCAGCCCAGCCGGCCAGCCCACCCCTGCTGCCCCCTGGCCTATTAGGCCACCCCACCCCACTCCCCGAAGCCTAACCTCTCCCAATCCCCACTCCTCCACTCGCTCCCCGCACGCCTCTCTCCCCCTTCCCCGCCTGGATCGGGGCAGAGGGCCCCGACCCCTTCGCCACGCTGCCGCCGCCCAGCGCCTCCGGCCACCCCCTCGCCGGCGCCTGCCTCCCCGACTTCCCCCGCATGGCGCTCGCCCCACCTTGACCCGAGCTAGATCGGGATCGACCCCGCTGCGCCCCGACGACCGCGCCTCGCCGCCCGGTGCTGCTCGACGCCCTCGTCCACGACGACGCCATCGCTGGACGCCCCCGCCACCTCGACGCCGTGCCCCTGCCTCGGGTCGTCGTCCACCCGTCGCCTCGCCGGCGCCGCCCGACCCGCGCCACCTCGTCCGCGTCGCGCTCGCCCCCGTCCTCGATCTGCCTCGCCGGAACGCACCCTCGTCTCCCCCCCGAGCAGCCACCTCGATCCTCGCCGCTTGTTCCCCTGCAACGTGGGGTGAGGAAACCCCCTCCTCCTCTCTCTCCCCTCTCTGACCCGCGCCCGTGGCGTCCTCGCCGGCGATGACGGCGCCCCGCTAGCCCGCGCTCAGGCCGCCCCGTGCTCGCGCCCCACCGGCTGCGTCCACTGCCCCGCCGTGGTCGTGCTCGGTCCGGCCGAAGCTCGTCGCACCTGCGACAGCCCTGCCCCTCGCGCCCGCACGCCCTCACCCAGTTGAGGCCGCGCCGCTGCGCCCCTTTGCCGCCCTCCACCGTTGTTGCCGCGCCCCGGCGCCGCCCCGCCGTGGCCTCGCCACTGCCGCCTTCGGCGGCCGGCCTCGTCGTGCCCTGCTGTCGCCGACGCCCCCCTGGTGGCCTGGGCAGACGCCCAAATGGGCTGGTCACCCGGCACCCTTTACACCCGCGCCCTGTGCCCGTTAAGCCCCCGGGTCGCTGACGAACGGGGCCCACCAGCCCCAGAACGTTTTTTTATTTTATATATAAAAAAGAATTAAAAATAACAATAATAACAATAATTAATTAATTAAAGAATTAATTAACTTAATTAATCAAGATTAGATTAATCTAATCACTAATTAACCTAATTAACTGTTAGTTAATTAATCAGTCAATGACATGCGGGACCCTCACGTCAGTTTGACCCAGTCAACGCCCTGTTGACTGCTGACGTCATGCTGGCGTCATGATGACGGCAGCATGCACTGTTCTGGATAATGTTGTATTAAATTAATTAAATAAATGCTAAAATTAAATTTAAATCTTTTAAAATTCATACAAAATAAACCGTAGCTCGGATGAGAATACTTTGTACATGAAAGTTGCTCAGAACGACGAGATGAATCCAGATATGCAGCCCGTTCGTCCGCCCCGCGTCCCTAGCATAGTGAACCTGTAACATTTCACCTCCGGTTCATCTGTCCGAAAATGCGAAACACCGGGAATACCTTCTCGGATGTTTCCCCCCTTCGTCGGTATCACCTACTACCGCGTTAGGGCACACCTAGCACCGCGTATTGTCATGTTACGCTTTGAGTTGCTTTGATTTCTCTGTTATTTATTGTGTTCCCCCTCCGTTACTTCTTTCCGGTAGAACCCGAGACTACCGGCGACCCCCAGTTCGACTACGGAGTTGACGACCCCTCCTACTTGCCAGAGCAACCAGGCAAGCCCCCCCTTGATCACCAGATATCGCCTATTCTTCTCTCTACTGCTGGCATGAGATTAGTGTAGCATGTTACTGCTTTCGATAATCCTATTCTGCTGCATAGTCTGTCATTGTTGCTACAGTTGTTACCCTTACCTACCATCCTACTACTTAGTATAGGATGCTAGTGTTCCATCAGTGGCCCTACACTCTTGTCCGTCTGCCATGCTATACTACTGGGCCGTGATCACTTCGGGAGGTGATCACGGGTATATACTATATACTTTATATACATGACACATGTGGTGACTAAAGTCGGGTCGGCTCGTTGAGTACCCGCAAGTGATAATGATGAGGGGGCTGAAAGGACAGGTGGCTCCATCCCGGTAGAGGTGGGCCTGGGTTCCTGACGGCCCGCGACTGTTACTTTGTGGTGGAGCGACAGGGCAGGTTGAGACCACCTAGGAGAGAGTGGGCCTGGCCCTGGTCGGCGTTCGTAGATACTTAACACGCTTAACGAGATCTTGGTATTTGATCCGAGTCTGGCCATTTGGTCTATACGCACTAACCAGCTACGCGGGAACAGTTATGGCCACTCGACGTCGTGGTATCAGCTGAAGCTCTTCTTGACGTCAGCGACGGAGCGGCGCGCGCCGGGTTGGACTGGAACGCCTGCTAGGCTAGGTCTGCTACGGCCGCGTACGCAACGTGCAGGTGTGCAATGGGCGATGGGCCCAGACCCCTGCGCGCATAGGATTTAGACCCGCGTGTTGACCTCTCTGTTGAGCCTAGGTGGGGCTGCGACGTGTTGATCTTCCGCGGCCCGGCATGACCCAGAAAAGTGTGTCCGGCCAAATGGGATCGAGCGTGTTGGGTTATGTGGTGCACCCCTGCAGGGAAGATTATCTATTCGAATAGCTGTGTCCCTCGGTAAAAGGATGACCCGGAGTTGTACCTTGACCTTATGACAACTAGAACCGGATACTTAATAAAACACACCCTTCCAAGTGCCAGATACAACCCCGTGATCGCTCTCTAACAGGGCGACGTGGAGGGGATCGCCGGGTAGGATTATGCTATGCGATGCTACTTGGAGGACTTCAATCTACTCTCTTCTACATGCTGCTAGATGGAGATGGCCAGAATTGTAGTCTTCGACAGGATTAGCTATCCCCCTCTTATTTGGCATTCTGCAGTTCAGTCCACTGATATGGCCCTTTACACATATACCGATGCATATGTAGTGTAGCTCCTTGCTTGCGAGTACTTTGGATGAGTACTCACGGTTGCTTTTCTCCCTCTTTTACCCTTTCTATACCGGATTGTCGCAACCAGATGCTGGAGTCCAGGAGCTAGAGATCCCGAGGATGATTCTACATGGAGTTCGGCTTCGAGGAGTAGTTTGGAGGATCCCAGGCAGGAGGCATGCGCCTCGTTCGATCTGTATCCCAGTTTGTGCTAGCCTTCTTAAGGCAAACTTGTTTAACTTATGTCTGTACTCAGATATTGTTGCTTCCGCTGACTCGTCTATGATCGAGCACTTGTATTCGAGCCCTCGAGGCCCCTGGCTTGTATTATGATGCTTGTATGACTTATTTATGTTGTAGAGTTGTGTTGTGATATCTTCCCGTGAGTCCCTGATCTTGATCGTACACATTTGCGTGCATGATTAGTGTACGGTCAAAATGGGGGCGTCACAAGTTGGTATCAGAGCAAACTGCTGTAGGAATCCCCCTTTCCAACTCCTTGGCCGAAGTCGAGTCTAGTCATTGAAAAACTTTTACTAACAGGGATGTGTGGCTTACGGGCCCACGTCGCCATTGGGTGGTATGAGGATCTTTTACTCCTTGTCTATACTCTGGGACTCTGATCTCTCTTCTATTCGGGTTCAGTGAATTTTGCTAAATCTAACATTAGAATCTCGTTATCACTTTCACCCGGAGAGCCCCTTATTACTGATGATCGTCTGCTGCACGTGAAGACCCTGAAGATACTCTCCGCGGATAACCCGAGAACTTGTGTTCATCGCTTTTGCAATTCCCTTTCATCGATAAACTCCTATGGATAACCACGTATACTCGCTATTCATACAATGTTTCCCGGTTGATCTTGTTACTACAAGATACCCCATAATTTTCTCTGTTGTTACGAGAATCCTTTGAGCTTACTGCCTTGCTGTTCTTTGTCACCTGAATACCCCTACGGATAATTCTTGCACTTACCGAGTATCCGCTCATCCCCAGTTGATTCAAGTATTTCACAAAAGTGTTCAAAATATCATTCGATCTTCCGAAAATCTTCAGGAGCCTTTTTGCTCTTGAAATTCTTGCTTACTTGCATTATGATTAATCTTAAGTCTCATAATCTTATTGGCATCTCTTGTCATTATCATTTTGAGTCTCTTGATTCAATCTGTTGCGAATGCTCACAATCCTCAATCAGAGCCTAGAATTCATCCTTCCGGCTCAGACGTCATTTGAAACGTGAGCTGGTTCTCGCTAATCAAATTGTCGTCGATTTTGCCCCTATGTCTATTGAACTTATCCATCCTTGATCAGAGCGTCTGTTTCTGATCCTTCGCTTTGTAAATCATAATTCCTTTGCAATTGAGCTCTAAGTTACTTAGTTGTTTCTATAATCCAAGGTCTTTGCATTGATTCTACCTCTGGTTGTGTGCCGATACTCACATCAGATCCTTTATGGACCATCAGAACCTTGTTAGATTTTATCCGACAACGTCCTTCATATTCAATCACTTTGGAACTTCTTTCCCTGATACATAATGCCTTTAGTAAATTGTCTCCTCTCGTTTTGTCACCCATGCTCTACTATCGAGCTTGAGTTATTTACCCCTGAAGCTTGTGGTATATGTTTCCACGATGCCCCGATGGGTTGAACCTATGCCTTTCATAGTATGTGTGAACTCGAAAGTTTTCATGAGTCATACTCTTCTGGTATTTTGCCAGATAAAAATTTTCAACACTGCAACTTCATCAAACGTGAGGAGTGAACGAAAGGGTATGCATTGGAGAAGTGGGAGTCGACCTTGAACTATGTGTTCATGCCCATGGACACGATGTTGATCCTATCATAGAAGCTTCTTGTAATAATAACTTTTTCCTTGATATGATATCATCTAGTATCTGTGTATTGATCCTTTTGCAATCGTGGTTCCGACCATGTTCTCCTTTAAATACCATTTCTCGTGCAAGTTTAAGCACTTGTCTTCTGCAGAGCAATACCCTAGTCCAACCTCTACCTTGATCTATCATCGAGTATGACCCCCTGGTATCTCGAGATTATCATGGAACTGCATAACTTCTTATGAGTTCTTCATCAAGTGCTACATTCTCACTGATTACAGTTTTTCACGGGCTTCGAGTTATTGAACACTCAAGGACATCGATAACTGAATCGAGTCCGTGTCGCGATTAAACAACTCTTAGTAAACTTCTTTACTTGCGAGATTGTACTCGATCACGTCATTCCTAGCCTGATTGACTATATCGTTATCGTGCTAAATTTTAACTGTACTACCGGGTCCTTCCCGGAGCACAAATTGCGGCGGTGAGCTATTCTTACAATCGATCTTCCTCGTCATATCACTTCTCCTTGAATAGCAAACTTGATTTCGAGTTTGTGTCCTAACCGTGGTTCCAATAACCTTTCGCTTTCATCATTCCTTTGACTTGATGTCATCGTCGATCAATTTCATCTTCTTGAAAACCTCTCGACAAATTTGTCGTGATCATTGTCAACAATTTGACTTCTTCCAAGTTGCGTGTCGAAATTCAGGATGAGAAATACCATCCTTGCCCCTCGATGAATTGTGTTATCATCGACAACATTCTTGCCTTCCCCCCAACACAAACTTGTTCAAATTTTGTGTTGTATCTTGACTTCCCTGCTATCCAACCTATGTTAAGTTCTACCGCGGAGTATTACCATCTTTGATGTCAAGAATTTTGTGAGGATTGCTCCACCTCTTAAGAATTCTTGCTATAATGATACTTCTCACCATCACCAATCTTTCTTGGTCCTCATGTTGATTCCAACCGGGGTACCCACAAGTGGCCGGTGTTGTTTGGATTCTGCACTTCTAGCAACCCTATTGCTTTGAAGTTAATTGATCGATAATTCATTCTTAGCCTATCGGTTGCTGAACAACCATTCTAACATTGATCATGCTACCTAACCCCATATTTCGGGTGCACCTTTCAACCAATGTTTAATTGTGTATGTTTTCCTCGAGCATACATCATTATACCATTTGATCTGACAAATGTTATCTCCTTGTTCACATAATTGTGGAAATCCATCCTTTGGAAATCTCGATGATTTGTCGCTGAGTCCATCAGCCACCTCCTCATCCTCTCCTTGGTTTACTAATGAACTCTTGTTTCGGAACTCACTTCCATAGTTCATTTCCCGAGAATCTTATGCCGGCTTCTCATCAATTCGTGTCGCACCTTTTTATCTCAGGTTCCTGAGCCTGAGGTATCCTGACACCAATCAGATCTGAATCTCGGTCAGATATGATGGTTGGAACATATTTCCAAGAGTTATAACATTGGTCTTTATATGACCCGGTAAGGTGATGTCATGCCTAGCACACCTGGCCGGAGGACCTATTTTTATAGTTTCCTTTTTGCAAGGTTAGTCATTCTTCCGTGAGGAAATTTTAAGACTTATTCCATAAGTTGTTCTTGATGGATCCTTTTTGAATCCAAAATCTGACCCTTCCTTGATGACCATGTCAATGCTATCTCGAAGCATGTCTGTGGTACAGTGATTTTCAACAAGAACATTTGAAGCCCAATGCTAAACGTTTATTGCTCAATTATTCAAACATTGTTGTATGGGTAATGTCATTAAATATATCTCCCCTTACCTAAATGATTTTCTACTTTATATCCTGTCATGGATATCATGCCCTACCTGTCCTTGGGAAGGATATACCCTTGAAATATGTGTTTAAACACATTTTCCTTTCCATTGTTCTGTTTACCCTCATAATCATATTTTCCTTTCCATTGTTTTGTTTAACCTTTCTTATAATCTGACTTAGCTGAGCAGAGATAAATCCCTGCTTAGTTTAGCACCTCGTTGTACTACTCTCTCAGTAGACCCTGTTACTATTGTTGATGACATTCCGGTAGCCACCGATTGACGAGAACTTGCCTATTGGTCCGCCTCGTTTCAATGAGCAGGAAAATGGTTCTCTTCGTCCCTCGCCCTTGGTACCGACGATGTTGCTGACAGATAACTGACAGGCTATCCTCTGACATGCCTTGCTATCCTGATCATGCAAGATGTCACCGCCCTTCCTACTTTAACCACATGGTGGGGCCACAACCCACGGTTCCACAGGATCTAAACCTGACTCTCCTACACACCCCCGGTTTCCAAAGTTAACTCCTCGCACTTGGCCTTGTATGAGATTCACGAGCCACCTTCTGAGAGATCATCAATTTTGGTATCAGACACAATACTTATTCCCATTGCTTTGAATCCCTTTTCACGCCCTGTTTCAGGCATCGAACGATTGCCTGCCCGCTCGAAACTTCCCATGATACCTCCTTACTTTGCTCTCGATATTTTCTTAAGTTTCAATTCCAGAGTTACTTCCGCCACCTTCCTCGATGTTATCGACCAGATAGTCAACCTTGCAGAGGTCTGTTCTCCCAGAATGCCCACCCTTTATTCTTTCGTCAGTATGATGGAGTTCCCGAAGAAAGGATGCCGGCTTCATCATGATGACCTGAAGCAGAGAAATGAAGACATCAATGTATTGGACCGGCCTCTTCGAGAAGAGCAAGCAAGAATGAGAAGACCCGCTAGATTCGTTACCAAACCTTCCCCCCCTTTCACTACCTCTTAAATCTCGGGACGAGATTTCTTATAGTGGAGGAGAATTGCGACGCCCGGATAATTAAGCTACAGTAATACCACGTTAATGATGCCACGTCACCACGGCTACTGTTGTTAATCTCGCGCTTGTTCAAAACCGATTCAAATTCAAATTTTAATTAAAGTAAAACAATAAAAGTTTTCAAACATTAAAGCTAAAATGTTCTGGTTGTGACAAATAAATCATAGGCACGTATGGTGGAGAAACCACATTTTTATATAATGCCTAAATGCTCTAAAAATAAAAAAAAGAAAAGGGTATTGCAAAATAAAATAAAAGCAAAAATAAGAAAGACCCCCCCGGCTAACTGGGCCAACCAGCCCAGCCGGCCAGCCCACTGGCCCAACCGGCCCACCCCAGCTGCCCCCTGGCCTATTAGGCCACCCCACCCCACTCCCCGAACCCTAACCTCTCCCGATCCCCACTCCCCCACTCGCTCCCCGCACGCCTCTCTCCCCTTTCCCCGCCTGGATCGGGGCAGAGGGCCCCGACCCCTTCGCCACGCTGCCGTCGCCCGGCGCCTCCGGCCACCCCCTCGCCGGCGCCTGCCTCCCGGACTTCCCCCGCATGGCACCCGCCCCACCTTGACCCGAGCTAGATCGGGATCGACCCCGCTGCGCCCCGACGACCGCGCCTCGCCACCCGGTGCTGCTCAACGCCATCGTCCACGACGGCGCCATAGCTGTACGCCCCCGCCACCTCGACGCCGTGCCCCTGCCTCGGGTCGTCGTCCACCCGTCGCCTCGCCGGTGCCGCTCGACCCGCGCCACCTCGTCCGCGTCGCGCTCGCCCCCGTCCTCGATCTGCCTCGCCGGAACGCACCCTCGTCTCCCCCCCGAGCAGCCACCTCGAGCCTCGCCGCTTGTTCCCCTGCAATGTGGGGTGAGGAAACCCCCTCCTCCTCTCTCTCTCCCCTCTCCGACCCCGCGCCTATGGCGTCCTCGCCGGCGATGACCGCGCCCCGCTAGCCCGTGCTCAGGCCGCCCCGTGCTCGCGCCCCACCGGCTGCGTCCACTGCCCCGCCGTGGTCGCGCTCGGTCCGGCCGTAGCTCGTCGCACCTGCGACGGCCCTGCCCCTCGCGCCCGCACGCGGTCACCCAGTTGAGGCCCCACCGCTGCGCCCCTTTGCCACCCTCCACCCCTGCTGCCGCGCCCCGGTGCCGCCCCGCCGTGGCCTCGCCACTGCCGCCTCCGGCGGCCGGCCTCGCCGTGCCTGCTGTCGCCGGCGCTCCCCTGGTGGCCTGGGTAGATGCCCAAATGGGCTGGGCACCCGGCACCCTTTACACCCGCGCCCTGTGCCCGTTTAGCCCCCGGGTCACTGACGAACGGGGCCCACCAGCCCTAGAACATTTTTTTATTTTATTTATAAAAAAAGAATTAAAAAAATAACAATAATAAAAATAATTAATTAATTAAAGAATTATTTAACTTAATTAATCAAGATTAGATTAATCTAATCACTAATTAACCTAATTAACTTTTAGTTAATTAATGAGTCCATGACATGCGGGACCCTCACGTCTGTTTGACCCAGTCAACGCCCTGTTGACTGCTGACGTCATGCTGACGTCATGACGTCAGCATGCACTGTTCTGGATAATGTTGTATTAAATTAATTAAATAAATGCTAAAATTAAATTTAAATCTTTTAAAATTCATATAAAATAAACCATAGCTCGGATGAAAATACTTTGTACATGAAAGTTGCTTAGAACAACGAGACGAATCCAGATACGCAGCCCGTTCGTCCGCCACGCGTCCCTAGCATAGTGAACCTGTAACATTTCACCTCCGGTTCATCTGTCCGAAAACGCGAAACACCGGGAATATCTTCCCGGATGTTTCCCCCCTTCGTCGGTATCACCTACTACCGCGTTAGGGCACACCTAGCACCGCGTATTGTCATGTTACGCTTTGAGTTGCTTTGATTGCTCTGTTATTTATTGTGTTCCCCCTCCGTGACTTTTTTCCGGTAAACCCGGAGACTACCGGCGACCCCCAGTTCGACTACGGAGTTGACGACCCCTCCTACTTGCCAGAGCAACCAGGCAAGCCCCCCTTGATCACCAGATATCGCCTATTCTTCTCTCTACTGCTTGCATTAGATTAGTGTAGCATGTTACTGCTTTCGATAATCCTATTCTGCTGCATAGTTTGTCATTGGTTCTACAGTTGTTACCCTTACCTACCATCCTACTGCTTAGTATAGGATGCTAGTGTTCCATCAGTGGCCCTACACTCTTGCCCGTCTGCCATGCTATACTACTGGGCCGTGATCACTTCGGGAGGTGATCACGGGTATATACTATATACTTTATATACATGACACATGTGGTGACTAAAGTCGGGTCGGCTCGTTGAGTACCCGCAAGTGATTCTGATGAGGGGGCTGAAAGGACAGGTGGCTCCATCCCGGTAGAGGTGGGCCTGGGTTCCTGACGGCCCCCGACTGTTACTTTGTGGCGGAGCGACAGGGCAGGTTGAGACGACCTAGGAGAGAGGTGGGCCTGGCCCTGGTTGGCGTTCGTGGATACTTAACACGCTTAACGAGATCTTGGTATTTGATCTGAGTCTGGCCATTTGGTCTGTACGCACTAACCAGCTACGCGGGAACAGTTATGGGCACTCGACGTCGTGGTATCAGCCGAAGCTCTTCTTGACGTTAGGGACGGAGCGGCGCGTGCTGGATTGGACTAGAACGCCTGCTAGGCTAGGTCTGCTTCCGGCCGCGTACGCAACGTGCAGGTGTGCAATGGGCGATGGGCCCAGACCCCTGCGCGCATAGGATTTACACCGGCGTGTTGACCTCTCTGTTGAGCCTTGGTGGGGCTGCGACGTGTTGATCTTCCGCGGCCGGGCATGACCCAGAAAAGTGTGTCCGGCTAAATGGGATCGAGCGTGTTGGGTTATGTGGTGCACCCCTGCAGGGAAGTTTATCTATTCGAATAGCCGTGTCCCTCGGTAAAAGGACGACCCGAAGTTGTACCTTGACCTTATGACAACTAGAACCGGATACTTAATAAAACACACCCTTCCAAGTGCCAGATGCAACCCAGTGATCGCTCCCTAACAGGGCGACGTGGAGGGGATCGCCGGGTAGGATTATGCTATGCGATGCTACTTGGAGGACTTCAATCTACTCTCTTCTACATGCTGCTAGATGGAGATGGCCAGAAGCGTAGTCTTCGACAGGATTAGCTATCCCCCTCATATTCTGGCATTCTGCAGTTCAGTCCACTGATATGGCCCTTTACACATATACCCATGCATATGTAGTAGCTCCTTGCTTGCGAGTACTTTGGATGAGTACTCACGGTTGCTTTTCTCCCTCTTTTCCCCTTTCTATACCGGATTGTCGCAACCAGATGCTGGAGTCCAGGAGCTAGAGATCCCGAGGATGATTCTACATGGAGTTCGGCTTCGAGGAGTAGTTTGGAGGATCCCAGGCAAGAGGCATGCGCCTCGTTCGATCTGTATCCCAGTTTGTGCTAGCCTTCTTAAGGCAAACTTGTTTAACTTATGTCTGTACTCAGATATTGTTGCTTCCGCTGACTCGTCTATGATCAAGCACTTGTATTCGAGCCCTCGAGGCCCCTGGCTTGTATTATGATGCTTGTATGACTTATTTATGTTGTAGAGTTATGTTGTGATATCTTCCCGTGAGTCCCTGATCTTGATCGTACACATTTGCGTGCAAGATTAGTGTACGGTCAAAACGGGGGCATCACACATACTACGGCAGCGAGCAGGTGGCATAGTTCCTACCGCGCCGGAGGTTGGTCAGAGACAACGGAGGTACCGCAGATCGGGACGTGTTGCCTCGGCACGGTTGAATGAAGAAACGATGCACATCCTCCCTTTCCGCTGGCGGACGGGTTGCGGCGAGATCAGTGACCAATAGTGAGAGAGAGAGAGGCCACCGCCGCCTTGTGTGAGACACTCTGAAGAGAAACAAACTCCGACACGTAGGCTCCATTGTATATAGTGGAGCGGACTACCTTTTATTCCATTGTATATCGTGCTGCCTCCATTGTTTTATATCCTATGTACGTGCCATTGAGCGATATAACTTTATTTAAAAATAAGCGCCAACGCATCAAGTCGAACTTTGTTTCGTGCACGCGTGGTATACGACCTCCGTAGGTTAACAACCGCTACATGCGCTCAAATTAGCACGTGGGATGCCATTTTATATAGAAATGAGATCCACCGTGTACCCGCGGGGGTGTGGCTGGGCACGAAGCGTGAGTACGTGCACCTATTTCTCTTCGTGTACGTACACCACCTACGTGGGTTTGTGTGAGAGAGATACAAATGTAGAGAGATATAGTGTGTGGGTTTGTGAGTGTGTTTTTTGGGGTGCGCGTGAGAGATAGACATGCAATATGTGTCGATGATATTTCAATCAAAAAATGTAACATATGCAATGTGTGGAAAACAGAGGCCTGGATATATCATATATATGGAGGGGGCGATCCACGAGAAGAGAGTGGAGGTACCATCGACGTGAGGTATCCATAGAATCGAAGAGAGGGATGATGTGTGTGTGTGCGTGATCGATAAAGAGTGCCATCGAATTTGTGTGTGCCCACGTCAAAGATATAGGGTGGCTGGCCTACTAGAGTGTGAGAGGGGACATGTGCAGTTTGTCTCTGTGGCATGGATACCTACCTACAGTGCTCGACTATCGGTCTATGTGGGGGTGGGGGGCAGAGACCTAACTATAGAGTTACAATGGCTGCTATATGTGTGGAGGAGAGAGAGACCTACCTTATGTATTGAGGGAGATCGATCGACAACCATGCATATGTGTAGGAGAGGAATAAGGTTGGGAGAGAGACAGAGCTAGAGTGTCGGAGGGGTTGGTGGTGTGGTTGCTTCTCACAAATGGAGGGAGAGGTTTGCTAGACAAACGGAGGGCACGCCTGCAATATCAATAAGAGAGGGGATGCTTGCCTGTCTGTGCACATGCGTGTGAGAGACGGGTTAGGAGGCATGCACAAATGATGAGGGGGGACGATATGGCTCTGGTAAGCAGACGTAACTACATAGGAAGATCAATCGTCCTTTGTCGGAGAAAGGAGAGACATAACTCATGAGGTACGTCGATCGATGCATGGGGAAAAGTAGTTAAAGTCGACCTAGGTATATGTAGGGAGATCGATCGGTATACATTCATGTATGTGTTAGAAGCAAATAAGGCCAAAAGAGAAGGATAAAGAGAGAGGGATGCAGCTGGGAGGTGGTGCGAGAGACATACTATATCGAGGGGGGAGGAGTGTGCGAGTAAGGGATCGATGAAAAGAGGGGCGGGAGTGAGGCATGGATGGTGAGAAGAGAAGAGGGAAAGCTTGTGTTTGTGGTAGGCACACCTAGCTAGAGAGGCATATCAATTGATGTGTGCCGGAAAGAAGGAGCTGGGGGCCTACACACACCATGGGTGAACGACCTAAAGTGAAAAGACGAATTTGCGCGATGGAGCTAGAGAATGCTTAGGGAGGGTGAGAGGGAGGCGGGCGTGTGCATGCACGAGAGAAAGTTAGCGCTAACTACAAAGATAAGAGGATTGCGTGGGTGTAAAAGACGAATAGATCATAATTCATTATAAAAGTGAATTATGATATTTGAAGAATTTATCATAGTGTTTTAAACCAACGCATGCATGAATATATATAACGGTGATACGCATGGTGTGGTTATGAACATGTTATACTACATATAATATATCGAACATTTATTTGAATTTGTGATAATGTGTGGCTTTTGAAGCTCAGGGCTCTATACATGTCATAATGTAGGGGCGGGGCACTATACTTTGTGTGATAAACACAGTGTACATATGGAACACGGTTTAGATTATGAAGATGTAGTTAGTACATCAAATGTACTATTATTTGGAATGAACATCAAGTGTATTCAAAATTTTGAATTCGAGTTTATATAGTACACGTAGTTCATATCTATCTCTATAGTAATCATGTGGTGTGTTGTTAAGATAATACATGAATGATGGTTTAAGTTGGCAATAATCATGATTGTAGATTCTTATTCCAATAGATAAACGAATACAAATTTAGTTCAAATTGCAGCGGTAGTATAGACATTTGGAATGCACTAAAATGTTGGTATGAGTAGGTTACATACATTATACAGCCAGCAATTTTTTTATTGGACATAACATGGATTCATATCTTTGAATAACATTTGTACAGTAAAACGACACAAGACTCTCTTTGTGTGGTGCGAATAGTTTTATTTTTTTCGTTGAGAGAAGTGCGAATTGATTTGGTACATACAATATTACATGTTAGGCTTGTCCCTAAAATTCAACCTGCGCCTTGTTATATCCCGAAAATTCAGATATCGTGCTCCCAAAACTCGCGCCTTCACAACCTGTGCCTTGCTATCCCGAAATTACAACGCACGCGAAAACTCCCACCAGCTGCGAAATCCCGACACGCGAAATCCCCCTACTAAACCTGAGCCGAAAGGGCCGCTAGTTCAAATCGATGGGGGTACTTTTGTAATACACCCTACATTTTGGACAAGCGCCTCCCTAAGTCATGGTCCCCCCTCCCATCACCTCCTTTTTGACATTCGAAATCCCTGGCCGCCATAACCTCTCTACTCCAGCCGTGAAACCCCACACTCCTCCGTTTGCCAGCTCGCCGCTGCCCAGCCAAAGCCTCTTCCCCGACGATGTCATCCACCACAACAGCTCCACATCCCTCACCCACCTCCCCGGATGAGGATCCGTCGTTGATCTGATCGTCCCGCCGGTTCAGGCTCCCCATCCTCCACCTCCATGGAGTTGCTCTGACGATCGCCTCACCTATCATGGCTGCTCCATTCCCACAGCGCCGCCTTAATCTGCTCCACCGAAACTGCAACATCCTCACCGACACCTTGGACAAAGCCCAGGCCTACTCGGCACCACCAAAGAGGTTGTACACTCATCGCATCACACCTTCTCCTTAACTCGACCTCTCGGCACCGACGGTGCTCCATCGCTCACCCCATGGCACGGCTACCTCGATGCCGGCGCCGCGGACGACATCTCCATGGCGGCTCTACCCAAGTGCGAGGCCCCTTCAGCGGCGACGTCCATACCAGCCAGATCTGTTGCTGCTGCTTCGGCTCTCGCTCGCTCGCTCGCGCTGCTGCTGCTGCTCCGGCTCTCGCTCGCTCGCTCGCGCTGCTACTCTGCGCTCCCCCTCGCTGATGTTGCTGCTCTGCTCTCCCCCTCGATCGTGCCGCTGCTCTACTCTTGCTCTCGCTCGCGCTGCGGATGCTGGTACACGGGCTGCTGCAGCTACACGAGTTGCTGCTCTGGCTCTAGTTCGCGCTGCTGCTCTAGGCGCTGCTGCTCCGGCTGCAATCTGATACTGTGTTCCCCGTTGATCGCCTGCTGATTTAGATCATTGTTTCTCTGCTACTAGTGCTCGAGCGGCGTAAACTACATGTGATGTGCCTCTCTGCTACCAGTCCAATCAGTTTCGATAGTAACATTAAGATTTCACAGTAAATTTCAGTTTCGACAGTTAAGTTTAGAGTCAACAGTTTTTACCTCATCTGTTGTAGTCAGGTGTTTTTGGTGTTGTAAAATTTTACATCCATCACTTTTTGGTAATGTATTTTACATCATCTATTGGAGATGCTATTAGAATCCCACTTGAGATTAACGATGTATGTCTTGTACTGCTTCAGCCTCGACGTCTTACCGCTCGCCGGAGTTGCTCCAACGACGGAACCATCCATCACAACAAAGCAGTGCCCTCGACGCCGTCTACAGATTCCTCAGATCTTCCTCCACAACTCTGACAGCCACCTCTGCCTCAACTTCTTCAGCGACCAACCCAATGATGCCGAGGTCGACACGGCTACGGCAAAGAGGTTGTACACTTGTTGCATTACTTATTACTCTACATTCATGTCGATCCATTAGGGCTATTTTGGTTCAAAGGAAAAACATAGCAATAGGAAATTTTCCTATGGCACTATACTATTCAATTATTCATGCATTTTGTGGAAAGGAATGGAGCAAAACATCCACCTGGACCTACTTTTCAAAATCCTATGCATGAAAACAAGACCAAGTGCATTAATGGCCATGTTTCCTTGCATTCCTGTGCTCTTCCAATTCCTGTGAACCAAACACCCAAGTTGACAAAAATCCCGTGTTTACAAATACTCTATTTCCCACATGCATTCCTATCCTATTCCGGTGTTTTTCCTCCAAAGGAGCCCTTACAGAATTACTTCAGTTATAGGTAGGTGTCGAAGAAAACTTTGTGTGGTTTGTCCTGCTCCTGCCGCAATGTCCTCCACCTCACCTGAGCTGCTCCATCGACAGAAGCATCCACCAAACCAGACATCACGACTCCTGACCATCTTTTGCCGCCTCAGATCTCCTTCCCTGCCGCCGACAACCACCGCAACGACATCACCATCATCGACTCAGCAGATGAACCTAAGGAGTAAACGGTCCACAAGAGAGGTCACACTCTTTTGTTTCCGCTTATGTTATGCATGGCATAGTAACTTACTACTTTATCGTCCTATTCACCTCTTAGACTCCAAGTCAGGTCCAAATTAATGTTCAAACTTGAGTTTTAAAATTACTTGTGGGGCACATATCGAGGCAACAATGAATAGTATATGTGTCTATTATCTGTTTCACCTAGGGTATGCCTATTTTGTTCATCTTGGGTGGGAAACAAATAGTAAAGCAATCATCATATGTCTTTTTATTAAATTAAAGCTATCATCAGCCTGCTATCATTATTTTTGGATCCATCCACTGGGTGTTACCATCACTCTAGATTTCTGCATGCTCTCCTTACATAATCTCACTATATTTTTTCCGTATGCATGTCAGATATTGTACACAGTCATGCTGAACATGTAGAGAAAAAGAGAAGTGTTTTGCGCGGCAATACAATGTCATGCAGACATTGCTCCATGGTTGGTTCAATGGCAAACCCTCCCCCCTCTGCAGATTGTAATCCAGGGGAAGATATATATTCTAAGGCGGATTCAGATGCAGCTGACCACTCCTATTTACCCCCCAAGGTGTTTGCTCTAACTTGGCATGATGATGTTAGTCATATCATGCATATGTTGCCTTGCAGTGCCTACTTTAGACACCATATATGTCATCTGCTTAGTTTGGACATGTTCTGTAATGCCACCTATTTAGTTCCTATATCATATATGGGAATTATGCTGTCTCATCTCTTTTAGCCAGCCATAATATATGTGAAATATGCAATGCCATCCTGTTTAACCAGGCATCATATATTTGAATGATATCTCGCCCATCCTTTTCTTCATTACATTTCCATTTGTCGACAATGTTTGTACATTAAACTACTCTTCCTGTGAATCAGTCATTTGAGTGGGTGATGGAAAAATATAGAGTGAAAACAAGGTCTTCAGAGCAGACAGTGCTACCTGTCAAAGCAGATCTCTTGCTGGGCCCCGATAGGTCCTCAGAGATGGATTCAAAGACATATGACCAGTCCTATTCCCCCGCTGAGGTGTATGCTCTAACTTGGCACGGTTATACGGCTCATATCATGCATCTGGTGTCCTGGATTGCATAGTTTAGACATCATATACACAATATTCAACACCATGTTCTTAGTTCAGATATCATAGATGCGAATGCCCTCTGCTTAGCATATAAATCACATATGTGAATTAAATAATGCGATCCTGGTTACTTAGATAACATGTGTGTGAATTATGTCATGCGAACCTGTTTACGAAAGACATCATATAATTATCTCATGCCATCCTGTTTCGTTAGTCATCATATCTTTCAATTATGTCATGCTATGCTATCCAGTTTAGATAGACATCATATATGTGAAATTATGTCATGCTATCCTTTTTAGTTAAACAATATTCATGTCAACTATTTCATGCCCTCTTTTTTTCACACTATCTATTGCATCCGTCTCTCATACAATGTCTGTACATTCAACTATGTTTCCTGTTTATTAGTCATTTGAATTGGAGCGGGTGATGGCAGTATCTAGCGGAGTAAAAGCACGGTCTTCAAATAAAATAGTGCTACCTCTTGGTGGATATAGCACCCCGGTTGTACATGCACGAAAACCAGCCCTACCACAAATAACCCAGGCTCTCGCAGATTGTACCCGTACTACGATGGATAGAAAACCAGCTTCACCCAATCTAACCCCAACCCCAGCAGATAGTAACCCAGTTCCTGTTGACACAGCACCATCTCCACCACAGAGCTCCCAAACAAGAGCAGTTAGTAAGGCAGCTCCAGTGCCCAAAGTGCTAGTACTACCACGACGAACCATAACTCCACCAGTTAGTACACCTATTCCTGTGGAGGAAGCACAACCAGCCATTCGTAGTTTAGCATCTATCACATTTCATGTTGTTAAGTCCTATGTGCTTATCTTCCCATCATGGAAATATTATAATGAAGATGAAGGAAAATGCCAGTTGCAGGTGTTTGTCCAGGAGTTATGTGTAACTAATGTTATTCATGGCAATTACTTTGCTTTATCCCATACATTCTACCTCCATGATGGTTATAATACAGCAAATTTTCCCATATTTCTCTATACAGAAGGACCGATTTGGAAACTTAGGATGAGGTAACCTGTGCTAATACCTCTTCTATCTTCAAGAATGCTTGGTGATAGTATTGGAATTACCTGAAGAAAACGTACTTCACTGGCAAAGAAACTCATCAAATTCCCTTATGTTCTCCCGAGACACATTTACTGGACGATGACCGGGAACGCCTTGTTCTGTACTGGTCCCGAACCAAGAATCCGGTAAGGTCTATGATCTCATTTTTTTATTTTAAGTACTATATGCCTGCGTCTTACTATACTCTGTTCATGTAGAACAAGTGCTTAAACCTGAAGAACAACTATTCTCATTTAAGATTCATTGATATCGTGCATACTGCTTTGCTCTTGTATCACTGTATTTACTCATACAAACTTATTTTTAAATTGAAGGATCCAATCGAAACTCCAATGGCACAACAGGTATGTTTACGCATGTTTCTTTAACAGGTTTCCTCTTATAAATAGCTCTGTTGATTTCAATTTCAATTGTGTATAAGTTGACTCTCATATCATGCACATTACTAGCATCACAATAGAGCCAATAGTGTTGTTGTACATGTAGACCCGTGGTACCCATCTAAAATCTTGTTGTGACATGTAGTTTCCCATGCTTTGTATTCTTTCAGTGCTGCTTTGTCTTGAGCTGATATGATTTGAACCGTGTCTCTATTTTGATTTTGCAAGACAATAAAGTGACCATAGGACATAGATATATGTTTGTTTGATGCTTTTATTATGTACTACTTGGCAATAGAAGACTTGGTAGTTTAATCCTGTCCACCTTACTAATGAACTAGTTTACCGAAATGAGTTCCATATACCAGTACATGCTAAACTTATGTGTATGCTTGTTTCTTTTTTTAGAATGCTGATAGAATATTCGGGAAGAGTGCCTTATTAAGCAATGGTAAAGGAAGTAGGTGGAGGAGCATCTCCAAATGCAGGGTCATCAGACATCTCTGCAGAAAGGGGCTTGGCCTTGGGCTTCTTCTTCTTGGGCTGCAAAACCAGCTCATGGAAAGTGGGCTTAAACCCATCACGCTGGGCCGAACTTCTGGTACATCGTCGAACAGATGTTTCAACGAGAGGCGTTGGCGCCAGAGTTTTGCGCGGCCTCCTCGTAGGTACACGCGCAGGAATGGGTCTTAAGTTCTTGTCTAAGATGGCAGCCAATAGGTTTCAAGAGGTGATTACGCAGTGTGTCCACAAGAACCAGTATGGTTTCATAAAAAGCAGAACAATTCAAGATTGTATTGGGTGGACCTTTAAGTATTTGCACCAGTGCCACCAGTCCAAGAGACCTATTGTGATTCTAAAGTTGGATTTTGAAAAGGCTTTTGACTCCCTTGAGCATGAGGCCATTGTGCAAATATTGAGATATAAGGGCTTTAATGAGAAGTGGATTCTTTGGATGAAGCAACTTCTGTCCACAGGTACCTCATCTGTTCTGCTTAATGGAGTTCCTGGTAGGAAGTTCAGATGTAAAAAGGGTGTCAGACAGGGTGATCCAGTCTCTCCCCTCCTTTTTGTCCTAGCTGCTGATCTCCTGTAGACTGTAATCAATGACATGTTCAGAAGGGGCATTCTTCAATTACCTATACCTTGTCATGATCAGGATTACCCTGTGATTCAGTATGCTGATGACACCCTTATTATCTTGCCTGCGGACAAGGACCATCTTATAGCTCTGAAGGATATGCTCAGGGTCTTCTCTGTGTCCACTGGTCTGGATGTGAACTATCACAAATCCTTTATTATTCCCATCAATGTGGACACTGCTGTCATGACTGAATTAGCTTCTGCATTTGGATGCCAGATTGGGAAAATGCCATTTACCTACCTTGGGTTACCAGTAGGAACTACAAGGCCTAAAATGGTGGATTTTATGCCATTGGTTGATTGCATGGAGAGGAGAATGACAGCTAGTTCATCTTTTTTAAATCAGGGGGAAAGGCTGCAGTTTCTTAACTCTGCTCTGTCCTCTATGCCCATTTTCTTCCTTTGCAGTTTGGCTGTCCCAGCTGGAATTCTTAAAAAATTGGAGAGAATCCAGAGACAATGCCTCTGGAGGAGGAATAGGGGTCAGCCTACCCCTCCCTAGCTGCGTGGGACCTTATTTGCAGGCCAAAAAACAGGGGAGGCCTTGGTATTCTTAACTTTGGTTCTCAGAATGTTGCACTTCTGATCAAACATGCGAATAACTTTCTTAATAAAAAGGATCTCCCTTCGGTGTCTTTAATTTGGGATACCTACTATCATAATAGGGTCCCCCAAGGAACTTCTGATTGTGGCTCTTTCTGGTGGAAGGATATTTGCAAGGTCATGCACCATTTTAGGGAGTGTGCTTGGGTTTAGATTAATGGAGGGGACACTGCCCTCATGTGGTCAGATAACTTGCAGCTTGATGGTCAGGTGTCTAGCCTTCAACTCAGATTTCCCAGGCTCTATTCCTATGTTAAGGACCCCTGGATCACTATTCATGAGTTCTTGGAGTCTCAGGATATGTTCCAACACTTCCACCTTCCTTTGTCCAGCCAGGCTTTTGATGATCTGACTATTCTCCAGTCCATGTTGGGTGGCCTCAATAGAACACCTGGGTCCAAGGATATTTGGTTTTGAAAGGGCACTGCCAAGGGATACTCACCAAAGTTGTTTTACTCACATACTTTTGCATCAGACTCCTTCAACCCTTTGACAGCTTGGATCTGGAAGTCCTCTTGTACAATGAAAATTAAAGTTTTTGCTTGGATGCTTATTATGGACAGGTTGAACACCAAGGACATGGTGGATAGGAGGCATTGGCATTTGGAGGATGGAGTAAAGTGTGTCCTTTGTCCTTTGCAGACTAGGGAAACAAGGGATCATCTGTTCTTTAATTGCAACTTTAGTGTCAGAGTTTGGAACTATCTGCAAATTTATTGGTCATCTGGTGACTCCATGGCTCATTTGGTTATTAATGCTAGCAGGAGTTTTAGGAAGCCCTTCTTCACCGAAGTGGTGTTCATTGCTTGCTGGAATATCTGGATCATCAGGAACGCTAAGGTCTTCAGGCATGAGAGAGCTAGATTCAATAAATGGAGAAGTGCATTCATCCATGACATCAGCTTAATGCAATATAGAGTGAAAGCTGCCTACAAAGATCATCTCCTCCGCTGGATTTAATTTCTGCCACCTTGAGACCAATAGTCTGTATCTCTTAACTTGTTAATTCTCCTTCTTCCCCTAGCTTACTTTGATTACCTCTTGTAATCCCCCATTGTACTTGTACTGACTCTCTTTTTATCAATAAAGTTTTGATATGCTGTGGGGGTTTCCCCTATAGTTCCCAGTCAAAAAAATGGTAAAGGAAGTAATGCAGATAAGGTTCAGGATAGTGAGACATCCTTGTTGGTCTCCAATAAAGATGATAAAACATCTAAGGAAAGCTATCTTGAAGACAGTGAGACAACCCCAAAGTCTTGTCTTGGTGTAGTGTCCGAGTTACTGGCCACTACCGCTGGCACAAGCTATTCAAACTCACTGTCTGAATCAGTTCAGTTTCTTGAGTCTCAACTACAAGCTGAAAGACATCGATCAACTATGTTGTGACAAGAAGCCGAAGGACTGCGGAAGTCCCTAGAGCATTCAGATGCATACTTTCTGGTGCAACAACAAGCGTTGGAGGATTTTAGCACCAAACAGGAGAAACCTAATAAGCTTGCTAAGCTTATTGCCAGCATGGTGGATACCCAGGATAACGTTTCTTGAGCTCTTCTGAAGTTGTTTCAGTTATGAACTTGTTTTGCTGCCATGTTTATTTGCACCGGTGGCCAATTTAGATGGCCAGTGTATGCAATATGCTGCTATGTTTCCTATATTTGCATTGATGGGAACTTTGATGCCCAGTAGATGTAATATGTGTAATAGCCATAATAGCCTAGCATTAGTTGCTTGCTTATTTATTTCCTTATTGTCTTGTTTAGTTGTTTGCTCGTAGTCACTACAGTTCATTTTCCACGTTTTTCTAGTGGCCACAATAATCTATTTTTATAACTAGGCCACAATAACCATGCACTACTGCAGGATACTACTAACGCGACACTACGATCAGAGACCCTTTGACGAAACTGTGTGAGATGCAATAATCGCAAACGGTGGTGTAAAAAAACCGTCAAAAAGGTGCAGAACGTTTGCGATGGAGGATGCATCAAACACGGTTCATATTTTAGTTGTGTGTGCGATTCAGGGCATACGTTTTAGTTCAATTAACCGTTTTCGATGAGGAGGAACAAAAGAAACGGGCAGCCAGATGAAGGTGTGTGCGATGTACAGCATACGGTTCACTCGGATGAACTGTTTGTGATTAGGCAACACAAAAGAAACGGTCAGCCAGATCAAGGTGTGTGCAATGTACAGCATACGGTTCACTCGGATGAACTGTTTGTGATTAGGCAACACAAAAGAAACGGTCAACCAGATCAAGGTGTGTGCGATTTACGACATGCGGTTCACTCGGATGAACTGTTTGCGTTGAGGCAAGATAACAGAAATGGTTCAATATAACAAATACCATAAATATTGCAAGGTTCAAATTCAAAGATTACAGCACCCAAATTCAAACATTGCAAACTTCGTCATTTCTGAAAAGGGATCATCTGCTGACAAGTCATGTATGGGTTTGACACAATGACTTCCAATTGCTTTGCCATATGCTCTTCCAATACGAAGTTTGACATTTTTGGAGGCTCTTCCATTCTGCAGTACCTGATGGCTCTGATAATCATACCATTCATCTTTCCTAATTAAATGCGTGTTCAACCTCAGTACCCTCAGCACCTTTGATCTCGCAAGAAAGAACCTGGCGAGTGTAATCTTCGGTAAGGTCCCTCGGCAGGAGTTCAAAGTAATATTTGAGAGATGCAAATCCTGGCATTCGATGTGATTGTCGTTATAAACATTATCCACCTCCGGGCCTATTATTATCTGGAAAAGAAGAGAACGTGTTAGTGCCTACATGTAGTTTTGAACACTGCTACACGCCCATTTGGTTTGCAGGATTTGTAAAATGCACCAACATGCCATCTTCGATCTGGCATGATTAACATGGGCATTTGATTACAATCTAGAAACATGTAGCCTTCTTTACAAGAGGTTGGATTGGATGAAAAAATTCCCTAAGAAAACTAGTACATATGAATCCAAAGGAGAAATGCTTATGGACGACTGTAACCATATGAATGAAGCAACCAATATGGGGTGGGGTGTATGTCCTAAAATCCTCCAAAATTCCTTCAGAAATCGTAGTACATTGTCATCGTAAACTTGGGAAAAGGTGCAAAAAGTTGAACTCCTTGATGGTTAACATTTAACAGGAAAGGAACATCACCTCGATATACAGCTTCTTCAGGCACAGAAAGCATCTCAGGAAACTGACAACTTGGTCCAGGTTGGGGCCGACAGATTTTAGTGCCAAGACATTCACTGTGCCCAGAGTCTGGGTGAAGCTTCGCTGAATGGCAGACGAGCATACATCTTCAAAACAAGAAATAACATTGATATCAAGAAGGAGAGGTATAAGGCGACTGTTGTACCTGAAAGTTGTAGTATTTGACAGACGAGTAGCCCACCACTTTCAATTTCGGCGCAGAAATGACATTGATTCTTGTTCTACCTTGTTGATCAACTACAAGTAATCTCTCAAGTGAAGGTGTGTCCTGGATGACCATATTCTGGTCCACCTTTTGTGATCTCTTGTTGCAGCACCAGCAAAACACATAAAATAGTCTGGAGAGTCCTGGAGGTGATGTGCAAGGTACTCGATCAATTCATCGCGTGAATACGAAGGAACTCGAGTGCAGTATAGCCGCGGAGCAGGCGCTCCATGTCATCCTTTGGGATGCGGACAGCGACGAGCTCGAGGTGCTTCAGTCGTGGTAGAAAAAGAGCGGGCGCGTCATTAAGGGGGGGAATGGCAGTTCAAGAACTTGGCGAGGTGCAGCATGGGCGCGAAGCGGAGCGCGGACGTTGGCAGCAAGCGCATATGCCCATCTTTAAAACCGAGCTTCTCGAGCTGATCTATGGCGGGGGATCGGAACCACTCGTCAAGCTTGGCTCGGTCCTGGCCATTGGAACAAAACTTGCCCGTGATAAGGCCTTTGATTAGGCTATGGTGACTGCCGAGGATCTGGGAGAACACATCCAAGCTTTGGCGATAGCCATGGCAGAGCTTGTGGGCGTCGAGGAGGTCGACAGGGATGAGGAGCCATAGGGGGCGCCACCGCCGGGAATGGGCGGCTGTCCTCGCCCGATATTTGCTTGGGAGGAGGGATATGATGACTATCAACATATCATCGGTGAGGGATGAAGGAAATATGCCCTAGAGGCAATAATAAAGTATTATATATTTAGTTATATCATGATAAATGTTTATTATTCATGCTAGAATTGTATTAACCGGAAACATAATACATGTGTGAATACATAGACAAACAGAGTGTCACTAGTATGCCTCTACTTGACTAGCTCGTTAATCAAAGATGGTTATGTTTCCTAGCCATAGACATGAGTTGTCATTTGATTAACGGGATCACCTCATTAGGAGAATGACGTGATTGACATGACCCATTACGTTAGCTTAGCACCCGATCGTTTAGTATGTTGCTATTGCTTTCTTCATGACTTATACATGTTCCTATGACTATGAGATTATGCAACTCCCATTTACCGGAGGAACACTTTGTGTGCTACCAAACATCACAACGTAACTGGGTGATTATAAAGGTGCTCTACAGGTGTCTCCAAAGGTACTTGTTGGGTTGGCGTATTTCGAGATTAGGATTTGTCACTCCGATTGTCGGAGAGGTATCTCTGGGCCCACTCGGTAATGCACATCACTATAAGCCTTGCAAGCATTGTGACTAATGAGTTAGTTGCGGGATGATGTATTACGGAACGAGTAAAGAGACTTGCCGGTAACGAGATTGAACTAGGTATCGAGATACCGACGATTGAATCTCGGGCAAGTAACATACCGATGACAAAGGGAACAACGTATGTTGTTATGCGGTCTGACCGATAAAGATCTTCGTAGAATATGTGGGAGCCAATATGGGCATCCAGGTCACGCTATTGTTTATTGACCGGAGAGGTGTCTTAGTCATGTCTACATAGTTCTCGAACCCAAAGGGTCCGCACGCTTAAAGTTACGATGACAGTTATATTATGAGTTTATGTGATTTGATGTACCGAAGGTTGTTCGGAGTCCCGGATGTGATCACGGACATGACGAGGAGTCTTGAAATGGTAGAGACGTAAAGATTGATATATTGGACGACTATATTCGGACACCGGAAGTGTTCCGGAGAAGTTTCAGATTAAACCGAAGTGCCGGAGGGTAACCGGAACCCCCCGGGGAAGTATTGGGCCTTGGTGGGCCTTGAGGGGAGAGAGAGGGCAGCAGCCAGGAGGTGGCGCACCCCCTCCCAAGGGGAGTCCTAGTTGGACTAGGAGAGGGGGCGCAGCCCCCTTTCCCTCTCCCTCTCCCTCTCTTTCCTTCCCCCTCTTCTTTCCTAGTAAGACTAGGAAAGGGGAGTCCTACTCCGACTAGGAGGAGGACTCCCCCTCTCTCCTTGGCGCGCCTAGGGCAGCCGGCCTCCCCCTTGCTCCTTCATATACGGGGGCAGGGGGCACCTAAGGACACACTTGATATACGATATTTTAGCCGTGTGCGGTGCCCCCCTCCACCAGATTACACCTCGATAATACCGTCGCAGAGCTTAGGCGAAGCCCTGCGTCGGTGGAACATCATCATCGTCACCACGCCGTCGTGCTGACGAAACTCTCCCTCAACACTCGGCTAGATCGGAGTTCGAGGGACGTCATCGAGCTGAACGTGTGTAGAACTTGGAGGTGCCGTACGTTCGGTACTTGATCGGTCAGATCGTGAAGACGTACGACTACATCAACCGCGTTGTGATAACGCTTCCGCTGTCGGTCTACGAGGGTACGTGGACAACACTCTCCCCTCTCGTTTGCTATGCATCACCATGATCTTGCGTGTGCGTAGGGAAATTTTTGAAATTACTACGTTCCCCAACAGTGGTATCAGAGCCAGGTTACGATCCTGGGAACTGTGGGTTATGCGTTGATGCTATGCACGAGTAGAACACAAGTGAGTTGTGGGCGATATAAGTCATACTGCTTACCAGCATGTCATACTTTGGTTCAGCGGTATTGTGAGATGAAGCGGCCCGGACCGACATTACGCGTACGCTTACGCGAGACTGGTTTCACCGTTCGGAGCACTCGTTGCTTAAAGGTGACTGGCGGGTGTCTGTCTCTCTCACTTTAGTTGAACCGAGTGTGGCTACGCCCGGTCCTACGCATCGTTGTGGTTTTGATGCGTAGGTAAGAACGGTTCTTGCTAAGCCCGTAGCAGCCACGTAAAATATGCAACAACAAAGTAGAGGTCGTCTAACTTGTTTTTGCAGGGCATGTTGTGATGTGATATGGTCAACACATGATGTGATATAATGTGTTGTATGAGATGATCATGTTTTGTAACCGAGTTATCGGCAACTGGCAGGAGCCATATGGTTGTCGCTTTATTGTATGAGATGCAATCGCCATGTAATAGTTTTACTTTATCACTAAGCGGTAGCGATAGTCGTAAAAGCAATAAGTTGGCGAGACGACAACGATACTACGATGGAGATCAAGGTGTCGAGCCGGTGACGATGGTGATCATGACGGTGCTTCGGAGATGGAGATCACAAGCACGGTGCTTCGGAGATGGAGATCACAAGCACAAGATGATGATGGCCATATCATATCACTTATATTGATTGCATGTGATGTTAATCCTTTATGCATCTTATCTTGCTTTGATTGACGGTAGCATTATAAGATGATCTCTCACTAAAATTTCAAGATAAAAGTGTTCTCCCTGAGTATGCACCGTTGCAAAAGTTCTTCGTGCTGAGACACCACGTGTTAATCGGGTGTGATAGACTCTACGTTCAAATACAACGGGTACAAAACAGTTGCACACGCGGAATACTCAGGTTAAACTTGACGAGCCTAGCATATGTACAGATATGGCCTCGGAACACAGAGACCGAAAGGTCGAGCGTGAATCATATAGTAGATATGATCAACATAGTGATGTTCACCATTGAAACTACTCCATCTCACATGTTAATCGGACATGGTTTAGTTGCTTTGGATCACGCAATCACTTAGAGGATTAGAGAGATGTCTATCTAAGTGGGAGTTCTTAAGTAATATGATTAATTGAACTTAAATTTATCATGAACTTAGTACCTGAAAGTATCTTGCTTGTCTATGTTAATTGTAGATATATGGCCCGTGCTGTTGTGCCGTTGAATTTTAATGCGTTCCTTGAGAAAGCTAAGTTGAAAGATGATGGTAGCAATTACACGGACTGGGTCCGTAACTTGAGGATTATCCTCATTGCTGCACAGAAGAATTACGTCCTGGAAGCACCGCTAGGTGCCAGGCCTCCTGCAAGAGCTACGCCAGAAGTTATGAACGTGTGGCAAAGCAAAGCTGATGACTACTCAATAGTTCAGTGTGCCATGCTTTACGGCTTAGAACCGGGACTTCAACGACGTTTTGAACGTCATGGAGCATATGAGATGTTCCAGGAGTTGAAGTTAATATTTCAAGCAAATGCCCGGATTGAGAGATATGAAGTCTCCAATAAGTTCTATAGCTGCAAGATGGAAGAAAATAGTTCTGTCAGTGAGCATATACTCAGAATGTCTGGGTATAATAATCACTTGATTCAACTGGGAGTTCAACTTCCGGATGATTGCGTCATTGACAGAATTCTTCAATCACTGCCACCAAGCTACAAGAGCTTCGTGATGATCTATAACATGCAAGGGATGGATAAGACGATTCCCGAACTCTTCGCAATGCTAAAGGCAGCGGAGGTAGAAATCAAAAAGGAGCATCAAGTGTTGATGGTCAGTAAAACCACTAGTTTCAAGAAAAAGGGCAAAGGGAAGAAGAAAGGGAACTTCAAGAAGAACAGCAAGCAAGTTGTTGTTTAGGAGAAGAAATCCAAGTCTGGACCTAAGCCTGAAACTGAGTGCTTCTACTGTAAGCAGACTGGCCACTGGAAGCGGAACTGCCCCAAGTATTTGGCGGATAAGAAGGATGGCAAGGTTAACAAAGGTATATGTGATATACATGTTATTGATGTGTACCTTACTAATACTCGCAGTAGCACCTGGGTATTTGATACTGGTTCTGTTGCTAATATTTGCAACTCGAAACAGGGGCTACGGATTAAGCGAAGTTTGGCTAAGGACGAGGTGACGATGCGCGTGGGAAATGGTTCCAAAGTCGATGTGATCGCCGTCGGCACGCTACCTCTACATCTACCTTCGGGATTAGTTTTAGACCTAAATAATTGTTATTTGGTGCCAGCGTTGAGCATGAACATTATACCTGGATCTTGTTTAATGCGAGACGGTTATTCATTTAAATCAGAGAATAATGGTTGTTCTATTTATATGAATAATATCTTTTATGGTCATGCACCCTTGAAGAGTGGTCTATTTTTAATGAATCTCGATAGTAGTGATACACATATTCATAATGTTGAAGCCAAAAGATGCAGAGTTAATAATGACAGTGCAACTTATTTGTGGCACTGCCGTTTGGGTCATATCGGTGTAAAGCGCATGAAGAAACTCCATATTGATGGAATTTTTGAATCACTTGATTTTGAATCACTTGGTACTTGCGAACCGTGCCTTATGGGCAAGATGACCAAAACACCGTTCTCCGGAACTATGGAGAGAGCAATAGATTTGTTGGAAATCATACATACAGATGTATGTGGTCCGATGAATATTGAGGCTCGTGGCGGATATCGTTATTTTCTCACCTTCACAGATGATTTGAGCAGATATGTGTATATCTACTTAATGAAACATAAGTCCGAAACATTTGAAAAGTTCAAAGAATTTCAGAGTGAAGTTGAAAATCATCGTAACAAGAAAATAAAATTCCTACGATCTGATAGTGGAGGAGAATATTTGAGTTACGAGTTTGGTCTACATTTGAAACAATGCGGAATAGTTTTGCAACTCACGCCACCCGGAACACCACAGCATAATGGTGTGTCCGAACGTCGTAATCATACTTTATTAGATATGGTGCGAACTATGATGTCTCTTACTGATTTACCGCTATCGTTTTGGGGTTATGCTTTAGAGACGGCTGCATTCACTCTAAATAGGACACCATCGAAATCCGTTGAGACGACACCTTTTGAACTATGGTTTGGCAAGAAACCAAAGTTGTCGTATCTTAAAGTTTGGGGTTGCGATTCTTATGTGAAGAAACTTCAACCTTATAAGCTCGAACCTAAATCGGAGAAATGTGTCTTCATAGGATACCCAAAGGAGACTGTTGGGTACACCTTCTATCACAGATCCGAAGGCAAGATAGTCGTTGCTAAGAATGGATCCTTTCTAGAGAAGGAGTTTCTCTCGAAAGATGTGAGTGGGAGGAAAGTAGAACTTGATGAGGTAACTGTACCTGCTCCCTTATTGGAAAGTAGATCATCGCAGAAATCAGTTTCTACGACACCTACACCAATTAGTGAGGAAGTTAATGATAATGATCATGAAACTTCAGATCAAGTCATTACTAAACTTCGTAGGTCAACTAGATCAAGATCCGCACCAGAGTGGTACGGTAATCCTGTTCTGGAGGTCATGTTACTAGACCATGATGAACCTACGAACTATGAAGAAGTGATGGTGAGCCCAGATTCCGCAAAATGGCTTGAAGCCATGAAATCCGAGATGGATCCATGTATGAGAACAAAGTATGGACTTTGGTTGACTTGCCCGATGGTCGGCAAGCCATTGAAAATAAATGGATCTTCAAGAAGAAGACTGACGCTGATGGTAATGTTGCTGTCTATAAAGCTTGACTTGTTGCAAAAGGTTTTCGACAAGTTCAAGGGATTGACTACGATGAGACCTTCTCACCCGTAGCGATGCTTCAGTCTGTCCAAATCATGTTAGCAGTTGCCGCATTTTATGATTATGAAATTTGGCAAATGGATGTCAAAACTGCATTCCGGAATGGATTTCTGGAAGAAGAGTTGTATATGATGCAACCGGAAGGTTTTGTCGATCCAAAGGAAGCTAACAAAGTGTGCAAGCTCCAGCGATCCATTTATGGACTGGTGCAAGCCTCTCGGAGTTGGAATAAACGCTTTGATAGTGTGATCAAAGCATTTGGTTTTATACAGACTTTTGGAGAAGCCTGTATTTACAAGAAAGTGAGTGGGAGCTCGATAGCATTTCTGATATTATATGTGGATGACATATTACTGACTGGAAATGATATAGAATTTCTGGATAGCATAAAGGGATACTTGAATAAGAGTTTTTCAATGAAAGACCTCGGTGAAGCTGCATATATATTAGGCATTAAGATCTATAGAGATAGATCAAGACGCTTAATTGGACTTTCACAAAGCACATACCTTGACAAAGTTTTGAAGAAGTTCAAAATGGATCAACCAAAGAAAGGGTTCTTGCCTGTACTACAAGGTGTGAGATTGAGTAAGACTCAATGCCCGACCACTGCAGAAGATAGAGAGAAAATGAAAGATGTTCCCTATGCTTCAGCCATAGGCTCTATCATGTATGCAATGCTGTGTACCAGACCTGATGTGTCCCTTGCTATAAGTTTAGCAGGGAGGTACCAAAGTAATCCAGGAGTGGATCACTGGACAGCGGTCAAGAACATCCTGAAATACCTGAAAAGGACTAAGGATATGTTTCTCGTTTATGGAGGTGACAAAGAGCTCATCGTAAGGGGTTACGTTGATGCAAGCTTTGACACTGATCCGGACGATTCGAAATCGCAAACCGGATACGTATTTACATCGAACGGTAGAGCTGTCAATTGGTGCAGTTCCAAGCAAAGTGTCGTGGCGGGATCTACGTGTGAAGCGGAATACATAGCTGCTTCGGAAGCAGCGAATGAAGGAGTCTGGATGAAGGAGTTCATATCCGATCTAGGTGTCATACCTAGTACATCGGGACCAATGAAAACCTTTTGTGATAATACTGGTGCAATTGCCTTAGCAAAGGAATCCAGATTTCACAAGAGAACCAAGCACATCAGAAGACGCTTCAATTCCATCCGGGATTTAGTCCAGGTGGGAGACATAGAAATTTGCAAGATACATACGGATCTGAATGTAGCAGACCCGTTGACTAAGCCTCTTCCACGAGCAAAACATGATCAGCACCAAGACTCCATGGGTGTAAGAATCATTACTATGTAATCTAGATTATTGACTCTAGTGCAAGTGGGAGACTGAAGGAAATATGCCCTAGAGGCAATAATAAAGTATTACATATTTCCTTATATCATGATAAATGTTTATTATTCACGCTAGAATTGTATTAACCGGAAACATAATACATGTGTGAATACATCGACAAACAGAGTGTCACTAGTATGCCTCTACTTGACTAGCTCGTTAATCAAAGATGGTTATGTTTCCTAGCCATAGACATGAGTTGTCATTTGATTAACGGGATCACCTCATTAGGAGAATGACGTGATTGACATGACCCATTACGTTAGCTTAGCACCCGATCGTTTAGTATGTTGCTATTGCTTTCTTCATGACTTATACATGTTCCTATGACTATGAGATTATGCAACTCCCGTTTACCGGAGGAACAATTTGTGTGCTACCAAACATCACAACGTAACTGGGTGATTATAAAGGTGCTCTACAGGTGTCTCCAAAGGTACTTGTTGGGTTGGCGTATTTAAAGATTAGGATTTGTCACTCCGATTGTCGGAGAGGTATCTCTGGGCCCACTCGGTAATGCACATCACTATAAGCCTTGCAAGCATTGTGACTAATGAGTTAGTTGCGGGATGATGTATTACGGAACGAGTAAAGAGACTTGCCGGTAACGAGATTGAACTAGGTATCGAGATACCGACGATCGAATCTCGGGCAAGTAACATACCGATGACAAAGGGAACAACGTATGTTGTTATGCGGTCTGACCGATAAAGATCTTCGTAGAATATGTGGGAGCCAATATGGGCATCCAGGTCCCGCTATTGGTTATTGACCGGAGAGGTGTCTCGGTCATGTCTACATAGTTCTCGAACCCAAATGGTCCGCACGCTTAAAGTTACGATGACAGTTATATTATGAGTTTATGTGATTTGATGTACCGAAGGTTGTTCGGAGTCCCGGATGTGATCACGGACATGACGAGGAGTCTTGAAATGGTCGAGACGTAAAGATTGATATATTGGACGACTATATTCGGACACCGGAAGTGTTCCGGAGAAGTTTCGGATTAAACCGAAGTGCTGGAGGGTAACCTTAACCCCCCGGGGAAGTATTGGGCCTTGCTGGGCCTTGAGGGGAGAGAGAGGGCAGCAGCCAGGAGGTGGCGCGCCCCCTCCCAAGGGGAGTCCTAGTTGGACTAGGAGAGGGGGGCGCAGCCCCCTTTCCCTCTCCCTCTCCCTCTCTTTCCTTCCCCCTCTTCTTTCCTAGTAAGACTAGGAAAGGGGAGTCCTACTCCTACTAGGAGGAGGACTCCCCCTCTCTCCTTGGCGCGCCTAGGGCAGCCGGCCTCCCCCTTGCTCCTTTATATACGGGGGCAGGGGGGCACCTAAGGACACACTTTGATATACGATATTTTAGCCGTGTGCGGTGCCCCCCTCCACCAGATTACACCTCGATAATACCGTCGCGAAGCTTAGGCGAAGCCCTGCGTCGGTGTAACATCATCATCGTCACCACGCCGTCGTGCTGACGAAACTCTCCCTCAACACTCGGCTGGATCGGAGTTCGAGGGACGTCATCGAGCTGAACGTGTGTAGAACTTGGAGGTGCCGTACGTTCGGTACATGATCGGTCGGATCGTGAAGACGTACGACTACATCAACCGCGTTGTGATAACGCTTCCGCTGTCGGTCTACGAGGGTACGTGGACAACACTCTCCCCTCTCGTTGCTATGCATCACCATGATCTTGTGTGTGCGTAGGAATTTTTTTGAAATTACTACGTTCCCCAACAAGGGAGTCCTGGATTAAGGGGTCCTCGGGCGTCCGGCCTACGTGACGTGGGCCGGACGGATGGGCCATGAAGATACAAGACAGAAGACTTCCTCCCGTGTCCGGATGGGACTCTCCTTTGTGTGGAAGGCAAGCTTGGCATTAGAATATGAAGATTTCTTCCTCTGTGAACCGACTCTGTACAACCCTAGGCCCCTCCGGTGTCTATATAAACCGGAGGGTTTAGTCCGTACAGGCAATCACAATCATATAGGCTAGACACCTAGGGTTTAGCCATTACGATCTCGTGGTAGATCAACTCTTGTAATCCTCATATTCATCAAGATCAATCAAGTAGGAAGTAGGGTATTACCTCCATCAAGAGGGCCCGAACCTGGGTAAACCTCGTGTCCCCCGTCTCCTATTACCATCGACCTTAGACGCACAGTTCGGGACCCCCTACCCGAGATCGGCCAGTTTTGACACCGACATTGGTGCTTTCATTGAGAGTTCCGTTGTGTCATCATCAGAATGTTCGATGGCTCCATCAGCCACCTACAACAATGCCGCCTTGGGGGAGGTTTTCCTCCCCGGCCAGATCTTCGTATTCGGCGGCTTCGCACTGCGGGCCAACTCGCTTGGCCGTCTAGAGCAGATCGACAGCTACGCCCCAGGTCACCAGATTAGTTTTGGAAATCCGGACTATGTCGCTGATATCCGAGGAGACTTGATCTTCCAAAGGTTCACGGCCCCAACCTCCGCTCCGGCCTTAGATCCTGAGCGCACAGCCGGGTCCGAAGACGGGATTCCTGAGCCCGCCAGACTATCTGCGACCACTAAGCCCAGTACGGGAGAGCCGGAGGAAGTAGTGTCGCTGGCAACCATCATGAAGCCGGACTCTTCTCCGGACACTGGCTCCGAACCCTCGGAGTCAGCATCGTGTGAGCTCGGCCAGGGAATCCCCTTCCCGCTGTACTCCACAGACTTTCTTCTCCCTGGACAAACCTCATCTTTAAGCGAGGCTCTGGACTTGATGCGATCCCTCATCATTACAGAGGAGCAACGTCCGAACTACGCCCAGCCCGGACTAGGGGTTGAGAGCAGGCAATTTTACATCCCACCCACCGCCCATTTCATAGCCACTGTCGAGGACTTAACTGACATGCTCGACTACGGCTCCGAAGACATCGACGGTATGGACGACGATGCCGGAGAGGAGCAGGCCCAAAACCCTCCGTTCACCGGACGCTGGACGGCCACCGCTTCGTATGACGTGTACATAGTGGATACACCCAAAGAGGGTAACAGCGATAACGAGAAGAATCGAGTCGAGGATAAACCTCCTGAGATACAACCAAAGCGCTGACGTCAGCGGAGCCGCTCTAAATCACGCCGTGGAAAAGACAGCAATACCGGCACGAGAGACAACAATACTCCGGACGATGCCGAAGACGAAGAAGAACCCGTCGAGCCAACCTCCGAACAGGACGATCAGGAAGATGGGCAAGTTAGCCCTGATGAACAGGACGTAAACGAAGACTCGGAGGACAGAATTATCTTCCACTCTCCGAGGATGAGGTGAGCCTCGGCAACGAAGACTTTATCATGCCTGAGGAACCTCTCGAGCAGGAGCGCTTTAAGCGCCGGCTAATAGCCACTGCAAGGAGCCTGAAAAAGAAGCAACAGCAGCTTCAAGCTGATCAAGATCTACTCAACAATAGGTGGACTAACGTCCTGGCAGCCGAGAAATACGGCCTCGAGCGCCCAACCAAAAGTTACTCAAAGCATAAACTTCTACCCCAATTCGACTACGAGGCACTGGACCCCGTATCATCAGTGCGTAACACGGCTGACCGACCACCACGTGGCCGGGACAAAATGACAATTCAAGCCGAACACCAGCCCATACCACCTCGCCGTAAAGGTAGAGACACAGCAGCTCGGGGATATACATATGACCTGCGGCAGGACTGGGAAAATAGAGCAGGTCGGACCAGATCGATCTACGGATCGCGAGGGCGTGCCCCGACGCGCGACGACGGCTATCTAGCCGGACGTGACAAGCATAACCACGTCCGGGCCGAAAACCGCAAACGGACTCCATCCGAGCTACGACGCGACTTGGCCCGATATAGTGGCGCCGCACACCCCCCTCTGCTTCATTGATGAAGTAATGGAGCATGATCGTCCTGCCCGATCACCTTCGGTCGCAGGGACCATCCGACCAGCATCCGTCATGGCGGTTCAACCGCACTGGTCCTCGACCCAATCATTGATGGATTCCACCTCACGCGAGTCCTCATGGACGGTGGCAGCAGCCTCAACCTGCTTTATCAGGATACGGTCCGCAAGATGGGCATCGATCCATCAAGGACCAAGCCCACAAAAACTACCTTTAAAGGAGTAATACCAGGTGTAGAGGCCCGCTGCATGGGCTCAATCACATTGGAAGTCATCTTCGGATCCCCGGACAACTTCCGAAGCGAAGACTTGATCCTCGATATCGTCCCCTTCCACAGTGGCTATCACACACTGCTTGGACGAACTACATTTGCTCGATTCAATGCGGTGCCACACGATGCTTATCTTAAACTCAAGATGCCCGGACCATGTGGTGTCATAATAGTCAATGGAAACACGGAACGCTCCATCCGTACAGAGGAGCACACCGTGGCCCTGGCAGCGGAAGTACAGAGCGGCCTTATCAAGCAGAAAATTAATTCAGCAGCCAAGCTCCCAGACACTGTTAAACGAGTCCGGACTACTCCGCAGCATGATAGTCCAGCTCGTCAGGAGCTTGACTAGCAATTCGGCCTCCGTCTCAGTCCCGACCAAATGGCAGCGTATGTACCGCGTGTACATAACTACGCACTCAAAATACCATGGGCAAAGACAGAGGCACAACTCGATTGTGGTCCATAATACAGCTCGACATCCCCGGGGCACACATACTTTTCCTTTTCTTTTTTATCCTTTTTTGGTTTCTTTCCACAAGACCCTCACGACGGCCTGATCATCGATCCTTTCGAAGGATGGATATACCAAGGCGGCAAGCAGCATAGACGTATGAGGGAATCTCTAGGTGGTCTTCTTGACGACCATTGTACCTGTTTTCAGGACCCGCACACACCTCTCTCTTGGTCTCGGCATGTTAAATAGCCCTGTTGCTTATCGCATTATTTGTACAAATACGCTTTGGTGTATTAATCAAATTATAATGAAAACAGTTTGCGGCCCAACTTATGTGGCACTAGCTTACTACTTCATTTTATTTCACTATTCTTATCGATTGCACCCGTACACTTTGGTACGCTTTCATTCGCCAGGGGCTTCATTGCGCTCCATACTACGGCAACAAAGTCCGAACACTTTTTACAGTATAGTTCGGCACCCCGAATTTAGCATTATATGCATCGGCTCCGAATCATGTCTTTGGTCAATAGTTGGGTTTCCCGGCTCCTGTGCTTGCTACCTTACCTTCCGTCCTATCAGCTAGGGTAGTAAAGGGAGAACTACTATGATTGTGTTTCTAGTTTATCCATGTAAACACCTCAGTAGATAAAGCCGAAAACTGACTGTCATGATGCCGCGAGAGCTGGTCAGCTATTCGGAGGTTAAAATCTCTTGCAATTTTTTCCCGCATTATGTGACGGATCGGCCTCCACCCGATCAGGTGTCTACAGCACCCTAGTCCGGATTAAAAAATACTAACTAGGGGCTGCGCCTACATTTTTATTGTCAAACTCCTATGGCTAAGTGAGGGTGATAAAGCCACATAGTCCGATTGCCTGGTTCGCTGCGCTAAACACCTCCTTCACGGACCAAACTCTTGGATCAAGAGTGTTTAGGTTTCAACCCGAACACCCCCGTACTACCTACGTGGGGGCTGAAGCCGATGACTGGCCAACCCTCAGATTTAATAAAACGGCCGCACAGGAGGCAAAATTTTAAATAAAAAACAAGCATTATATTACATATCGGCTTCGTTTCATGATACAGAATGGGATAACATGAATGTCTTCATTCAAAGAAAATGTCTTTTGCACACTGGCCCTCTACAATGCGAGATCCCTTCAGGACATCATCAAAATACCGCTAAGGCATGCGGTGCTCGTTGCCCGCGGGTGGTCCCTCGGTCGCGAGCTTGACGGCATCCATCTTCGCCCACTGCAGCTTGGCACGGGCAAAGGCCATCCGCACACCTTCGATGTAGACCGACCGCTTGATGGCATCAAGCCGAGGGCAGGCATCGACCAGGCACTTCACGAGCCCGAAGTAGCTGTCGGGTATGGCTTCGGCAGGGCATAGACGGATTATCAAATCCTTCATGGCCAATTCGGCCACCCTATGCAGTTCGTCAGCTGCTTCAGCTGATCGCTAAAGGGTACCGGATGCTCTGGCGCAAGGTATTGCGACCAGAACAACTTCTCCGTTGAGCTCCCCTCTTCGGCTCGGAAGAACTCCGCAGCATCAGCAACACTGTGCGGTAGATCCGCAAACGCTCATGGAGAACTCCAAATCCGGGTCAGTAAGAGGTACCTTTTCTTCACATATTTGCTCTGCATAATAAAGGCCTTACCCGCTGCGATTTTTCTGGCCTCCTGGATTTCCTGGAGGGCACCCTGGGCTTCAACCCGGGCCTCTAGTGCGCTTTGGCGGGCCTTGGCAAGTTTGGATTCTTGGTCCGCAATATTGCATTCCAAGGACTCGCCTTTTTTTACGGCGTCCTGGAGCTCCTGCAGGACCTCCCCGACCCTTGCCTCGTGCTTTTCGCGGGCGGCTTGTTCCTTTGCCGCTCTCTTCTGGGCCTCAGCCAGCTCGTTTTTAAGGGACCTCCACCTCGGTAGCAGCTCCTATGAATATATCATGATACCATGATCAATACAATCAATTCATATCTTTCTAGATCTGAATAGGCCATTGCATACCTAGCTTGTCCTCTGGCTGTTTTTCACACGGCCGAGCTCCTCCTCGGCCCACTCCAGACTCTGCTTTAGTTCGGAGACTTCGGCAGAATGGGCAGTCGTAGCCAGCAACGACGCCTGCTTATTCACATAGACATGTATGGTTAGTCTCCTGCGAAAATTATTTGATCCTATGTCCGGCTTTTCTTTCCGAACACCGGACAGAGTCTCAGGGGCTACTGTCTATACTATGACATTCTTTTTGCATAATTATGTCACATACCTCAAAGCCTGTTAGAAGGCTAGTGCAGGCTTCGGTCAGTCTGCTCTTAACGGACTGAACCCTCTCAACCACCGTACCCATGAGGATACGGTGTTCCTCAACAATGGAAATGCTTTGCAGCGCTTCCAGTAGAGTATCCGGTGCCTCTGGATGGACAGAGGTCACCGGCGGAATAGGTGCACCTCCTTCTTTCGATGGAGGCTTCTTGCCTGATTCCTGAGCCGTATGGGTCTCCGGAATGGTATTCGGCTGGGGGCCGAATTGGATATGGCCCCCATCGCCAGCCTCCAGGGGGATTTGCTACACCATGTGTCCGGCGGCCGAGGTATTACCCTCTGGTGCCACCCTGACGGCCTCCTGTACCTCTCCCTGGCCTGGGAAGGTCCTTCGGGACCACACCACGGCGTCGTCCGTGGCCTTGGGAGAGGAGGCCGCCGGAAGTGACCCGCTGTCCATCACCTTCGGATCCAGCGAATTCCCCGAAGGTGAGGATCGTTGGGGGCAGGCGTGGGCCGGACTGCGGCGCATGATTTGACATATTAAAACCATGAAGTAAAGAAGTTGGATATATGTGTGTATAACTGCCTTTGAATACTTACGATTCAGCCAGGGGCTTCTCCCTGGGGTGCCACTCGAAGCTGCTATCGGTGTCCAACGCGGAGTTGTCCGCGAGGGAGACCTTACCCTTCTTGGACGCCTCGGCCTCCAGATCCATGGAGGCTGCCCTTTTCTTTCTTCCCCCCTCGGGGGAGTGTTGCTTTCCTCCTCCTCCTCCTCCTCCTCCTCGTCCTCGGCAGTGAAGGAGGAATGGGTTTCGGCATCTTCGGACATCACGTCCGAAGTGCCCTTACGGCGGAGGCTACTTCTGGTCTCCTTGGCCTTCTTCTACGGCGCCTGGTAGGGCGCCGGAACCAGCATCTTCGTAAGAAGTGGGATTGCTGGGTTTTCGGGCAGCGGAGCCGGACACTGGATCCGCTCCGCCCTCTTTGTCTAGCCCTGAAAAGACATATAAGGGAAGCTTAGACATCTTCCTTGAAGGTACAGGTGAAGGATACACCTTGGAATACGAAAAACTTACCGGACTGGCGGGATGGGTCAGGTTGTATACACGGTCCTCGGTCGTCTTCGGCCACGTCTCATTAGCCTTAAAAAGCACCTTCCAGATGTCTTCGTGTGTAGTGCCGAAGAACTGTTGCAAGGTCTGGTGCTCGGCCGGATCGAACTCCTACAAATGGCAAGTCCGGCTTTGGCACGGAAGGATCCGGCGAAAAAGCATCATCTGGATCACATTGACAAGCTTGATGTTCTTGTCTACCATGCTCTTGGTGCACGCCTAAAGCGATGTCAGCTCATCCGACGAAGCCCAGTCTAGGCCCTTCTCTAGCCAGGAGGTGTGCCGCATCGCGGCCCCGGACTTAAATTCGGGAGCCGCGGCCCAGGTGGCGTCACGAGGCTCTGTGACATAGAACCATTGTTGTTGCCACCCTTTGACGGTCTCCACGAAGGTACGTTTGGGCCATGAGACATTGGGCAGCTTGCTCACCATAGCGCCTCCGCACTCTGCGTGTTGACCACCCACCTGCTTCAGCTTCACATTGATGATCTTTAACCACAATCCGAAGTGGGGTGGGATGCGGAGGAAGGCCTCGCACATGACAATGAATGCCGAGATGTTGAGGAAGGAGTTAGGGGCCAGATCATGGAAATCTAGCCCGTAGTAGAACGAATGGGTGGAGAGGAAATCCCAACCCGAGGACGAAATGGGGGATGAATACCACCCTCTCATGGGGCTCCGGGGTGGGGATGATCTTCCCCTTTGCTGGAAGCTGGTGGGCGATTTCCTGGGCTAAGTACCCAGCCTCTCGGAGCTTCGTGATGTCCTTCTCCTTGATGGAGGAGGCCATCCACTTGCCCAGCGCTCCAGATCCGGACATGGTCGGAGTGCTTTTTTGAGGCGGAAAGGATGGAAGCTTGGGCGCTGGAGCTCGAGAATGGGTGGGCGGAGAGAAAGAAGGCGTCGGTGAAAGGGTGAATCCTTATCCCTTTATAAAGGCAGCAAATATCAAGCCCCTCCCCGCTCGCCTTAAAACTCGCCTATTTACCAAGGGTCGTGCAGACGGCGTGGTTGGATTACCCACGCCTGTATTCATGAGAATCACGTAATAAGGGGACACGATCTCTGCTTCGACAAGACGTGCCAATAAAAACCGCATCTCGAAACACGGAGCGGGATGCTAAAAACGGTTCGAAATAATGACCGAGCAGAGACGACGCGTCTCACTACAGAAGATGTCAGTAGATGGGACTTGTTAAATATTATACTCTTTGCGGAGCTTATTTTGTAGAGCCGGACATGTTATCTGTGTTCGAAGACTGCTTTGGAATATTCGGAGGAGGAACCCGCCTTACAATGCCGAAGACAATCTGTGCGCCGGACACATCGTCATTGAAGCCTGGTTCAGGGGCTACTAAGGGAGTCCTGGATTAAGGGGTCCTCGGGCGTCCGGCCTACATGACGTGGGCCGGACTGATGGGCCATGAAGATACAAGACAAAAGACTTCCTCCCGTGTCCGGATGGGACTCTCCTTTTCGTGGAAGGCAAGCTTGGCGTTCGGATATGAAGATTCCTTCGTCTGTGAACCGACTCTGTACAACCTAGGCCCCTCCGGTGTCTATTTAAACCGGAGGGTTTAGTCCGTAGAGGCAATCACAATCATACAGAATAGACACATAGGGTTTAGCCATTACGATCTCGTGGTAGATCAACTCTTGTAATCCTCGTATTCATCAAAATCAATCAAGCGGGAATTAGGGTATTACATCGTGTCCCCCGTCTCCTGTTACCATCGACCTTAGACGCACAGTTCGGGACCCCTACCCGAGATCCGCCAGTTTTGACACCGACAATCGGGGAGGTTGCTGATGAGGTCTAGGCATGCTGGAGTCGCTTGCGGTTCTTTCTTGACCCACCTTCGCTTGTTGGCAGCCTCGTTCTCCACCTCGTTGGCAGCGACGGAAACCTCTGTCTCCATATTCACGCCGTGCTTTGGTGCTTCAGCAGCCCCGGCATCGCCACTCCCTCCGATGGGGCACTTCTGCGGCATCCTCGTACACTGACGGCTTTGAGGACTTAGAGCAGCGTCGAGGATGCGGGCGGAGAGAGAGGAATTGTGTGTGTGGCGAGGATGGGGGGCGCGGCCGCTCGGCGGTGCCATTAATATAGACCAGTGGGAGCAAGGCGGGCGGCGGTCCAAGGCTCTGTCTCGCTTCCCGGTGAGAACGACTGCTTAATATCTAGTATGAATGAAATCTATGCTTACTTATTGAATTTTTGTTGCAAAACATAGATAGTGCTAATGATTTTTAACTACATATTTTGACAAATCGCAGAGTCTCTTGGCTTAGAGCCGAAGTCTGCCTTTAATTTGCATACCGTAATCTGAACCGTTTGCGTTGAAGAGATGCACAGATCCTGCGTTGAATAGCTTGTACGCTTCCCAGTGAGCCTGCGCACCGGACTGCGCTTGCACGCCTCCTGTTCAGTCAAGCAGCTATCCACACGGCACCTCCTATAGCCATTAAAACCAAGACACATGGCATCACGTGAATGGTTAACAGAACGCACACGGTTTGAATTATAAAACGTTTGAGATATTAAACTGGCAGCTATTTTTTCAAAATGCGTTTGTTGGTTGTCATTATTCGAGTGCGCCTTCTCTCAAAATGGAAACGAAAAATACAACAGCATGTCGGGTGCCATTCCATGATAGCAGATTTGATTTTTCAACCAATTTATATGCACCGGAGCATGTGCATCCAGTTCAAATTTGAATTATGCACATAAATGCATTGAAAACACGGTTAATGCATAAAAATGTCCAAACGAAACCTGAAAAATCACAAAAATTGACACAACACTCCTGTTGTTCTATGTTGAGACAAGAAAAAAAATTGAAAGCAAGAAGAGGCAATGGATATCATTTTGTCCCCAAAGGTGGGACGTTCCCTATCGAAACCATCATGCTTGTTGTGAGGAGCTCTGGTTTGTGAGAAGCATATACCCAAACTTGCCCCAAATGGGATAATTTTTTTACCACGGCATGTTGATGCCGCTCCATGATACCATGCCAAGTTTCATGAATTTCAGATGAGTTTTGGATTTACTACAATTTAAAAACCAAGTATCTCAATGTTTTGCCGGCAATCAACGGTGCCCTGGTGTTTGAAATTCATTCTCATTTCTTGCATGGGACCTAAGCATGCACCCAAGGACACAGATTTGATTTTTCAACCAATTTATATCCATTGGAGCATGTGCATGTAGTTCAAATCTGAATTATGCACATAAATGCATTGAAAACTCAGTTAATGCATAAAAATGTCCAAACGAACCCCGAAAAATCACAAAAATTGACACAACACTCATGTTGTTCTATGTTGACATGAGAAAAAAATTGAAAGCAATAAGAGGCAATGGATATCGTTTCGTCCCCAAAGGATGCACATTCCCTATCGAAACCATCAAGCTTGTTGTGAGAAGCTATGGTTTGTGAGAAGCTTATACCCAAACCTACCCCAAATGGGACAAATTTTTACCTCGGAGTGTTGATGCCGCTCCATGGTACCATGCCAAGTTTCATGAATTTCAGACGAGTTTTGAATTTACTAGAATTTAAAAACCAGGTATCTCAATGTTTTGGCGGCAATCAACGGTGCCCTGGTGTTTGAAATTCATTCCCATTTCTTGCATGGGACCTAAGCGTGCACCCAAGGACACATATTTGATTTTTCAACCAATTTACATGCACTGGAGCATGTGCATGTAGTTCAAGTTTGAATTATGCACATAAATGAATTGAAAACTCAGTTAATGCATAAAAATGTTAAAACAAACCGCGAAAAATCACAAAAATTGACACAACACTCCTGTTGTTCTACGTTCACACGAGAAAAAAAATTGAAAGCAATAAGAGGCAATGGATATCGTTATGTCCCCAAAGGTGGGACGTCCCCTATCGAAACCATCAAGCATATTGTGAGAAGCTCTGGTTTGTGAGAAGCTTATACCCAAACCTGCCCCAAATGGGACAAATTTTTTACCACGGCATGTTGATGCCGCTCCATGATACCATGCCAAGTTTCATGAATTTCAGAAGAGTTTTGAATTTACTAGAATTTAAAAACTAGGTATCTCAACAATTTGCCGGCAATCAACGGTGCCCTGGTGTTTGAAATTCATTCCCATTTCTTGCATGGGACCTAAGCAAGCACCCAAGGACGCAGATTTGATTTTTCAACCAATTTATATGCACTGGAGCATGTGCATGTAGTTAAAATTTGAATTATGCACATAAATGCATTGAAAACTCAGTTAATGCATAAAAATGTCCGAACGAACCCCGAAAAATCACAAAAATTGACACGAGAAACCATGAAAATGTCCGAATTGAAAACTCGTGTTGTTCTATGTTGACACGGGGAAAAAATTGAAAGCAATAAGAGGCCAAGGATATCGTTTCGTCCCCAAAGGTCGGACGTTCCCTATCGAAACCATCATGCTTGTTGTGAGCAGCTCTAGTTTGTGAGAAACTTATACCCAAACCTGCCCCAAATGGGACAAATGTTTTACCATGGCATGTTGATGCTGCTCCATGATACCATGCCAAGTTTCATGAATTTCACACGAGTTTTGGATTTACTAGAATTTAAAAACCAGGTATCGCAACATCTTGCCGGCAATCAACGATGCCCTGGTGTTTGAAATTCATGCCCATTTATTGTATGGGACCTAAGCATGCACCCAAGGACACAAATTTGATTTTTCAACCAATTTATATGCATTGGAGCAGGTGCATGTAGTTCAAGTTTGAATTATGTGCATAAATGCATTAAAAACTCAGTTAATGCATAAAATTGTCCAAACGAAACCCGAACAATCACAAAAATTGACACAACACTCCTGTTGTTCTATGTTGACATGAGAAAATTTTGAAAGCAATAAGAGGCAATGGATATCGTTTCGTCCCCAAAGGTGAGACGTTCCCTATCAAAACCATCATGCTTGTTGTGAGAAGCTCTGGTTTGTGAGAAGCTTATACGCAAACCTGCCCCAAATGGGACAAATTTTTTACCACGACATGTTGATGCCGCTCCATGATACCATGCCAAGTTTCATGAATTTCAGAAGAGTTTTGAATTTACTAGAATTTAAAAACTAGGTATCTCAACATTTTGCCGGCAATCAACGGTGCCCTAGTGTTTGAAATTCATTCCCATTTCTTGCATGGGACCTAAGCAAGCACCCAAGGACACAGATTTGATTTTTCAACCAATTTATATGCACTGGAGCATGTGCCTGTAGTTCAAGTTTGAATTATGCACATAAATGCATTGAAAATTCAGTTAATGCATAAAAATGTCCAAACGAACCCCGAAAAATCACAAAAATTGACACAACACTCCTGTTGTTCTATGTTGACACGAGAAAAACTTTGAAAGCCATAAGAGGCAATGGATATCGTTTCGTCCCCAAAGGTGGGACGTTCCCTATCAAAACTATCATGCTTGTTGTTAGAAGCTTATACCCAAACCTGCCCCAAATAGGACAAATTTTTTACCACGGCATGTTGATGCCGCTCCATGATACCATGCCAAGTTTCATGAATTTCAGACGAGTTTTTGATTTACTAGAATTTAAAAACCAGGTATCTCAACGTTTTGCCGGCAATCAACGGTGCCCTGGTGTTTGAAATTCATTCCCATTTCTTAGATTGGACCTAAGCATACACCCAAGGACACAGATTTGATTTTTCAACCAATTTATATGCGCTGGAGCATGTGCATGTAGTTCAAGTTTGAATTATGCACATAAATGCATTAAAAACTCAGTTAATGCATAGAAATGTCCAAACGAACCCCGAAAAATCACAAAAATTGACACAACACTCCTTTTGTTCTATGTTGACATGAGAAAAAAATTGAAAGCAATAAGAGGCAATGGATATCATTTCGTCCCCAAAGGTGGGATGTTCCCTATCGAAACCATCATGCTTGCTGTGAGAAGCTCTGGTTTGTGAGAAGCTTATACCCAAACCTGCCCCAAATGGGACAATTTTTTTACCACGACATGTTGATGCCGCTCCATGATACCTTGCCAAGTTTCATGAATTTCAGACAAGTTTTGGATTTACTAGAATTTAAAAACCAGTTATCTCAACGTTTTGCCGGCAATCAACGGTGCCCTAGTGTTTGAAATTCAATTCCATTTCTTGCATGGGACCTGATAACCTACAAGTATAGGGGATCGCAACAGTTTTTGAGGGTAGATTATTCAACCCAAATTTATTGATTCGACACGAGGGGAGCCAAAGAATATTCTCAAGTATTAGCAGTTGAGTTGTCAATTCAACCACACCTGGATAACTTAATATCTGCAGCAAAGTATTTAGTAGCAAAGTAGTATGATAGTAGTGATAACGGTAGCAAAAGTAATATTTTTGGGTTTTATTGTGATTGTAACAGTAGCAATGGAAAAGTAAATAAGGGAAGAACAATATGTGAAAAGCTCGTAGGCATTGGATCGGTGATGGAGAATTATGCCGGATGCGGTTCATCATGTAACAGTCATAACATAGGGTGACACAGAACTAGCTCCAATTCATCAATGTAATGTAGGCATGTATTCCGAATATAGTCATACGTTCTTATGGAAAAGAACTTGCATGACATCTTTTGTCCTACCCTCCCATGGCAGCGGGGTCCTATTGGAAACTAAGGGATATTAAGGCCTCCTTTTAATAGAGTACCGGACCAAAGCATTCACACATAGTGAATACCTGAACTCTTCAAACTACGTTCATCACAGGGAGTGGTCCCGATTACTGTCACTTCAGGGTTGCCGGATCATAACACATAGTAGGTGACTATTGACTTGCAAGATAGGATCAAGAACTCACATATATTCATGAAAACAAAATAGGTTCAGATCTCAAATCATGGCACTCGGGCCCTAGTGACAAGCATTAAGCATAGCAAAGTCATAGCAACATCAATCTCACAACATAGTGGATACTAGGGATCAAACCCTAACAAAACTAACTCGATTACATGATAAATCTCATCCAACCCATCACCGTCCTGCAAGCCTACGATGGAATTACTCACGCATGGCGGTGAGCATCATGAAATTGGTGATGGAGGATGCTTGATGATGACGATGGCGACGGATTCCACTCTCTGGAGCCCCGAACGGACTCCAGATCGGCCCTCCCGAGAGAGATTAGGGCTTGGCGGCGGCTCTGTATCGTAGAACACGATGAATCTTTCTCTCTAATATTTTTCTCCCCGAACGTGAATATATAGAGTTGGAGTTGAGCTCGGTGGAGCACCAGGGGGCCCACGAGGTAGGGGGGCACGCCCAGGGGGCAGGCGCGCCTCCCACCCTCGTGGACAGGGTGTGGGCCCCCTGGCCTTGATTCTTTCGCCAGAATTTTTTATTATTTCCAAAAATAATCTCCGTGAAGTTTCAGGTCGTTCCGAGAACTTTTGTTTCTGCACAAAGATAACACCATGGCAATTCTGCTGAAAACAGCGTTAGTCCGGGTTAGTTCCATTCAAAGCATGCAAATTAGAGTCCAAAACAAGGACAAAAGTGTTTGGAAAAGTAGATACATTGGAGACGTATCAACTCCCCCAAGCATAAACCTTTGCTTGTCCTCAAGCAATTCAGTTGATAAACTGAAAATGATAAAGAAAAACTTTTACAAACTCTGTTTGCTCTTGTTGTTGTAAATATGTAAAGCCAGCATTCAAGTTTTCATCAAAGATTATGAACTAACCATATTTACAATAACACTTAGGTCTCATGTTTACTCATATCAATGTCATAATCAACTAGCGAGTAATAATAATAAATCTCGGATGACAACACTTTCTCAAAACAATCATAATATGATATAACAAGATGGTATCTCGCTAGCCCTTTCTGAGACCGCAAAACATAAATGCAGAGCACCTTTAAAGATCAAGGACTGACTAAACATTGTAATTCATGGTAAAAGAGATCCAGTCATAGTCATACCCAATATAAATTAATAGTAATGGATGCAAATGACAGCGATGCTCTCCAGCTGGTGCTTTTTAATAAGAGGATGATGACTCACCATAAAAGTAAATAGATAGGCCCTTTGCAGAGGGAAGCAGGGATTTGTAGAGGTGCCAGAGCTCGATTTTGAAATAGGGATAAATAATATTTTCAGCGGCATACTTTCATTGCCAACATAACAACCGAGAGATGGCGATATCTTCCATGCTACACACACTATAGGCGGTTCCCAAGGAATGGTAAAGTTTATACTCCCCTCCACCAACAAGCATCAATCCATGGCTTGCTCGAAACAACGAGTGCCTCCAACTAACAAGAGTCCCGGGGGTGTTTTGTTTGCAATTATTTTGATTTGGTTTGCATAAAGCATGGGACTAGGCATCCCGGTGACCAGCCATTTTCTCATGAGTGAGGACCTGAGTCCACTCCTCTTGAGAATAACCCGCCTAGCATGGAAGATACAGACAACCCTAGTTGATACATGAGCTATTCGAGGATGCGAAACAGAATTTCATTTGAAGGTTTAGTGTTTGGCACATACAAATTTACTTGGAACGACGGGTAGATACCGCATATAGGAAGGTATAGTGGACTCGTATGGAATAACTTTGGGGTTTAAGGGATTGGATGCACAAGCAGTATTCCCGCTTAGTACAAGTGAAGGCTAGCAAAAGACTGGGAAGCGACCAACTAGAGAGCGACAACAGTCATGAACATGCATTAAAATTAATAAACCTTGGGTGCAAGCATGAGTAGGATATAATCCACCATGAACATAAATATCGTGGAGGCTATGTTGATTTTGTTTCAACTACATGTGTGAACATGTGCCAAGTCCAGTCACTTGAATCATTCCAAGGAGGATACCACCCGATTATACCACATCACAACCATTTTAATAGCATGTTGGCACGCAAGGTAAACCATTATAAACTCCTAGCTAATTAAGCATGGCATAAGCAACTATTAATCTCTAATTGTCATTGCAAACATGTTTATTCATAATAGGTTGAATCAGGAACGATGAACTAATCATATTTACAAAAACAAAAAAGGTCGAGTTCATACCAGCTTCTCTCATCTCAATCAGTCCATCATATATCGTCATAATTGCCTTTCACTTGCACGACCGAACGGTGATAATAATAATAGTACACGTGCTTTGGACTAAGCTGGAATCTGCAAGCATTCAATAAACAGGAGAAGACAAGGCAATATGGGCTCTTGGTTAAATCAACAATAATGCATATAAGAGCCACTTCAACAATTTTATTATGGTCTTCTCCTATCGACCCCCAAAGAAAAGAAAAGAAATAAAACTATTTACACGGGAAAGCTCCCAACAAGCAAAAGAAGAACAAGAAATCTTTTTGTGTTTTCTTTTAATTAATACTACTACAAGCATGAAAAGTAAACTAGCTGAAAACTAGAACTAATTTTTTTGTTTTTTTTGTTTTTCTTAAGGTTTTTCAAACACACAAGAAGAAAGCATAAAAAGGAAAATAAACTAGCTTGGATATTACAGTGAAAAAGTATGAGCATCGACAACTAGCAATGAGTGTGTGAACATGAATGTAATGTCGGTGAGAAATACGTACTCCCGCAAGCTTAGGCTTTTGGCCTAAGTTGGTCTATGGCCACGGCTGGCCTGGCGGATATCCAAAGTTGTAACCGGGGTTGTACTCAGATGAAGCCTCGGGTTGCCACTGGCTGGCCATCTCCTCCGGGTCCCACTGGTAAACAGACTGGCGTGGGGGGACAAATTGTGGTTCCGGATCTGGCTCTGTAGCTGATGTGGGGTTCCGGTAGGCGTGAATGGCTTCCAGCGGAGCAAGGTACTTGCCTGCAGATAAGTCAAACAAGGAAGGAGCAGGCAAAGTAATAGTCTCAGGGTGATTTTTATCAAATATCAGTCTATAGTTAAGCTCATTTTTCCTGTTCTTAACAATGAAATCATGTGCTACCATACTCTTATAATCTAGAAAAATAGGAGGTAGCAACTTTTCTTCTTTCTCATAATGTCTAATAGGTATGTTAAAATGTGCAGCAAGGCGCGAGGCTAAGATGCCTCCCAAGATGGGGCCCTTAGGTTGCCACAGTTTTCGCGACCAATTAAGCATCTACTAGCAAATATTGCAAAGTAACGTAAAACAGGAAAATGTATGCTAGTAATTCTTGCATCAGAAACTTTCCTAGTTTCCCCTACAGCAATTGTATCAATAAACCCCTCCACATCATCATGATGTGGCTCCTCTACGCTGCCCGAAAAAGGCAACTTGCAAACACAAAATTCAGAGAGGGGCATCTCCTTATACTCATCATATAAATAGAAATCCACCGAAGGTGGTGACCTCCTAGCATGGAAATGAATTTTTTTAACAAAGATATTAGTGAGTAAGAGATACTGTTCGCGTTGGTCGCGGAGGAAGTCGGTGAGGCCTGCATTCTCAGCCAACTCATAAAAATCATCATAAATCCCGGCTGCTCTCAAGAAATCATCACAAGGCCATTCACACGGCCGAACTTTCGTGGTGCGAGGGAGATTATACTTGGGCCTCTCTTCTTCTTCACTTTGCTTATCCTTCGAGCTTCGGCTCGAAGAGCCCCTCAAAAATCTCTTATCATTTTCTGAAAATTTCTGAAATTTTTAGTAACTTCAAAATAAAAGTGAACCAAACTCAACAAAATTGAGAGCAACTACTCCCACAAGTGCCTAGAGACTCTATCATGCATTAGAACTACTTGGAACCATATAAATTTGACATGAAAGCTCAAGAACATGGTCACCTAGGCAGCAAAAATTTGCAATGAATAAAGCACTAGAACAAAAACTAATTGGACCATTGGAGGAGTCACATACCGAAGAACAATCCCCCAAAGCAGTTTTGTGAGTGTGGCTTTGAGCAAGGAGATCGAAAATCGCAGAAAAATGAGCTAGAACTCGTGCTTGAGCTGGTTGGTGATTTTTTTGGAAGGAAGAAGGAGTGTGTGGTGGCTGGAATAAGTGGAGGGGGGCCACCATGGGCCCACGAGGCAGGGGCGCGCCCAGGGGGTGGGCGCGCCCTGGACTCTCGTGGCCAGGTGCTTGCTCCCCCTACTATGTTCTCAGTGCCAGATATTCTCAAATATTCTAAAAAATCATATTTCATTTTCGAGGCATTTGAAGAACTTTTATTTTCGGGGTATGTTTTTATTGCACGCATAATTCAGAAAACGGGCAGAAAATACTATTTTTGCTTTATTTCAACTAAATAACAGAAAGTAAAAGGAGGGTGCAGAAGGTTGTGCTTTCTAACTTCATCCATATCATGCTCATCAAAAGGAATCAACTAACAAGGTTGATCAGGTCTTGTTAACAAACTCATTCCGAATTGCATGAAACCGGAGAAATTTCGAATAACACTATGTTACCTCAACGGGGATATGCACGTCCCCAATAATAAGAATATCATATTTCTTCTTGACAGTAGGAAGAGGAAATTCAAAACCTCCAAAAATAATCGATGGAATTTTTCCAATAGAGTTTATACTATGAACTTGAGGTTGTTTCCTCGGAAAGTGTACCGTATGCTCATTGCCATTAACATGAAAAGTGACATTGCCTTTGTTGCAATCAATAACAGCCCCTGCAGTATTAAAAAAAGTCTTCCAAGAATAATAGACATACTATCGTCCTCGGGAATATCAAGAATAACTAAGTTCGTTAAAATAGTAACGTTTGCAACCACAACAGGCACATCCTCACAAATACCGACAGGTATAGTAGTTGATTTATCGGCCATTTCCAAAGATATTTTAGTAGGTGTCAACTTATTCAAATCAAGTCTACGATATAAAGAGAGAGGCATAACACTAACACCGGCTCCAAGATCACATAAAGCACTTTTAACATAGTTTCTTTTAATGGAGCATGGTATAATTAGTACTCCTGGATCTCCAAGTTTCTTTGGTATTCCACCTTTAAAAGTATAATTAGCAAGCATGGTGGAAATTTCAGCTTCTTGTATCTTTCTTTTATTTGTAACAATTTCTTTCATATACTTACCATAAGGATTCATTTTGAGCATATCAGTCAAACGCATACGCAAAAAGATAGGTCTAATCACTTCAGCAAAGCGCTCAAAATCCTCATCATCCTTTTTCTTGGATGGTTCGAGAGGAAAAGGCATGGGTTTCTGAACCCATGGCTCCCTTTCCTTGCCGTGCTTCCTAGCAACAAAGTCTCCCTTATCATAACGTTGATTCTATGATTGTGGGTTATCAAGATCAACAGCAGGTTCAATTTCTACATCGTTGTTATTACTAGGTTGAGCATCAACATGAACATCATCATTAACATTATCACTAGGTTCATGTTCATTACCAGATTGTATTTCAGCATCAGAAATAGAAATATCATTGGGATTCTCAGGTGTGTCAACAACAGGTTCACTAGAAGCATGCAAAGTCCTAGCATTTTTCTTTTTCTTCCTCTTAGAAGGACTAGGTGCATCAACATTAGTTCTCTGAGAATCTTGCTCAATTCTCTTAGGATGACCTTCAGGATACAAAGGTTCATGAGTCATTTTACCCCCTCTAGTCATAACTCTAACAGCATTATCATTCTTCTTACTATTTAATTCATTGATCAAATCATTCTGGGCTTTAAGTACTTGTTCTACTTGAGTGGTAACCATAGAAGCATGTTTACTAATAAGTTTAAGTTCACCTTTAACTCTAGACATATAATCACCCAAGTGATCAAGCATATCAGCATTGTGTTTCAATTGTCTACCAACATAAGCATTAAAGTTTTCTTGTTTAACCATAAAGTCATCAAACTCATCCAAGCATTGGCTAGAAAACTTAGTAAATGGGATTTCAGCTTTATCATATCTATAGAGAGAATTTACCTTTACTACCTGTCTCAGGTTATCAAGACCATGTATTTCTTCAACAGGCAGCAAATTAAGACCATGTACTTCTTCAATAGGTGGTAAATTCTTAACATCTTCAGCTTTTATACCTTTTTATTTCATAGATTTCTTTGCCTCTTGCATATCTTCAGGACTGAGAAATAGAATACCCCTTTTATTCGGAGTTGGCTTAGGAGTTGGTTCAGGATGTGTCCAATTATTTTCATTGGTCAACATATTATTCAATAGAATTTCAGCTTAATCAACAGTTCTTTCCCTGAAAACGCAACCAGCACAACTATCCAGGTGGTCTCTGGAAGCATCGGTTAGTCCATTATAAAAGATATCAAGTATTTCATTTTTCTTGAGAGGATGATCTGGCAAAGCATTAAGTAATTGGAGAAGCCTCCCCCAAGCTTGTGGGAGACTCTCTTCTTCAATTTGCACAAAATTATATATTTCCCTTAAAGCAGCTTGTTTCTTATGAGCGGGGAAATATTTAGCAGAGAAGTAATAAATCATATCCTGGGGACTACGCACACAACCAGGATCAAGAGAATTAAACCATATCTTAGCATCACCCTTTAATGAGAACGGAAATAATTTAAGGATATAATAGTAGCGAGTTTTCTCATCATTAGTAAACAGGGTAGCTATATCATTTAATTTAGTAAGATGTGCCACAACAGTTTCAGATTCATAGCCATAGAAAGGATCAGATTCAACCAAAGTAATTATATCAGGATCGATAGAGAAATCATAATCCTTATCAGTAAAAGATAGGTGAAGTAGCATAAGAAGGATCATATTTCATTCTAGCGTTCAGAGATTTTTGTTTCAGCTTAGCTAATAATTTCTTAAGATCACTTCTATCATTGCAAGCAAGAAAGTCTCTAGTAGTTTCTTCATCCATAACATAACCCTCAGGCACAACGGACAATTCATATCTAGGGGGAGAATCTTCATCATCACTTTCATCAATATTATCAGTTTCAGTAATTTCATTCTCTCTAGCCCTAGCAAGTTGTTCATCAAGAAATTCACCAAGTGGCACAGTAGTATCAAGCATAGAAGTAGTTTCATCATAAGTATCATGCATAGCGGAAGTGGCATCATCAATAAAATGCGACATATCAGAATTAATAGCAGAAGCAGGTTTAGGTGTCGCAAGCTTACTCAAAACAGAAGGTGAATCAAGTGCAGAGCTAGATGGCAGTTCCTTACCTCCCCTCGTAGTTGAAGGATACATTTTTTTCTCGCGTCTTTCAATTTCTTCATAGTGACCAGCAGATATAAATCCCAAGTGACTCAAAGACTAGAGCTATGCTCCCCGGCAACGGCGCCAGAAAATAGTCTTGATAACCCACAAGTATAGGGGATCGCAACCGTTTTCGAGTGTAGAGTATTCAACCCAAATTTATTGATTTGACACAAGGGGAGCCAAAGAATATTCTCAAGTATAGCAATTGAGTTGTCAATTCAACCACACCAGGATAACTTAATATCTGCAGCAAAGTATTTTGTAGCAAAGTAGTATGATAGTAGTGATAACGGTAGCAAAAGTAATATTTTTGGGTTTTATAGTGATTGTAACAGTAGCAAGGGAAAACTAAATAAGCGAAGAACAATATGTGAAAAGCTCGTAGGCATTGGATCGGTGATGGAGAATTATGCCGGATGCGGTTCATCATGTAACATTCATAACATAGGGTGACACAGAACTAGCTCCAATTCATCAATGTAGTGTAGGCATCTATTCCGAATATAGTCATATGTGCTTATGGAAAAGAACTTGCATGACATCTTTTGTCCTACCCTCCCGTGGCAGTGGGGTCCTATTGGAAACTAAGGGATATTAAGGCCTCCTTTTAATAGAGTACCGGACCAAAGCATTAACACATAGTGAATACATGAACTCCTCAAACTACGGTCATCACCGGGAGTGGTCCCGATTATTGTCACTTCGGGGTTGCCGGATCATAACACATAGTATGTGACTATTGACTTGCAAGATAGGATCAAGAACTCACATATATTCATGAAAACATAATAGGTTCATATCTGAAATCATGGCACTCGGGCCCTAGTGACAAGCATTAAGCATAGCAAAGTCATAGCAACATCAATCTCAGAACATAGTCGATACTAGGGATCAAACCCTAACAAAACTAACTCGATTACATGATAAATCTCATCCAACCCATCACCGTCCAGCAAGCCTACGATGGTATTACTCATGCACGGCGGTGAGCATCATGAAATTGGTGATGGAGGATGGTTCATGATGACGATGGCGACGAATTCCCCTCTCCGGAGCCCCGCACGGACTCCAGATCAGCCCTCCCGAGAGAGATTAGGGCTTGGCGGCGGCTCCGTATCATAAAACGCGATGAATCTTTCTCTCTGATTTTTTTCTCCCCGAACGTGAATATATAAAGTTGGAGTTGAGGTTGGTGGAGCACCAAGGGGCCCACGAGGTAGGGGGCGCGCCCAGGGGGGCAGGCGCGCCTCCCACCCTCGTGGACAGGGTGTGGGCCCCTTGGCCTTGATTCTTTCACCAGTATTTTTTATTATTTCCAAAAATAATCTCCGTGAAGTTTCAGGTCATTCCGAGAACTTTTGTTTCTGCACAAAGATAACACCATGGCAATTCTGCTGAAAACAGCGTCAGTCCGGGTTAGTTCCATTCAAATTATGCCAATTAGAGTCCAAAAGAAGGGCAAAAGTGATTGGAAAAGTAGATATGTTGGAGACGTATCAGGACCTAAGCAAGCACCCAAGGACACATATTTGATTTTTCAAATAATTTATATGCACTCGAGCATGTGCATGTAGTTCACGTTTGAATTATGCATATAAATGCATTGAAAACTCAGTTAATGCATAAAAATGTCCAAACGAGCCCCGAAAAACCGCAAAAATTGACACAGCACTCCTGTTGTTCTATGTTGACACGAGAAAAAATTTCAAAGCAATAAGAGGCAATGGATATCGTTTCGTCCCCAAAGGTGGGACGCTCCCTATCGAAACCATCAAGCTTGTTGTGAGAAGCTCTGGTTAGTGAGAACCTTATATCCAAACCTGCCCCAAATGGGACAATTTTTTTACCACGGCATGTTGATGCCGCTCCATGATACCATGCCAAGTTTCATGAATTTCAGACAAGTTTTGGATTTACTAGAATTTAAAAACGAGGTATCTCAACATTTTGCGGGCAATCAACGATGCCCTGGTGTTTGAAATTCATTCCCATTTCTTGCATGGGACCTAAGCATGCACCCAAGGACACAGATTTGATATTTCAACCAATTTATATGCACTGGAGCATGTGCATGTAGTTCAAGTTTGAATTATGCACATAAATGCATTGAAAACTCAGTTAATGCATAAAAATGTCCAAATGAGCCCCGAAAAATCACAAAAATTGACACAACAGTCCTGTTGTTCTATGTTAACATGAGAAAAAATTTGAAAACAATAAGAGGCAATGGATATCGTTTCGTCCCCAAAGGTGGGACGTTCCCTATCGAAGCCCTCAAGCTTGTTGTGACAAGCTCTGGTTTGTGAGAAGCTTATACCCAAACCTGCCCCAAATGGGACAATTTTTTTACCACGGCAAGTTGATGCCGGTCCATGATATCATGCCAAGTTTCATGAATTTCAGACGAGTTTTGGATTTAATATTATTAAAAAACCAGGTATCTCAACCCTTTTGCTGGCAATCAACGGTGCCCTGGTGATTGAAATTCATTCCCATTTCTTGCATGGGACCTAAGCATGCACCCAAGGACACAGATTTGTTTTTTCAACCAATTTATATGCATTGGAGCATGTGGATGTAGTTTAAGTTTGAATTATGCACATAAATGCATTGAGAACCCAGTTAATGCATAAAATTGTCCAAACGAACCCCGAAAAATCACGAAAATTGACACAACACTCCTATTGTTCTATGTTGACACGAGAAAAAATTTGAAAGCCGTAAGAGGCAATGGATATAATTTCGTCCCCAAAGGTGGGACGTTCCCTATCGAAACTATCATGCTTGTTGTGAGAAGCTTATACCCAAACCTGCCCCAAATGGGACAAAAAAATTACCACGACAAGTTGATGCCGCTCCATGATACCATGCCAAGTTTCATGAATTTCAGACAAGTTTTGGATTTACTAGAATTTAAAAACCAGGCATCTCAACGTTTTGCCGGCAATCAACGGTGCCCTAGTGTTTGAAATTCATTCCCATTTCTTGCATGGGACCTAAGCATGCACCCAAGGACACATATTTGATTTTTCAACGAATTTATATGCACTGGAGCATGTGCATGTAGTTCAAGTTTTTATTATGCACATAAATGCATTAAAAACTCAGTTAATGCAAAAAAATGTCCAAACGAACCCTGAAAAATCACAAAAATTGACACGACACTCCTGTTGTTCTATGTTGACATAAGAAAAAATTTGAAAGCAATAAGAGGCAATGGATATTGTTTCGTCCCCAAAGGTGGGACGTTCCTTATCGAAACCATCATGCTTGTTGTGAGAAGCTCTGGTTTGTGAGAAGCTTATACCCAAACCTGCCCCAAATGGGACTTATTTTTTACCATGGCATGTTAATGTCGCTGCATGATACCATGCCAAGTTTCATGAATTTCAGACAAGTTTTGGATTTACTAGTATTTAAAAACCAGGTATCTCAACCCTTTTGCCGGCAATCAACGGTGCCCCGGTGTTTGAAATTCATTCCCATTTCTTGCGTGGGACCTAAGCAAGCACCCATGGACACATATTTGATTTTTCTACCAATTTATACGCACTGGAGCATGTGCATGTAGTTTAAGTTTGAATTATGCATATAAATGCATTGAAAACTCAGTTAATGCATAAAAATGTCCAAACGAGTCCCGAAAAATCGCAAAAATTGACACAACACTCCTGTTATTCTATGTTGACACGAGAAAAAATTTGAAAGCAATAAGAGGCAATGGATATCGTTTCGTCCCCAAAGGTGGGACGTTCCCTATCCAAACCATCCAGCTTGTTGTGAGAAGCTCTTGTTTGTGAGAAGCTTATACGCAAACCTGCCCCAAATGGGACAATTTTTTTACCATGGCATGTTGATGCCGGTCCATGACATCATGCCAAGTTTCATGAATTTCAAACGAGTTTTGAATTTACTATTGATTAAAAACCAGGTATCTAAATGTTTTGCAGGCAATCAACGGTACCCTAGTGTTTGAAATTCATTCCCATTTCTTGCATGGGACCTAAGCATGCACCCAAGGACTTTCAACCAATTTATATGCACTGGAGCATGTGCATTTATTTCATGTTTGAATTATGCACATAAATGCATTGAAAACTCAGCTAATGCATCAAAATGTCGAAATGAACCCTGAAAAATCACAAAAATTGACACAACACACCTGTTGTTCTATGTTGACACGAGAAAAAAATCTGAAAGCAATAAGAGGCAATGGATATCGTTTCGTCCCCAAAGGTGGGACGTTCCCTATCGAAACCATCATGCTTGTTGTGAGAAGCTCTGGTTTGTGAGAAGCTTATACCGAAACCTGCCCCAAATGGGACAAATTTTTACAACCACATGTTGATGGCGCTCGATGGTACCATGCCAAGTTTCATGAATTTCAGACGAGTATTGAATTTACTAGAATTTCAAAACCAGCTATCTCAACCCTTTTGCCAGCAATCAACGGTGCCCTGGTGTTTGAAATTCATTCCCATTTCTTGCATGGGACCTAAGCAAGCACCCAAGGACACATATTTGATTTTTCAACGAATTTATACGCACTGGAGCATGTGCATGTAGTTTAAGTTTGAATTATGCATATAAATGCATTGAAAACTCAGTTAATGCATCAAAATGTCCAAACGAGCCCCGAAAAATCCCAAAAATTGACACAACAGTCCTGTTGTTCTATGTTGACACGGGAAAAAATTTGAAAGCAATAAGAGGCAATGGATATTGTTTCGTCCCCAAAGGTGGGATGTTCCCTATCGAAACCATCAAGCTTGTTGTGAGAACCTCTGGTATATGAGAAGCTTATACGCAAACCTGCCCCAAATGGGACAATTTTTTTACCATGGCATGTTGATGCCGGTCCATGATATCATGCCAAGTTTCATGATTTTCAGACGAGTTTTGGATTTACTATTATTTAAAAACCAGGTATCTCAACCCTTTTGCCGGCAATCAACGGTGCCCTTGTGTTTGCAATTCATTCCAAATTCTTGCATGGGACCTAAGCATGCACCCAAGGACACATATTTGATTTTTCAACCTATTTATATGCATTGGAGCATGTGCATGTAGTTTAAGTTTGAATTATGCACATAAATGCATTGAAAACTCAGTTAATGCATAAAATTGTCCGAACGAACCCCGAAAATTCACAAAAATTGACACAACACTCCTGTTGTTCTATGTTGACACGAGAAAAACTTTGAAAGCGATAAGAGGCAATGGATATCATTTCGTCCCCAAAGGTGGGACGTTCCCTATCGAAACTATCATGCTTGTTGTGAGAAGCTTATACCCAAACTTGCCCCAAATGGGACAAAATTTTTACCACGGCATGTTGATGCCGCTCCATGATACCATGCCAAGTTTCATGAATTTCAGACGAGTTTTGGATTTACTAGAATTTAAAAACCAGGTATCTCAACGTTTTGCCGGCAATCAACGGTGCCCTGGTGTTTGAAATTAATTCCCATTTCTTGCATGGGACCTAAGCATGCACCCAACGACACAGATTTTATTTTTCAACCAATTTATATGCACTGGAGCATGTGCATGTCGTTCAAGTTTTAATTATGCACATAAATGCATTAAGAACTCAGTTAATGCATAAAAATGTCCAAACGAACCCTGAAAAATAACAAAAATTGACACAACAGACCTGTTGTTCTATGTTGACATGAGAAAAAATTTGAAAGCAATAAGAGGCAATAGATAACGTTTCGTCCCCAAAGGTGGGACGTTCCCTATCGAAACCATCATGCTTGTTGTGAGAAGCTCTGGTTTGTGAGAGGCTTATACCCAAACCTGCCCCAAATGGGACAAATTTGTTACCACAGCATGTTGATGTTGCTCCATGATACCATGCCAAGTTTCATGAATTTCAAACAAGTTTTGGATTTACTAGAATTTAAAAACCAGGTATCTCAACCCTTTTGCAGGCAATCAACGGTGCCCTGGTGTTTGAAATTCATTCCCATTTCTTGCATGGGACCTAAGCAAGCACCCATGGACACATATTTGATTTTTCAACCAATTTATATGCACTGGAGCATGTGCATGTAGTTCAAGTTTGAATTATGCATATAAATGCATTGAAAACTCAGTTAATGCACAAAAATGTCCAAACGAGCCTCGAAAATCGCAAAAATTGACACTACACTCCCGTTATTCAATGTTGACATGAGAAAAAATTTGAAAGCAATAAGAGGCAATGGATATCGTTTCGTCCCCAAAGGTGGTACGTTCCCTATCGAAACCAGGTATCTCAATATTTTGCCGGCAATCTACGGTGCCCTGGTGTTTGAAATTCATACCCATTTCTTGCATGGGACCTAAGCATGCACCCAAGGACAAAGATTTGATTTTTCAACCAATTTATATGTACTGGAGCATGTGCATGTAGTTCAAATTTGAATTATGCACATAAATGCATTGAAAACTCAGTTAATGCATAAAAATCTCCAAATGAGCCACGAAAAATCATAAAAACTGACACAACACTCCTGTTGTTCGATGTTGACAAGAGAAAATATTTGAAAGCAACAAGAGGCAATGGATATCATTTCGTCCCCAAAGGTGGGATGTTCCCTGTCGAAACCTTGAATTTCAGACGAGTTTTGGATTTAATAGAATTTTAAAACCAGGTATCTCAATGTTTTGCCGGAAACCAACGGTGCCCTGGTGTTTGAAATTCATTCCCATTTCTTGCATGGGACCTAAGCATGCACCCAAGGACACATATTTGATTTTTCAACCAATTTATATGCACTTGAGCATTTTCATGTAGTTCAAATTTGAATTATGCACATAAATGCATTGAAAACTCAGTTAATGCATAAAAATGTCCAAACGAACCCGGAAATCACAAAAATTGACACAACACTCCTGTTGTTATATGTTGACATGAGAAAAAAATTGAAAGCAATAAGAGGCAATGGATATCGTTTCGTCCCCACAGGTGGGACGTTACCTATCGAAACCATCATGCTTGTTGTGAGAACCTCTGGTTTGTGAGAAGCTTATACACAAACCTGCACCAAATGGGACAAATTTTTTACCAAGGCATGTTGATGCCGCTCCATGATACCATGCCAAGTTTCATGAATTTCAGACGAGTTTTGGATTTACTAGAATAAAAAACCAGTTATCTCAACGTTTTGCCGGCAATCAACGGTGCCTTGGTGTTTGAAATTCATTCCCATTTCTTGCATGGGACCTAAGGATGCACCCAAGGACACAGATTTGTTTTTTGAACCAATTTATATGCACTGGAGCATGTGCATGTAGTTCAAATTTGAATTATGCACATAAATGCATTGAAAACTCAGTTAATGCCTAAAAATGTCCAAACGAACCCCGAAAAATGACAAAAATTGACACAACACTCCTGTTGTTCTATGTTGACAAGAGAAAATATTTGAAAGCAACAAGAGGCAATGGATATCGTTTCGTCCCCAAAGGTGGGAAGTTCCCTATCGAAACCATCATGCTTGTTGTGAGAAGCTCTGGTTTGTGAGAAGCTTATACCCAAACCTGCCCCAACTGGGACAAAATTTTTACCACGGCATGTTGATGCCGCTCCATGTAACCATGCCAAGTTTCATGAATTTCAGACGAGTTTTGGATTTAATAGAATTTTAAAACCAGGTATCTCAATGTTTTGCCGGCAACCAACGGTGCCCTGGTGTTTGAAATTCATTCCCATTTCTTGCATGGGACCTAAGCATGCACCCAAGGACACAGATTTGATTTTTCAACCAATTTATATGCATTGGAGCATGTGCATGTAGTAGAAATTCGATTTATGCACATAAATGCATTGAAAACTCAGTTAATGGATAAAAATTTCCAAACGAGCCCCAAAAAATCACAAAAATTGACACAACACTTCTGTTGTTCTATGTTGACATGAGAAAAAAATTGAAAGCAATAAGAGGCAATGGATATCGTTTCGTCCCCAAAGGTAGGACGCTCCCTAAAACCATCAATGCTTGTTGTGAGCAGCTCTGGTTTGTGAGAAGCTTATACACAAACCTACCGCAAATGGGACTAATTTTTTACCACGGCATGTTGATGCTGCTCCATGATACCATGCCGAGTTTCATGAATTTCAGACGAGTTTTGGATTTACTAGAATTTAAAAACAAGGTATCTCAATGTTTTGCCGGCAATCAATGGTGCCCTGGTGTTTGAAATTCATTCTCATTTCTTGCATGGGACCTAAGCATGCACCCAAGGACACAGATTTGATTTTTCAACCAATTTATATGCACTGGGGCATGTGCATGTAGTTCAAGTTTGAATTATGCACATAAGTGCATTGAAAACTCAGTCAATGTATAAAAACTTCCAAACAAGCCCGGAAAATTCACAAAAATTGGCACAACACTTGTGTCGTTCTATGTTGACACGAGAAAAAAAATTGAAAGCAATAAGAGGCAATGGATATCGTTTCGTCCCCAAAGGTGGGACGTTCCCTATCGAAACCATCATGCTTGTTGTGAGAAGCTCTGGTTTGTGAGAAGCTTACACCCAAACCTGCCCCAAATGGGACAAAAGTTTTACCACGACATGTTGATGCCGCTCCATGATACCATGCCATGTTGAATGAATTTCAAACGAGTTTTGGATTTACTAGATTTCAAATACCAGGTATTTCAACGTTTTGCCAGCAATCAACGGTGCCCTGGTGTTTGAAATTCATTCCCATTTCTTGCATAGGACCTAAGCATGCACCCAAGGACAAAGATTTGATTTTTCAACCAATTTATATGTACTGGAGCATGTGCGTGTAGTTCAAATTTGAATTATGCACATAAATGCATTGAAAACTTAGTTAATGCATAAAAATCTCAAAATGAGCCCCAAAAAATCATAAAAACTGACACAACACTCCTGTTGTTCTATGTTGACAAGAGAAAATATTTGAAAGCAACAAGAGGCAATGGATATCGTTTCGTCCCCAAAGGTGGGATGTTCCCTATCGAAACCATCATGCTTGTTGTGAGAAGCTCTGGTTTGTGAGAAGCTTATACCCAAACCTGCCCCAACTGGGACAAATTTTTTACCACGGCATGTTGATGCCGCTCCATGTAACCATGCCAAGTTTCATGAATTTCAGACGAGTTTTGGATTTAGTAGAATTTTAAAACCAGGTATATCAATGTTTTGCCGGCAACCAACGGTGCCCTGGTGTTTTAAATTCATTCCCATTTCTTGCATGGGACCTAAGCATGCACCCAAGGACACAGATTTGATTTTTCAACCAATTTATATGCACTGGAGCATTTTCATGTAGTTCAAATTTGAATTATGCACATAAATGCATTGAAAACTCAGTTAATGCATAAAAATGTCCAAACGAACCCCGAAAAATCACTAAAATTGACACAACACACCTATTGTTATACGTTGACATGAGAAAAAAATTGAAAGCAATAAGAGGCAATGGATATCGTTTCATCCCCACAGGTGGGACGTTCCCTATCGAAACCATCATGCCTTTTGTGAGAACCTCTGGTTTGTGAGAAGCTTATTCCCAAACCTGCACCAAATGGGACAAATTTTTTACCACGGCATGTTGATGCCGCTCCATGATACCATGCCAAGTTTCATGAATTCCAGACAAGTTTTGGATTTCCTAGAATAAAAAACCAGGTATCTCAACGTTTTGCCGGCAATCAACCGTGCCTTGGTGTTTGAAATTCATTCCCATTTTTGCATGGGACCTAAGGATGCACCCAAGGACACAGATTTATTTTTTGAACCAATTTATATGCACTGGAGCATGTGCATGTAGTTCAAATTTGAATTATGCACATAAATGCATTGAAAACTCAGTTAATGCCTAAAAATGTCCAAACGAACCCCGAAAAATCACAAAAATTGACACAACACTCCTGTTGTTCTATGTTGACATGAGAAAAAATTTGAAAGCAATAAGAGGCAATGGATATCGTTTCATCCCCACAGGTGGGATGTTCCCCATCGAAACCATCATGCTTGTTGTGAGAACCTCTGGTTTGGGAGAAGCTTATGCCCAACCTTTCCCCAAATGGGACAAAAAAATTTACCACGGCATGTTGATCCCGCTCCATGATACCATGCAAGGTTTCATGAATTTCAGACGAGTTTTGGATTTACTAGAATTTAAAAACCAGTTATCTCAACGTTTTGCCGGCAATCAATGGTGCCATGGTGTTTGAAATTCATTCCCATTCCTTGCATGGGACCTAAGGATGCACCCAAGGACACAAATTTGTTTTTTCAACCAATTTATATGCACTGGAGCATGTGCATGTAGTACAAATTTGATTTATGCACATAAATGCATTGAAAACTCAGTTAATGGATAAAAATGTCCAAACGAGCCCCAAAAAATCACAAAAATTGACACAACACTCCTGTTGTTCTATGTTGACATGAGAAAAAAATTGAAAGCAATAAGAGGCAATGGATATCGTTTCGTCCCCAAAGGTGGGACGCTCCCTATCGAAACCATCATGCTTGTTGTGAGCAGCTCTGGCGTGTGAGAAGCTTATACACAAACCTGCCGCAAATGGGACTAATTTTTTACCACGGCATGTTGATGCAGCTCCATGATACCATGCCAAGTTTCATGAAATTCAGACGAGTTTTGGATTTCCTAGAATTTAAAAACAACGTATCTCAATGTTTTGCCGGCAATCAACGGTGCCCTGGTGTTTGAAATTCATTCTCATTTCTTGCATGGGACCTAAGCATGCACCCAAGGACACAGATTTGATTTTTTAACCAATATATATGCACTAGAGCATGTGCATGTAGTTCAAGTTTGAATTATGCACATAAGTGCATTGAAAACTTAGCTAATGTATAAAAACTTCCAAACGAGCCCGGAAAAATCACAAAAATTGGCACAACACTCGTATTGTTCTATGTTGACACGAGAAAAAAAATTGAAAGCAATAAGAGGCAATGGATATCATTTCGTCCCCAAAGGTGGGACGTTGCCTATCGAAACCATCATGCTTGTTGTGAGAAGCTCTGGTTTGTGAGAAGCTTATACCCAAACCTGCCCGAAATGGGACAAAATTTTTACCACGACATGTTGATGCCGCTCCATGATACCATGCCATGTTCCATGAATTTCAGGCGAATTTTGGATTTACTAGATTTCAAATACCAGGTATCTCAACGTTTTGCCAGCAATCAACGGTGCCCTGGTGTTTGAAATTCATTCCCATTTCCTGCATGGGACCTAAGCATGCACCCAAGGACACAGATTTGATTTTTCAACCAATTTATATGTACTGGAGCATGTGCATGTAGTTCAAATTTGAATTATGCACATAAATGCATTGAAACTCTGTTAATGCATAAAAATTTCCAAATGAGCCCCGAAAAATCATAAAAACTGACACAACACTCCTGTTGTTCTATGTTAACAAGAGAAAATATTTGAAAGCAACAAGAGGCAATGGATATCGTTTCGTCCCCAAAGGTGGGATGTTCCCTATCAAAACCATCATGCTTGTTGTGAGAAGCTCTGGTTTGTGAGAAGCTTATACCCAAACCTGCCCCAACTGAGACAATTTTTTTACCATGGCATGTTGATGCCGCTCCATGTAACCATGCCAAGTTTCATGAATTTCAGACGAGTTTTGGATTTAATAGAATTTTAAAACCAGGTATCTCAATGTTTTGCCGGCAACCAACGGTGCCCTGGTGTTTGAAATTCATTCCCATTTCTTGCATGGGACCTAAGCATGCACCCAAGGACACAGATTTGATTTTTCAACCAATTTATATGCACTGGAGCATTTTCATGTAGTTCAAATTTGAATTATGCACATAAATGCATTGAAAACTCAGTTAATGCATAAAAATGTCCAAACGAACCCCAAAAAATCACTAAAATTGACACAGCACTCCTGTTGTTATATGTTGACATGAGAAAAAAATTGAAAGCAATAAGAGGCAATGGATATCGTTTCGTCCCCACAGGTGGGACGTTCCCTATCAAAACCATCATGCTTGTTGTGAGAACCTCTGGTTTGTGAGAAGCTTATTCCCAAACCTGCACCAAATGGGACAAATTTTTTACCACGGCATGTTGATGCCGCTCCATGATACCATGCCAAGTTTCATGAATTTCAGACAAGTTTTGGATTTCCCAGAATAAAAAACCAGGTATCTCAACGTTTTGCCGGCAATCAACGGTGCCTTGGTGTTTGAAATTCATTCCCATTTCTTGCATCGGACCTAAGGATGCACCCAAGGACACAGATTTTTTTTGAACCAATTTATATGCACAGGAGCATGTGCATGTAGTACAAATTTGAATTATGCACATAAATGCATTGAAAACTCAGTTAATACATAAAAATGTCCAAACGAGCCCCAAAAAATCACAAAAATTGACACAACACTCCTGTTGTTCTATGATGACACGAGAAAAAAAATTGAAAGCAATAAGAGGCAATGGATATCATTTCGTCCCCAAAGGTGGGACGTTCCCTATCGAAACCATCATGCTTGTTGTGAGAAGCTCTGGTTTGTGAGAAGCTTATACCCAAACCTGCCCCAAATGGGACAAAATTTTTACCACGGCATGTTGATGCCTCTCCATGATACCATGCCATGTTCCATGAATTTCGGACGAGTTTTGGATTTACTAGAATTTAAAAACCAGGTACCTCAACATTTTGCCAGCAATCAACGGTGCCATGGTGTTTGAAATTCATTCCCATTTCTTGCATGGGATCTAAGCATGCAGCCAAGGACAAAGATTTGATTTTCAACCAATTTATATGTACTGGAGCATGTGTATGTAGTTCAAATTTGAATTATGCAGATACATGCATTGAAAACTCAGTTAATGCATAAAAATTTCCAAACGAGCCCCGAAAAATCATAAAAACTGACACAACACTCCGGTTGTTCTATGTTGACAAGAGAAAATATTTCAAAGCAATAAGAGGCAATGGATATCGTTTCGTCCCCAAAGGTGGGACGTTCCCTATCGAAACCATCATGCTTGTTGTGAGAAGCTCTGGTTTGTGAGAAGCTTATACCCAAACCCGCCCCAACTAGGACAAAACTTTTACCACGGCATGTTGATGCTGCTCCATGTAACCATGCCAAGTTTCATGAATTTCAGACGAGTTTTGGATTTACTAGAATTTGAAAACCAGGTATCTCAACGTTTTGCCGGCAATCAACGGTGCCTTGGTGTTTGAAATTCATTCCCATTTCTTGCATGGGACCTAAGCATGCACCCAAGGACATAGATTTGATATTTCAACCAATTTATATGCACTGGAGCATGTGCATGTAGGTCAAATTTGAATTATGCACATAAATGCATTGAAAAGTCAGTTAGTGCATAAAAATGTCCAAACAAACCCCAAAAAATCACAAAAATTGACACAACACTCATGTTGTTCTATGTTGACACGAGAAAATTTTGAAAGCAATAAGAGGCAATGGATATCGTTTTGTCCCCAAAGGTGGGACGTTCCATGTCAAAACCATCATGCTTGTTGTGAGAAGCTCTGGTTTGTGAGAAGCTTATACCCAAACCTGCCCCAAATGGGACAAAAAATTTACCATGGTATGTTCATGCCGCTCCATGATACCATGCCAAGTTTCATGAAATACAGACGAGTTTTGGATTTACTAGAATTTAAGTACCAGGCATCTCAACGTTTTGCCGACAATCAATGGTGCCCTGGTGTTTGAATTTCATTCCCATCTCTTGCATGGGACCTAGAAATTCACCCAAGGAGTCACATGTGATTTTTCAACCAACTTTGGTGCACTGGAGCATGTGCTTGTAGTTCAAATTTGAATTATGCAGATAAAATGCCTAGAAACCCCTGTTAATGTATAAAAAAGGCCACACGAAGCCCAAAATATTCCAAGATTAAACACAAAACTCATGTTGTTCTATGTTGACACTAGAAATTTTTTGAAAGCAATAAGAGGCAATGGATATCATTCCGTCCCCAAAGGTGGCACGTTCCCTACCGAAACCATCATGCTTGTTGTGAGGAGCTCTGGTTTGTGAGAAGCATATAACCAAACCTGCCCCAAATGGGACAATTTTTTTACCATGGCATGTTGATGCCGCTCCATGATACCATGCCAAGTTTCATGAATTTCAGACGAGCTTTGGATTTACTAGAATTTAAAAACTAGGTATCTCAACATTTTGCATGCAATCAATGGTGCCCTGGTGTTTGAAATTCATTCCTATTTCTTGCATGGGACCTAAGCATGCACCCAAGGACACATATTTTATTTTTCAACCAATTTATATGCACCAGAGCATGTGCATGTAGTTGTATTTTGAATTGTGCACCTGAAATGGCTAGAAAACTAGTTTAATGTATAAAATGTCCAAACGAATCCTTAATAATTCCAATTCTTTTACGACACACATATAGTTGCAACTTCACTTCACATAAAAGGTCTAGCAATTCAAACAGCGTCCATTGCCGCTGTGACCCCATTATGTAATTCAAATCAAGAAGGGCCCACATAGTTTATTATCACCAACCGTGTGAGATGTGGTACAAAATATCTTGGAGCACCGTCGGTGTATAGTACGCCTATGGCTTACGCGAGAAGGTGCGTCAGCTACAGTCTACAGCCCGCGTGTCAAGCACACTAGCTCGCTCCCCAAATACTCCCGCCTCTGCATCCCTCGCAATCTCGGAAATATTACTGCCTCGTAATCTCGAAAATATCTAGCGCCTGGAAGGTTTTAGTGATTGATAGCACACGATTAGTATGTGCGGACCATGTGCGATGTCTGTTACTCCCGCTCTACTTCAGTCCCTTGATTCAAATTTTCAGTAGCCTCGGCATTCTACTCTCGCCTCTGCATCCCTCGCAATCTCAAAAATATCTACTCGCCCTTGATCCAAATTTTCAGTAGCCCTGCCTTGTTACTCCCGCCTAGTAAAATTTTCATTTGCCGCAAAATTTCCTCAAACACAACTTTGCCCCCCGCCCCCTCCACACACACCCCTAAACCTTCGCTCACACAGACACACACAACCCTCGAAACTATTGGTAGGTCGCCACCATCGCCGGCGCCTCCATCCTCAACCTCTGCCTGTATGCCGGGGAGCTCGAGGAGCCAATGGCCAAAAAGAGTTTTATCACGGCCTTTTCGCCCGACGCCAGCGAGGTGGCCGCCGAGGTGTCCCCGTCGTCCTCCGCGAGCCTGATCCGCCGCCGCCGGTCCGCCAGCCACCGCGCCCTATGCCGGTTCGAGGACTTCCCCATCCTCCCTCGGACCAAGCAGCCGATGATGTCCTACCTCGGGGTTCGGCAGCGGCGGTGGGGACGTGGGTCGCTGAGATTACAGATCGAGAGACCCACACCCGCCGGTGACTCTGTAGCTTCCACACGGCCGAGCTCGCGGCCATGGAGTACGACCGCTGGCAGGTCCACTACCACGGCGCGGCGGCAAGGCTCAATTTCCCCTTCGGCACACGTCCGGTCGACCTCGTTTCGCCGGAGCCAGGGGTGGTGAGCTCGGCTATGGCGCAGGAGGACCGCGAGGCGTGGGAGCACCTGGAGGTCGAGCCCGCCGCCGAGGCCTACATGCAAGAGCTCCGACGGCAGCACCCGGAGCTTGTGGAGGCGGAGCGGGAGATCTTTGCCGGTGCGGAGGGCAGCGAGGTTATCGCGCTTTCCTCCGATGACGAGGTCAAAGGCGGCGAGAACGGCGACGCGAAGGGCGGCGAGGTTATCGCGCTCTCCTCCGATGACGAGGTTGAAGGCGGTAGCGACGGCGGCGCGGAGGGCATCGAGGTGGGCCCCGAGGACGAGGAGATCAATGTCGAAGAGTGGAGGAGTGCCTTCCCCAACGACCCCGATGATGGTACCAGCCCGGACCCGGCTAGCGCACACCGTACACGATGAGGAAGGATTGGCTCGACCTCTACTCCGACCAAAAGTAGTTAAGCTTAGTTTAAATTTATGTTTTATGTTCGGTTATGCAAAACTATCTATGTTTATGTTTGAATGCATGCTACTTTCGGTTGAACCTGCTTTGCACTTGATAAAATTGAAGTTTACAACCTTAAGTTTAGGGGATCGACTAGAAAAGGCCAAAAAATGCTAGAGTATATATATATATATATATATATATATATATATATATATATATATATATATATATATATATATGCACTAAGGTTTTAGTCCTTCTACTCTTTAAGGATCGCCTAGAGATGTCCTTATGACTTGTTTATTTCAGTTCTACACAATGTGATGCTCTATATGTGCAACTATTTGCCGTGCAGTTCCATTTTTTTGACTTTTTTTGACTATAAACAGTAGGGAAAAACACCCCACTGCAATTTTTATAAATAACCAGGCAAGGTCCGGCAGTACAAGGAAAGAAAAAAAAAGGAATACAAGGGCTTGAGAGGAGCCCCTTAAGAAGAACAGAGAAAAGAAAAGAAGAAGAAAAAAGAAAAAAAAGAGAAGAAGCTAAAGAAGCTAGGAGTAACCAAAAAAAGACTAAGAGAAAGGCTAGAACTAAGAATAAAGCTAGAGACTAGGCAGGAAGTAGCTGCCAAAACAGAGAAAAGAAGCTATCCTTGAAGAGCCAGCCATGAGTTGAATTGGTTAGCATGCTTTGTCTCATCCTGTGCTTTAGTAACTTCAGCTCCATCAAGAATATGTTTTTCCATCCTTGGAACGTGGGGTGGATATGTTCAAAGATCTTGTTGTTTCTGGAAATCAAGATAGCCCAAGAGGTAAGTATAATTATGTCCATGAAAAAAGGTAGTCCTAGCTTTTCTTTAATGTCCTGAAATGCCTCAAGAACAGATAAATTTGGAGATCTGGTGGGGCAGATGTGATCCCAACATCTCTCACAAAAGTGCATCCCCAAAACAAATGATACAGGGTTTCCTCCTGTTGGCACCCCCTGAGAGAATAGTTATAGTCTTCTAAAACAAATGATTTCCTTCTCAAAAGATTTCTTGTATTGAGTCTGTCATGTAAAAGCATCCAGAAGAACATTTTGTGCTTGGGTTGGCATGATGAATTCCAGATCCAGTTGAAGTGTGGTGGAGTTTGTTTGAAACCAATCATAACATTGTAAGCCTTGGAAGAGGAAAATTGTTCATTACCCCAGATGTAACTCCATGTGTCTTTGTGGTTCTGGTACTGTGATTGCCTCATGGAGTAACACATCTCTTCAAGCTACAAGAATTGTTCATGGGCTTCCATTGATAGTGGAAGGTGAAAAAGATCTTCAAAGTACTCTATGACCAGGACCTGCTGCACTATAAGTTTTGCATTAATCACAAAGGAGAAAAGTTGTAGGAACTGATGCTGCAGTATTTGCTCAGACCATAAGTCAAAGCAGAAAAAAGCACTTCTGCCATCTCCCAAGTTACACCTTGCTAAGCCTTTAAACTATTGAACTAATTGCAATTTTGCCTTCCACCAGAAAGAACCTACTAACTCATCTCCTGGCAACTTGTCCTCATTGTAGTGTGCTTCCCAAATCAAATTCACCCATGGAATGTCACATCTATTGTAGAACTTGTGTAAGTTTTTCATAAGCAGTGCCTTGTCCTGTGTGAAGATATCCATGACTCCTAGCCCTCCCTGGCACTTTGGTCTATAGACTGTGGTCCATTTTACTAAAGCTGCTCTATGGTCTTCCATATCTGGTCCTCTCCACAGCAGTGCCTGAAGTATTTCAAAATTTGTTGTTTAATAGTGACTGGAACATCCAAGCAGCTCATATAGAAAATTGTGAGAGATGCCAGGACTGACTTAACCATTAACAATCAGCCTGCATAGGTCATGAATGTGGCAATGCCAGCTAATCTTTTTGCAATCCTGTTAACAACTGGTAAACACTGCTCCACGGTTGGTTTGTGAAGTCCTAAAGGAAGCCCAAGGTATGTGAATGGGATGTGTCCCATCTGACAATTAAGAGTTCCAGCATAAATTTGAGCCCTCTCTCCCTGAATATTAATAGGTACCATGATAGACTTCTGGTAGTTTACCTTTAAACCAGTGGCAGATGCAAAAGTGTTTAGAAGGGCTTTAAGACAGATGAGCTGTCCAGAATCAGCTTGCATAATTAACAAGGTGTCATCTGCATACTGGACAATTGGAAAGTCGGTGTTGGAATTTTTTTGCAGAGGTGCATGAAGAAGGCCCATTCCCATTGCTTTATTGATTACTGATTGAAGCAGGTCTGCAGCTATAACAAACAACAGTGGTGAAAGAGGATCTCCTTGTGGAACTCCCCTTCTACAGTAAATCTTCTTACCAGGTACTCCATTCAGCATTACAGCAGTTGAAGTAGAGTTAAAGATCATTTCTATCCATGAGATCCACTTGTTGCCAAAACCTTTTGCTCTGAGAATATCTATAATTGCTTGGTTTTCAATGGAATCAAAAGCTTTTTCAAAGTCTAATTTCAGCACAAGAAACTCTTCCCTGGATTTGTAACATTGGTAAATGTATTCATAGGACCACCCCAAACAGTCCTGGATAACCCTGTCCTTAAGAAATCCATATTGGTTAATGTGGATCATTTGCAAAATAACTTTTTGCAATCTATTTGCCAATAACTTGGTGATGATCTTGAGCACCCCATTAAGCAAGGAAATGGGTCTAAAATCACTAGGGGTGAGAGGAGCAGAGTTCTTAGGGATGAGTGTGATATATGAGGTGTTGATGCTCTCTAGAGAAATATTACCTTCATGGAAGGCATGCACCAAGTTTCTTACATCAGCTCCAATAATGTCCTAACATGCTTTTATAAACTCATTGTTGAAACCATCTAGCCCAGGGGATTTGTCAGTAGGCAAGTCCTTAACCACATTGTTTATTTCCTCATCTGAGAATGGTTGTTCAATGTCTGTCGGGGATACACCCCGCGGTATGACCCGGTCGGAATTATGATACGGCCGGACTTGGCGACTCACTAGAGACCTGGCTGGAGCTAAGAGACTCACTGGCGATCCGCCCAGACATGGCGGTTTACATGTAACCCGCCTAGACTTGTGACTCACTTGAGACCCGGCGGGCGGATCAAACGGACGACAAGGCCCAAGGCCGAGCAGGCCGGCTTATACTCTGGTGGGCCGGTTTAAGAGGAAAGCGTAAGGAATATTCCCTTACAAAGGAAGCAAGACTAGGACTCCACTTGTAATTGAGTAATCCTAATCCTACTAGGACTAGTCATGTAACCCGCCCCTTCAACTTATATAAGGAGGGGCAGGGCACCCCAAAGAGGGGACAGAAAACAATCTCTAGGGCTAGACACCGAGAGCCGGTCCCCGGCGACTCTCCCGTGATCATAATGAGACCTAGCCTCAAACAGCATGTAGGGTTTTTACCGGATGATGTTTCCCGGGGCCCGAAGCTGTCTAAATCCTTGTCTTGTGTCGTGTCTCTCGATTCCGCTCAACCCCTCTCAAGCTACCACATAGATGCGTTGGCCTCGCGACTAAGTCCTGACACTAAGGACATCTGCCGTGACAATTCCACGACAGTTGGCGCCCACCGTGGGGCTCGCGCACGGTGGTGTTGAGTTCTTGGAGGGATCTTTCACAGGGATCGAAAGGTTTGTAAATTCCGGATAAAGAAAAGCCGCTTGGAAAGATTTGCATCAACTTTGGGTTCACCAGTTTGGATTTACAGTCTATGAGGTTTAAAGTTCTAGGAAAATTAGGGTTACGGCCAGTTAAGCTGCCGCCATCCTGTGATTTGTTCAGTGGATTTCGGGTCGCTTGAAGCCGAAGGATTCTGAAACTCCGAGGGAGCTAGTGTTCTTACTATAAGTCAAGCTGTTGTTTTGACCCAGAGCCCAGGCGGCTTGACGAAAAAACCATAGCAACCAATATGGGTCAATTGATCGGAGAAGCAAGATCGAGAGGATTAGGGTTGCATTAATTATCGGTTGAGCCACCGCAAGCCGTCGACACCGATTGGGTTTTCCTCTGCAGCCGTTACGGCAAGCTGTACAAGATTAGCAAGGTTTCTATCTCTGCGGTGCGGTTTTAATCAAAGCAAGTCTAAAGACTGCTCAGATTCTGACAAAACTAGCAATGAATCCAATCCTGGAAGCGTGCTGGACCCAATTCGTTTGTAATACTACTTGCGAGTATAACCGCTTCACGTGAAGTCAGCCATGGTCTCCGTGCTTGTAGAAAAATTATAGTTGATGGTCCAACAAGGGATAAGTCCAATCAATCCAAGGCATGAGTACTACACAGTGGCCGTGTATAGAAAGGAAAGATACTAGGATCAAGTCGGACTGCGCCAATAGTTTAAAAAAAAGGGAAAGAAAAGAAGATGGGGAAAGAAGGCTACAGAGAAGGAATAGGATATGGGTCAACCAACTGACCACGACCCGGATACCACTGTCCGCGCTCGAGTCACCCAGCATCCACCGGATCGCTGTCTCTCCTCCGCGGTGGCCACCGAGCAGCCTGAGCGTCAAAACCCGTTTTGACTTTGCTAGGTCGCCAGGCCCAGCGCCGGCTAGCCACGCCCCTCTCCGGAGCAGATCCCAAGCCGCCCTGGCTTCCATTGCCGCACGCCTAGCCGCGCTCAGCTCTCCTCCACCGCGCGCGCGTTACCTCAAGCTACCGCCTTCGGCCTTGAATCACAACGCCTTGCTCGGCCGGCCGTCATCGGGCCGTTTCTGCTTCAGCGACCCTGCCAGCTCCGGCCATGCGCCGGCTCTCTGTGTCCTGCCGGATCATTCCACAACCGGCCGTGTTTTCCTCCCCTGCCGCAAGCCACCGCGGCCTCGGGCCCGTCCTCGTGTTGACTGCCGCCGCCTCGGCCATGTTTGTTTCAGCCGCCTTCCACCTCTGAACGGGCTCTCTGCAGTTCTGTGCTACTGTGGGTGAGAAGAGGGCGAGGGAAAAAGGATACATCCTAATAAGCGCCTGCATGTTACCTTACATCTTTGAGGCTGCGGTGGAAAAAGTGGATTACTAACCACATGATGACCAGAGTCAACAAAAGGAAAAGACAAAAGTATGGGAGATCACGCAGCAGATGAATTAATTGGTGTTAGTAGTCTGCATGCAAATCATCTATCGTCAAAGCACATCAGGTGATATCTTTCTTCTGTATTTTATCAATATGTTAATTCGTCTGAGAACAATTACTTGGCGTGTAATATTATTTCACAGACAATTGTAATACTACGGGTACGGAGTGCACACTGGCAAACATTCTGGCCTAGTGTTTCGTTCGTGCCACACTACCCGATGAACGGACGTGCGTAAGTCGCCGCTCCTGTGGCCCGGTCTACATCAACTCGTCAGTCTGCACGGCTTACCACGCCTGCGATTGACTCGCCGTCCGCGCGGCTTGCCATGCGATTGACTCGCCGTCCGTCATCCAAACAAATCAGGTGATATCCATCCAAGTTTGTTTTATTAGCACATGTTGTTTTTGTCAAAGAACAAGTTTATCTTTGCCATTGGTCTGCAATATTGTTTATGCAGGGCAATTATTTATGACAAAAAGTGATATTATACCAAGGAGATGGAGGCACGCCAATATTTTTTGGCACGGGTGGTCGTCGTTACTCAACAGACTCCCGCGCCGGCTTACAACGCCACGGACAACTCGCCCGTCCGTTCTCGCGGCCAGTTCACGCGTCCGCGCCGGCTTACAACGAGGAGGGCAATTTGCTTGTCCGCACCGGCTTACGATGCCGCGGTCGATTCATCTGTCCGTTCTCGCGGCCGACCTCACCCGTGAATGATTTCAGTTTCACCTAGTGATCATCAACTTCATGGCGGGTTATGTTCGGCCTTTTAAACGAATCAGGTGCTATCCATCTAAACCTATTTTTTAGCATATATTGTTTTTGTCAAAAAACAATTACTTCGTCTGCGATATTGTTTATACAGGACAATTGCCGCACCTTGGGCTACCAGTTGCCATCTCCACGATCGCGCATGGAGTCGCCGACGCCTTTACAGGGGGCGCAAGCCGCCGCCCTGCGGACCGGTCTACATCAACGCGCCAGTCGACTCGCCCATCCGCGCTGCCTTACAATGCCATGGACGACCTGCCCGTCCACCCTCGCGGCCGGCTCACATGTCTGCGACCGGCTTACAATGTGACGGACAACTTACCCGTCCGCCCCCGCGGCCGACTCGGCGTCCACGTCGCTTTCCGCTCCTGCAATTGACTCGCCCGACCGCACCGGCTTACAACACCACGGCCGGATCATCTGTCTGTGCCGCCTCTGATGCAATGGTCGTCTTTACCATCCGTCTCTCACGGGTTGGTCTATATAAACACACTGGGCCGCACCTGTATGCATGAGCTGTTTATTGAATATGAGCGAGTCACTGCTTGGGAAGCCCGGTTTTCTTTCAACAAATTGGAGGCGAATTATCATGTATTATCAGCCGCCGTCTGCACTGGAAGGTTCAATGGGCAGGCGCACAAGTCACCGCCACTACAGTTTGGTTAACTTCAAAACATCCAGTTGGAAGGAACCATTGGCCGAGTTGCTGACACGGCTCATACGGGATCATTTATAACCCGCCACACTCACTTCAACCTTCTGTGGATTCACATCGCGCTATCAATACCAATGATATACACCTTATGCTATGATCAATATGGAGAATCTCAAAGCCAACTCCTCGAGTCGTCTTGAGACTCGGGGGCTACAATGATATGACTCGGCAGCATTGGTCGGTTTCATTGCATTCAAGAACTCCGGGTCATTGGAGGGAAAATAACCCGGTCCCGGAGGCTACCGCCATATTGGTAAAAAGTTTAAAGGCCGTCAGAAAATTTCCGGCTTAAAAAGAAGGATTCCGGTTTAGATCCGGCTCAAGAGACTTGACATCTCCCACAAAGCACTAAAGCTCTTAAACATCCGGTTTAAAATCCGGTTCAAGGGAAATTTATCTACCACAAAGTTTTGAAGCTCTCAAATCCGGTTCAAAATCCGGTTCAAGGTAAATTTGTTTATCACAAACTTTGAAACTCTCAATATCCGGTTTAAGAATTTCCGGTTCAAAAAGAATTTATCTCTCGCAAAGTTTGGATTCTCAGGAAAAATTAAAGGGACCAAAGAGAGTTGGTTACAAAGCACAACTCAAACATAGGTACCCTGCTTTAATGGCCATTGGGAGCTGATCGTATTCGAATTTAGTTTAACCCTTTTTGGTGTGACCCTGATCGTATTCGAATCAGAGTCGTTAAATATTCTCATGATCACTAGGGGGCTTCCTGTTCAAACATAGGTCGTATTCGAACCAAAGAGAACATAGCTGTCGGTACCCTTTTGATTGGCAAACTGCTGAACCTACTTGGGGGCTTCTTGATCGTATCCGAATCATAGCTCAACCCCTTTGGGAATCGACGTGGATCGTATTCGAATCAGTGTCGCTAAACAACTCTTAAGGTCATTTGGGGGCTTCCTATTCAAACATAGGTCGTATTCGAACCAAAGGGAACATAGCTGTCGGTACCCACTTTGATCGGCAACGCCAATGCCACTGGGGGCTATATGATCGTATTCGAATCTTAGCTTAACCCCATTGGAACGGTTTACTGATCGTATTCGAATCAGAAGCCTCAAAAATTTTATCTGTTTCTCATACAGTTTTTGTAATCACAAATATTTGAGTTGTCACAAATATCATGTGTGCCGGCTTTTATAGAATTGGGTTCTCACCCTCACTGTCCGGGTCACATAAACCGGCGGTATCATTCAAGGGATCATAGGGATCTTGTGATCTACTTGTGTGCAGGGTAAGACTACATTTGGGTGGTTACCCGCCCTGGCTTTTGACGTTAAGTCGCCAGGGCATATGTTGTTTAAACTCTGTGCAGGATTTACAGAGCTATGACTTACATAAATGATTCAGTTCAAGCCCATCATCGAAAGATTGAAATTGGTGTCTCAAAAGGGTTATCAATTCTTGATTTTCTCAAAGGCTATAAATAGCCGGGTTATAAAAATTCCGGCTTACAATGCAGGCGTATTAAATCGCCATCGGCCAAGAGCCGCCGGGTATTTAAACTCCGGATTTACTTATCAACATATGAGGTATTTAAAGTCGCTTTGGCGCAATGGCTATTATTTTATCAATGGATATGATTTACTCTACAATGGAAGGAATAGTCCCGAGTCGCTGCAGGCTTACGACTCGGCACTTGGGGGCTACATTATTCAAATTGATATTACATCGAATATGCAAGTCCCATGTTACTGCCAACATGTACCATGGCACATGGGCGCTACCAATTGGTCCTGTCAAAAATTCAAGGTACACAAGCATTAATCCATTATATTGAACGGTCCACTACTCAGTTGGTAGAGTACAAAGCTCTTAACCTTGTGGACGTGGGTTCAAGCCCCATGGTGGAGATTACATCATATGATGTTATCATCAATAAATTATATACAAAGTCCCAGCTTAGTATTATCTTACTAAGCCGGCCCTTGGGGGCTACACGTTGCTGTTCAAGTTTACATTGTTATATCTACAAAGTCCTTGCTCATTATTGCATAATGACCCGGCCCTTGGGGGCTATGCTGGTTCAAGTTTTTATGAGCATAAGGCAATTACAAGTCCCAGGTTGCTGCAAGCATGAAAACCCGGCACTTGGGGGCTACAAGTGATATATATATATAAGGGGAAAATCTTCAAAATTCTCAGTTTGGAGAAGATCAAGTTGACCCGGTGTTTGCAACAATCATGATCCGGTGTCACCAAATAATTATGACGTGGCATCATCAGTCTTTTATAACCCGGAGATTTTGGAAATTATAACTCGGCAAGATCTATATCTTTAAGCCGGTTGAAAACCAGATAAGTATTTTAAGACCTATATTTTTTAAGCCGGCGCTTTGGAAGCTGACTTAAGTGGATTATTTCTTACAATATTTCTCTACAAGAGACCAATGTCAGCAAATTGATTCTGAAGCTGGCCTGTTTGACCCGGATTTTTCAAAAGAAGAATCTGGATTTTTTGCATTGACAAAGTTGAAACATATCTGCTAAGGATATTTGTTATGAGTTCATGGGCATGTATCAAGAAGGAAATGACAAGAACTTAAAGATGATCAGGTGCCGGTTTACAAGAATTTTTAACCCGGAGCACAACCTGTCAAAGTTGTTCTGGTGTTTATTTTGCATGATCAGTTTAACATGGATAAATCCAAATTAAACTGGGGGCTAATGTCGGGGATACACCCCGCGGTATGACCCGGTCGGAATTATGACACGGCCGCACTTGGCGACTCACCAGAGACCTGGCTGGAGCTAAGAGACTCACTGGCGATCCGCCCAGACATGGCGGTTTACATGTAACCCGCCTAGACTTGTGACTCACTGGAGACCCGGCGGGCGGATCAAACGGACGACAAGGCCCAAGGCCGAGAAGGCCGGCTTATACTCTGGTGGGCCGGTTTAAGAGGAAAGCGTAAGGAATATTCCCTTACAAAGGAAGCAAGACTAGGACTCCACTTGTAATTGAGTAATCCTAATCCTACTAGGACTAGTCATGTAACCCGCCCCTTCAACTTATATAAGGAGGGGCAGGGCACCCCAAAGAGGGGACAGAAAACAATCTCTAGGGCTAGACACCGAGAGCCGGTCCCCGGCGACTCTCCCGTGATCATAATGAGACCTAGCCTCAAACAGCATGTAGGGTTGTTACCAGATGATGTTTCCCGGGGCCCGAAGCTGTCTAAATCCTTGTCTTGTGTCGCGTCTCTCGATTCCGCTCAACCCCTCTCAAGCTACCACATAGATGCGTTGGCCTCGCGACTAAGTCCTGACACTAAGGACATCTGCCGTGACAATTCCACGACAATGTCCGTTGAAAATATCTGGGTTGATCTGATTGCCAAGAAGGTCTTCCAAATCAAAATGCATAGTATGTCCCTCAGATTTTCCTAATCTCTGCTTAAAGGCTTCCCAAAGTAAGCCAGCCTTTCCATCATGATCAGTGATTTCAATTTGATCCTCATTAAGGAGCATAGCAATCTTATTATGTCTGTAATTAATTGAGGCTCTGGTGTGGAAAACCTTTGTATTTTCAACTCCAAATTTTACTCCTTTGACTTTTCCTCTTTGTTTCCAATAAATCTTCTGGTTCTTCAAGATAGTCACCAAGTGATCTTTTAGCAAGGCTTACAATTCCACTCTATGGTATACAGTCGTCTAAATTCCTCCAAGAAATCAAGGAGAAAAATGCACTCATTGATGTCTGCAATCTGCTTCTTAAGACATGTCAAATTCTTTGACCATAATTTTAGGGCCCTCCTTAGGTTTTTAAACTTAGCATTGATCAACTTGGCAGGATTAGTGTAACCCACAGGAATGTCCCAGGCTGCTTTGACTATATCTTTAAAAGAGCTGTGTTTCAACCAGTAATTCTCAAATCTAAACACTTTTGCTTTTGGAATAGAAGTTCCCACTTTAATCAAACAAGGCAAGTGGTCAGAAATAGGTCTTGCAAGAGGAAGAGCCATGGAATCTGGGTATGAAATCATCCAGGAAGTAGAAGTGAAGAACCAGTCAAGTTTTTCTAATAGTGCGTTCTCCTGCATATTACTCCAACTGAATTGTCTACCTTTTAAGGGTAGTTCAAGCATACCTAAGTTACTAATAGCTTCATTAAAGAGGAGCATTTGATTGACATCTCCCCCTGGTTTGTTCCTGTAACTAGGAGATCTGATGAAATTGAAGTCACCCATCACTATCCAATCCACATCAGGGGGCATTTGGATGTTACTAAACCATTGCAGAAATTCAGCTTTGTCTTCCTGGTTGCTAGGACCATAGATGTTTGTCAAAACCCAAGACTGGTTGGAAATGCTACAAGTTAATTTCATTGAGAGAGAAAACTTGTTTTGGAACAGAACTTCTCCATGAAAAAGAGAGCCAACCCAGGTTATAATTAAACCTCCAGAGGCCCCAACAGAAGGCAGGTACTCAAATTTAGAAAATCTGTGTGGATAGAAGTTGTGAACATAAGACAAATCAAACCCCTCTCTTTTGGTCTCCTGCAAACATATGATCCCAGCTGCACTTTCTTCTATTTTTTGCTTTAAAGCTAGCCACTTGACTTCTGCATTTATGCCTCTAATGTTCCAATTTAGTATGTTCCAAGATCTCTTATTATTCATTATGTAACATGGTTGTTTTTAAACTGCTATCAAAGACCAGCCTTTGATAGACCACCATACATCACCCATAGAAAGTGAGTAAATACTGAGTGGAACAGATTACTTGCAGAAATCCATGTGCCCAAATTAGCATCATACAAGTCATCCAGAAGAGCAAATCATTATAGCAAGAGTCAGACAGACTAGCAGGAAAGATCCCAGTCGTACACATAACAAAATGCCTCAGGCAGTACATAGAGTTCAGTATTTGAGAAACTAACTTAGTAACATATTCCCCATGGACCCTGGCTGTGCAGCCAACATATATAAAAGGTGTACTAATCATTCTGCACTAGAGTTGGAGTTGTTGTTCTCCTTGGCCTTGGAATTCTTGGCCTCTCCATCAGACTCCTTATTTCTAGCCCTCTTTACCATGCTCTCTTGCAGGTCCTCTCCAGCCACCTTGCAAAAGGATGAGGTGAGATTTTTAACTACTTTACTATGCAAAACTGGAGGAGCAGCATTGCAAGGAAGACATGAATATCCAGAGCAAGATTTTTTTTTTAAACCTTTGTTTTCCTCTCTAATTCTTACACTTCTCCTTACCTGGGTTTCAACTAGGGGTCCCTTTCCCCTCCTTTTCCTGGAAATAGCTTCACCAGCAGGCAAGAGTTATCACATTGGTTGGAGAGACCATTTTCAGAGGACTGCCTGCTCCAGAAGAAGAGTGAGTTGCTGGGCTACATCTAGCATTTTCCTTGTTAAAGCCAGCAGGTGACTGTAGCTTGCATAATGGGGCCTGGGAGACAGAGCACTTATCAAGGATACAAAAAGTCATGGTATCTTCCTCTTTGCAGTTCCCAATCAAGATTTGCCACAAGGGTGATTTCAGAAGTTGCAATGTCCAATCAAATTTGTCTGGAGTCAGGAGCAAGTGTAGAATAAAATTAAACTAACTTACTGGGATATCTGAAGTGAAAGAACTAGCCACCTGTGTGGGAGAAGGTGCAAAATGTTTCCCCCAGAGCTCAATGCCTTCCTCGGACATAAGATGGTCACCATCAATAACAGAAAAAGCATGTTGTGAGGCCAACTTGAACACTTCTTGTGAATTGATCAAGGAATTAGAAGAAATGTCCAAATTAACATTAGATATACCTGCAGAAGGACCAGCATTCTCCTCAATAGCTGAAGGCACTTCCTTGAGAAAGCTCTGTTCTGCAGCTAGCTGTGGGTCATCTGGAATTTTTTGCACAGCAACATCACCAAAGACTTCTACTGCTTCTGGCACCTGAATTTGCAGAGCCTCCTGTTGAATAGGACCAGAGTCATTCTGAAAAGCTTCAGGCACCTGAACTTGCTGGGCCTCCTGATGGATGAAATCCGTGTCATTCTGGATGTCATTTACAGAGTTCAGAACAGGGGCAGGAGCATCAACCTGAACCATCTGATCAGCAAGAGCCACCTGTTGATTTACAGGTGCAATTAATTCACCGTCTTCCACCTCATTTTTAGCATCAGATGGATAAGCTTGCAGTAAATTATGAAGACCATCATCAATAACAGTTTCAACAATACCACTATGAATTACAATATTTGGTTGTTGTTAAGGATATTGCAGTTAACATGCCTTTTCGTTTTTCAATTGTTGTTTAGCAACATGCATTGTATTGAATGACTAAATATGCAATCCCAGGCTACATAGCAACAAGGAAGAGTGTTATCTTAATGTTCTGATGATGTCTAGATATACATGTAATAAAATCTTATATAATGGGATGGAGGGAGTGTTGTACTACATCATTTTTCAATTGTTGTTTATATTCTAATATTAACTTGGTGCTTTTAGGTACATATATCATTGCCAAAAGATCCACACTTCGACCCTTTCTACGTATGGGGCAATGAGATTTTTCATGAACCAGCATCAAGGGAGGAAACTGATAAAGATGATTATTAAAATGGGTCAAAAGATGTCAACGAACTATTTGTTTAAACATTATGCAAGACAACAGTGAACTGCAGGATGGTAAGTAAGAACCCTGTAGCCTTCTTTTTACTGCCCGTAATGAGTTGTGTTAGATGACAATATCTGAATCTTTTCCCTTTTGTAGTGGATCCTGAAGCAGTTTACTCAAGATTACCTCTAAAACTACATGATTGGCGGCCGGCCATCACAAGGGGTTGGACTAGAGTCTTGCATGCCTTTTGCATCCGGGAGAGCACAATAGGATCATTCCGCTTCACCTTGTTCAGCAACCGGAATGTCTATCGCCTCCTTCTTTACCATCTGTAATAGTACAAGTATAGAACCCTGGTTCATCATTCTTTATTTGATGCTTATGTAATTCTTAAACATATGTACCTGTGAATCGAATAATGCATTGGTTGTTTGAACCTGATGGATATGAATAAAGCGATAGCCTACTTTCAAGTTTAAATTAGGTACAATTTTAAATAGCAGCAATTAAATTAGGGCGAAATTACGTTGTGCAGGTCATTACGGCACACACGGTTGGTAAAACACAAACGTTTGTGATATACATCATAATCCGAGATGGTTCACAGAGAGGAAACGTGTGTAAGCATGCACACAGTTATCATTTGCAAAGCGTGTGTGATGTCGGACACTATCGCATACGGTGCGGGAAAACTAAATGTGTGTGATTGTCTACCTATCGTACACGGTTTGTAATTATGAACTGTTTGTGAAGTGCCAGGCATCGTAAAACTCCCGTGCCTGGAATCTTCCTGGAAAGCTCCCGTGCCTGGAATCTGCCTGGTTTTTGGTAAAACCAGAAAACTCTGACTGTGATGGCAATGCGAGCACAAACGAGTAGCAAGGATGAAGCGTTTGGGATATTCAAGATATCAGAAACGGTTATATAGGGACAACTGTATGCATCAAGGATCCCTATCCCTGACGGTTTATGGGTCGTGTGGGAAGGACCCCCCTATCACCCACACTCACTTGGCGACGGTTCCAAATGTCGTCGCGGAAAGGGGTTAAAAACCGTTTGTATAGCACCGATACGCACCAGTGATGGCAACACACGGACTGTTGTAACCATGGTCCTGCTACCTGCTGTAGTGACCATGGCCCTCCTACGGGCCGTAGGATCCATGGGCCTTCTACAGGCGGTAGGATCCATGGGCCTTCTACGGGTCGTCTAATCTACGGGCCGTATAATCGTTTCGCCAAACATGGGCCATACTATTCGTGGATCAATAACGGTCCGCAAAATGGGCCGTAAACGGGCAAGAGTGGAAATCGTTTGTTTTATGGCCCGACCATAACGGGCCGTTATTAGGCCGTATTTGATGACACTATGAAAACAGCCCAACGGGTTAACGGGCCACAAACGGGCCGACTGTAACCACGGGTTGAATTCGGCCCACAAGCGGAACAGGCCAGTAACGGACCATAAGTAAGCGAATTCTGGAAATGAGCCCAAGAATAAATGAGCCCTTAGAAGGCCGAAAGTTAACACGGGCTGGAAACGGCCGAGAAATAATGGGTCATTAATGGGTATAAAGCGATACACTGTTGGGCCAGTTTCATCTCGGGCCTTTAATGGGCCCAGAGTTACAAAGGGCCTCCTATGGGACGAAAGACGTCATGGGCCATACATGGGCCGGAAGTTACAATAGGCTGGAATCATATTGGATGGCCCAGATGACGCTACTAGGGCAAATTTGGGTAGGCCATAACGGGCCATGAGTTAGCGGGCTGTAAATGGGCTATATGCGAACATGCCATTAACAGGCTTTTCATGGGCCGGCCCGCTACCTTTTGACCAAGTCAAATGAGCCGGCCTTTTCACCGGAATGGGCTTCTGTTGGGCCGTGCCACATGTCGACGTATCATAGGCGCCTTCGGTCCAATGAGTGGATGACATCTGTCCCAACGGTGAGCCGACACGTGGTTCCTCTGGCCATTGAGAATTTTATACGTGGAAAATCCCCATTGGTCCGGACTGTTAATGGGTTATCGGATCCAAACCATAACCTAATAGCTTAACAGCGACCCGTTACGGTGGATGTCACATGTCGATTACCCTTGACGAAAGCACTTCTATGACGCGCGATTTATCGTCATGGAAGTGGACACTTCCGTGATGATAATTTTGGTCATGTCATGGAACACTTCTACGACAGCACATGTATGATGTAACGCCCACGATGCGGCTATATCTCCCACGTGTCGAGGCACGACTTAGAGGCATAACCGCATAGTGGTTTTGTCGCAAGAAGGGTCATCTTCACACAATCCCATGTAATGAACAAGAATGGGATAAAGAGTTGGCTTACAATCGCCACTTCACACAATACATAAATATAATTCATACATCATCCAAAATACACACATATAGACTGACTACGGTCAAAATCCAGATGAAAATAAGATAACCCCAAATGCTAGATCCCCGGTCGTCCCAACTGGGCTCCACTACTGATCATCAGGAAAAGACACATAGTAACGATCACGTTCCTCGTCGAACTCCCACTTGAGATCGACCCCATCATCTGCACTGGCATCGTCGGCACCTGCAACTGTTTTGGTAGAATCTGTGAGTCACGAGGACTCAGCAATCTCACACCCGCGAGATCAAGACTATTTAAGCTTAAGGGAAGGATGGTGTAATTAGGTGGAGCTGCAGCGGCAATAAGCATATATGGTGGCTAACATACGCAAAAGAGAGCGAGAAGAGAAGCAACGGAACGGTCGTCATCTAGCAATGACCAAGAAGTGATCCTGAACTCCTACTTACGTCATTCATAACTCAAACCGTGTTCACTTCCTGGACTCCGCCGAGAAGAGACCATCACGGCTACACACACAGTTGATGTATTTTAATTGGGTCAAGTGACAAGTTCTCTACAACCGGACATTAACAAATTCCCATCTGGCTCATAACCGCGGGCATGGCTTTCGAAAGATAATACCCTGCAGGGGTGTCCCAACTTAGCCCATCATAAGCTCTCACGGTCAACGAAGGATAAACCTTCTCCCGGAAAGACCCGATCAGTCTCGGAATCCCGGTTTACAAGACATTTCGACAATGGTAAAACAAGACCAGCAAAGCCCCCGAATGTGCCGACAAATCCCGATAGGAGCTGCACATATCTCGTTCTCAGGGCACAACGGATGAGCGAAGCGTACATGTACCAACATAACCCAAGTTGCCAGGGGACGGTCCCGCACGGTGCTCTAGTTTGGACCAGCACTCAGAGGAACACTGGCCCGGGGGTTAAAATAAGATGACCCTCGGGCTCGCGAAAACCCAGGGGAAAAGGCTTAGGTGGCAAATGGTAAAACCAAGGTTGGGCCTTGCTGGAGGAGTTTTATTCAAGGCGAACTGTCAAGGGGGTCCCATAAATCACCCGACCGCGTAAGGAACGCAACTCAAGGAACATAATACCGGTATGACAGAAACTAGGGCGGCAAGAGTGGAACAAAACACCAGGCATAAGGCCGAGCCTTCCACCCTTTACCAAATATATATATGCATTAATTAAATAAGAGATATTGTGATATCCCAACATATCAATGTTCCAACATGGAACAACTTCAACTTCACCTGCAACTAGCAACGCTATAAGAAGGGCTGAGCAAAAGCAGTAACTTAGCCAAACAACGGTTTGCTAGGAAAGGATGGTTAGAGGCTGACATGGCAATATGGGAGGCATGATATAGCAAGTGATAGGTAGCGCGGCATGGCAATAGAGCGAACAACTAGCAAAGCAAATATAGAAGTGATTTCGAGGGGTGGTCATCTTGCCTGCAAGGTTCTCAGAGTTGTCGAAAGCTTGATCCTCGTAAGCGTACTCCACAGGTTCCTCGTTCACGAACTCGTCTCCCGGCTCTACCCAAGACAAGAACACAAACAAATGGAACCACAATCAACCACGAGAAATGCGCAAGCAACATGATGCAAAACATGTATGATATGCAAGATGTGATTGTTAGGAATAAGCAACTTGTATTCCCATGAGGCCATAGGCCGATATATATACATGTACAGGTGTGGAACATATGCAGGAAACCCCTTATACAACGGGATAAATACAAAGGGGTACATGACTTATATTATAACTCTAACACCCCCCCTCAAACTCATGGTGGATGAACAACACTGAGTTTGGAGAGATAAAAGCCATGTTGTGCTCGAGTCTGGGCCTTCGTCCGGAAATCTGCCAACTGTAACTCGGAAGGCACATACTGAAGAGCAATAACCTGATCCTGCACAGCAGCGCGCACATAGAAAGCATCAACACCAATATGCTTGGTGAGCTCATGCTTCACAGGATAGCGCGCAATGCTAATAGCACCTGTACTGTCAGATAAAAGCAGAGTCGGTGTAGTGACAGAAACACCAAAATCCTGAAGTAACCACCGTAACCAAGTCACCTCTACCGTCAAAAGAGCCATGGCTCGCAACTCAGCCTCAGCACTCGAACGGGAAACTGCAATCTGTTTCTTCGTCTTCCAGGCAATGAGAGAACCACCAAGGAAAACACGGTAAGCAGAAAGTGAACGGCGATCAGAAGGATCACTAGCCCACGTAGCATCCGAATAGGCCTGAAGCTGTAAAGAACTGGAGCTAGGAAAGAATAGACGGTGAGAGATCGTGCCCCGAAGATATCGGAGAACACGAAGGAGATGACTATAGTGAACCGATGTGGGAGCAGAGACAAACTGACTCAGAATATGAACCGGATAAGAGATGTCCGGACGAGTGAAAGCTAGATAGACAAGACTGCCAACAAGATGACGATAACGCGTCGGGTCAGGGAGAGGATCACCATCAGTAGCACGGAGATTAACATTGAGCTCCATAGGAGTCTCAACAATGCGCTCGTCAGTAAGAGCAGCACGAGCAAGAAGATCCTGGATATACTTTTCCTGGGATATAAAAAAGCCATCAGAGGTAGAAGAGACTTCAATCCCAAGAAAGTAGCGAAGAGGTCCAAGATCAGACATAAGAAACTGCTCATTAAGACAGGCCTTTACAAAGGCAATATACTCGAGGTCATCCCCAGTGATGACCATGTCATCAACATAGAGAAGAAGAAGAGTCCGACCACGAGGAGAAGGGTGAATAAACAAGGCTGGATCATGAGCACTTGCTGAAAAACCAGCAGTAGTAACCACAGAGACAAAACGCTCAAACCAGGCACGAGGGGCTTGCTTAAGGCCATAGAGAGAGCGACGAAGACGACATACCATGCCATCAGGAACAGAATACCCAGGGGGTGGCTGCATGTACACCTCCTCACGCAGCTCACCATTAAGAAAGGCATTCTTAACATCAAGCTGAGATATAGACCAGTGGCGTGCAGAGGCAACAGCAAGAAGTGTACGAATAGTGGTCATATGGGCCACAGGAGCAAAAGTCTCGTCATAATCACGACCATACTCCTGCTGAAAACCACGAGCCACGAGACGAGCTTTGTGACGCTCAAGAGAACCATCGGAGCGAGTCTTAACCTTGTAGACCCACTTACAAGTGATGGGACGGACTCCGGGAGGAAGAGAAACAAGATCCCAGGTACCAGTGCGTTCAAGAGCAGCAATCTCCTCTGCCATCGCAAACTGCCATTCAGGATGAACAACAGCCTGACGGTAAGAAGTCGGCTCAAGAACAGCAGCACCAGCGGTGGGAAATCCAAAGCGATCAACAGGCGGACGAGGACGAGAACGCAAGCCATAAGTAGGCTGAGAGGAAGAGGACGACTCATCCAAGGAAGCATCCACAGGTCGTGAACGACGAGTGTAATGCTGAGGAAAAGATGGAACAATAGAAGGAGGAATCGCCAAGGTAGAATCGGGGGGTGGCGACGAAGAAGTCACCGGAGATGAAGGTGTAGAATCCGGTGACACGCTACGTGAGAAGACCGGGGAAGATGGTGGCTGCAAATCGACGAGGGGTGGAGTAGCAGAGGGAGTGGAACGAATAGGCACAGTCGCGACGGGGGTGATAGGTGAGTCAGGAAAAGTGAGGAAAGAGATATCCTCCATGGAAAATATCGAGGAAGATGGGCGTGGAATGAAAGGACGAGACTCATCAAAAGTCACGTCTCGAGAGATACGCATCCGACGACCTATAGGATCCCAATAACGATAGCCCTTATGTTCATCACTGTAGCCTAAGAAGACACACTCAACAGACTGAGCGGTCAGTTTGATGCGTTCGCGAGGAGCAAGAAGAACATAGCAAACACAACCAAACAAGCGAAGCATCGAATAATCGGGAGAACGATCAAAAAGACGCTCAAAAGGAACACCACCCTGCAAAGCAGCGGACGGCTGAAGGTTGATGAGGTAGGCGGAAGTGGAGATAGCCTCGGCCCAAAAATGAGGCGGAAGAGAGGCGGCGATCATCATCGCACGAGCCGTCTCAAGAAGGTGACGATGCTTGCGCTCAGACACGCCATTCTGAGCATGAGCACCAGGACAAGAGAACTGGGCAAGAGTACCCTGCTCAGCAAGAACACCACGCAACATCTTAGAGATATACTCGCCAGCAGAGTCAGCACGAAAAACACGAATGGGTGAAGAGAACTGAGTATGAACCATGGCAGCAAAACGCTTATAAATAGACAACACCTCACTACGAGAAGTCATGAAATAAAGCCATGTGTAACGAGAAAAATCATCGATGAAAATAATATAGTATTTATGACCACCTTTCGAAGCGAAAGGAGCCGGACCCCATACATCAGAATGGACTAAATCAAAAGGACGCTGAGACACTGACTCACTATGTGAATATGGTAACTGAATCTGCTTGCCAAGACGACAACCCTGACACTCTAAAGAGACATCTCCTGAGACAGACCCCAGAAGACCTCGACGAACTAAAGACGATAACCGAGAACCACACAGATGACCAAGTCGATGATGCCACTGCTTGAAGGAACCAGTAACAGAGGCGACAGCAACGGAGGGACTGGCGATGGTGGTGGCAGCGGAAGGAACATGAAGCCAGTCCAACTCCCAAAGACCCTGAGAATCACGGCGGCGAGGGCCAGCCCCAACCAGAGTGTGCGTGCGACGATCCTGGACAGAACAAGAGTCAACATCAAGGATGACACGACAACCAGAATCAGTAAGTTGACCGGCAGAAAACAGATTCATGGTAAGTCGAGGAACATGAGCAACATCAGGAACAGAATAAGAAGGAGTGGAAAGATGGCCTCTACTAGCAACAGAAAGTGGAGTACCATCAGCAGTGAAGACATGAACAGGAGAATCCAGTGAGCGAAGAGAAGACAAAGCGGAAGAATGAGAAGACATATGAAAAGAAGCTCCAGAGTCCAGAACCCATGGGGATGTACCTGACTGTGTAGAGGGCAGGTGCTCAGTGCGGGAAGCATCAGTCACAGAACCAGCAGTACCCGTCGAGGAAGAACCTGAAGCCGTGAGCAGACGCTTAAGTCTCAGAATATCCTGCTCAGTCAAAGCAATGGCTGAAGCTGTCGAGGGAGATGACGAAGTCCCTGAGGAGGAGGATCGCGCCTTGCGCAGGTGTTTCCGCTTTGTGTAGCACTGGGACTCAATATGACCATCATTGTTGCAGTAGTCACAATGTGAACGGGGGCGACCTGAGCCTCCAGAAGGAGTGGGCAAGAGCGGCGGAGCACTCGAGCGAGAATGGGGCGGTGCAGCAGGTGGAGTGGAAGAAGCCCGAATAGCGAGCACAGAGGGAATCTCCAGCAAACCAGCACCATGTAAGCGAGTCTCCTCAGCACGAATCTCTGAAAGCGCCTCCATGAGGGAAATACGGCCACGAGCAAACAACTGAGCACGCCGGGGCTCAAACTCCTTACGGAACCGAGACAGGAACTCGTAGACGCGATGAAACTCCAAGTTGGCCTGGACAGCCTGACAGCAGGGGCAAGTACGACAACCAGCACTGCGGAGAGAATCAAGCTGGCGCCAGATAGCAGAACTCTGTGCATAAAAGTCATCAACAGTAGAGTCACCCTGCTGAAGAGCATGCTCCTGACGAACCACAGAAAGGTATAAGGCATCACCAGAGGGCTCATAGCGCTGATGAAGACAGGTCCACATCTGAAAGACAGTAGGAAGACCCAGAAACTCAGAAGCAAACTGAGGCAGAACACTAGCAGTGAGAACAACTGCAGCACGAGCATCATCATCAAGCCACTGGGTGTAAACAGACAAAGCACCATGATAAGTCTGAAGAGCCTCCTCATAAGCCAAAACCCTCTCATCATAAGCACGATCAGCAGTCTCATCAGCAAGCTTAGCCGCATCCTTGGCGGCCTGAGTAGCGTCCGTAGGAAGAACCAGTGGAGTCGGCGGAGTAGGGGCCACCGGAGGGACCGGGCGTGGCGGACAGCAGACCTCGCCAGAAAGAACACCCCAGAGACGAATGCCACGCATGTGAATGCGCATGAAGCCAGCGAACTCGGTGTAGTTGGTACCATCGAAGATCACCGGACAGCGAGGGACAGCAACATAGCCCGATGCAGCAGACATTTTTTTAGCAAAGATCCGAAATCAGCAGAAAACCGGACGAAGACGGCGGCTGGAAGCGGGATCTGGCACAGGAATCACGGCGGCGAAATCCGGCGGCACAGCCTGGACACACAGCGCCGAGCGAGAGGAGAGGGAGCGGCGACGGCACGATTGGGAGAAGAGGGAGCGGCCCAGCCCAGCCTGGCGATCACAGCGCCGATCGGGAGGAAAGGCCCAGCCCAGCCTGGCGATCACAGCGCCGATCGGGAGGAAAGGCAGCAGCCCAGCCCAGCCTGGCGATTCACGGGGTTCGATCGAGAGCCTGGCGATCCGATCGAGAGGCGAGGCAGCGAAGACGGGGACGTCGAGCGGGGGGGAGCCTTCGAGCGGGCGGGATCTTCGAGCGGGCGGGAGGGAGCGACGGCGGCTTCCCTTCGAGCGGGAGGGAGACGGGCCGGACGCGATCGAGACGGATCAATAGCACGAGTTGTAGCGTGCAAAAAATTGACCTAGCTCTAATACCATGTTAGGAATAAGCAACTTGTATTCCCATGAGGCCATAGGCCGATATATATACACGTACAGGTGTGGAACATATGCACGAAACCCCTTATACAACGGGATAAATACAAAGGGGTACATGACTTATATTATAACTCTAACAATGATATGCGATGCATATGCGTGCTCCGGAAGGAAAATGATGAACAAGGCAGTAACTTGGCAAACCAAGCATGCCACTGGAAAGATGAGATGATTTCGGTCGAAATCGATATAAAGATCACCGGAAACGGATGCACGGTTTCCAAATGGCAAGCAAAACAAGAATGACCCGAATCTGCGATTAACAGCAAGATAGCACTTAAAATGCAACAAGCGACAATGCTATAGCACTCCAACATAGCAACAAAGCATATGACAGTAATCTACAGGAGATGCTTGACAAAAGATGAACACTGAGCTACGGCTAGTTCACAACATAACAAGCTCAAACAAGCATGGCAAAAGTGCAAAAGATAACAGGTTCACAGACTTGGTGAAATTACTGGACATGGCAGAAAACAGCATCAGGTAGCAATGTTCAGAGCATGAAATCAACATGCTACAGGAACTTAACATAGCAAAACAAGGCACGGAAGTGTTCTACTAAATGCATATGACAAAAGTCCCTTACTGACCATAAGGCCAAAGGGACCAGAAGATATGATGGCAAGCTTGTAAACATAGCAAGTTTCGTTATCAGGTTTCAGACTTAGCAGAAAACAGAGCATGGCAGAAACAATAATATGAAGGCCTCTTTGTGAGCTTGATGCACTCACCACAAAGCAATGCATGACAACACAAGCATACCTACAGAAGATGGCATGTTTATGAAGCTATCCATGGTAAGAGCAAATACATAGCATGTATGGATCAACTATAATAAGCTTGGCAAAATTGCATATCATGTTAAGAATCTGTCAGAAATAATTTATAGCAAAAGTAGAGCAAGATTGAGTCATACTATGGTACTCCATAATTGCAAACAAGGGCAGGAATGGACAAATTACAACTATATCTACAAAACATCCTAACTGAACATCTCCAAAATATGCATGGATCTCTCTGTAGCATCAAGTTTACATAGCAACAAAATAACAGCAGACAAAGACAGAGAAATCACCAAGTCCCTGACATCAGAAACATTACGGGGCCTAGAGTGCATGCTTGTTCGAGTCACCACAGAGATCATAAAAATACATGGCATACACCAATGGAAAAATGGCATGACATACAACAAAACACATGTAGAGCTCATGCCCATAAGATGCACAGATTAAATGATACAAAAATGACAAATCTACAAGTTCTGTTAAGAACCAGCAGATAACAGCAACTAGCCCTCTTGCAACAGAGATTTGGGCATCAAGATGGCCTCTAATGAACATGGTGGAATTGAACAAAATGTAGAGCTTCACGAGACGAACAATTTGACATATTACACGCGTGAAACGGAGCTACATGCCAGGAGTTATGCACTGATGAACATGGGTACATAATATGAAAATGCAAAAAACTTGGGAAAAAAATCAGGGCTCGGGAAAGTCAACGCTACAGTACCCAGATCCAATCAAGGGAGCTCGGACTCGGGTGCTCGCCGGCGAGGGCCGGAGTAGGAGGGGGCGCGGCGGCTGGAGGGAGGAGAGGCGGAGGAGAGGACGGCAGGGAGGGGCGCCGGGCGACGGGGCGGCTTCCGCGGCGGCGAACGGCGGCGGGTGAGCTCGGGCGACAAGACGGCGGCGATGGCCGGCGGCGGCGGCGGCGAACGGCAGCGGCGCGGGCGGCGGTGACGGTCGCGGGCGGCGGGGCCGGGAGGCGACGGCGGCGGGCCGCGGGGGCCTCGCCCGGGCCTCGCGGGCCGGCAGCGGGGGCGCGGCGGCGTGCCACGTGGCGCGCGCCGATGGGCTGCGGGGGGCGGCGGCGAAGTGTCCGGCGGCGGTGGACACGTCCGGCGCGGCGCGAGGGATTTTTCTAGGGTTTCGTCTGCGTTTGTATACGGGAGGTCTCACATATTTATAGGTAGAGGGAGCTAGGAGGCTCCAGATGAGGTGCGGTTTTCGCCCACACGATTATGATCGAACGACCTAGAGCATGGAAGAGAGTTTGGTGGGTTTTGGGCTGGTTTGTGAGGGGGGTTTGCTGCAACACACAAATGGATTTTGCGGATGCCCGGTTAACCGTTGTAGTACCAAACGACCTCCAAATGGAACGAAACTTGACCGATGGTCTACCCGTGGTATACCAAGGCCACTTGACAAGCCTCGGTCCATTCCGAGAAAGTTTGACACCCGCTCACGAAAGAAAACAAGAGGGGTGCACCGGAGGAGATAGGAGCGCCGGATTGCAAAACGGGCAACGGGGAAAATGCTCGGATGCAAGAGACGAACACGTATGCAAATGCAATGCGCATGATGACATGATATGAAATGCATGACATGAAAAAAATACAACACGAAAAATAAAACCCGACCACGGAGGGAATATCATAACACATAGCCGAAAATGGCAAGAGTCGAAGTTACAAATAAGGAAAGTTACATGCGGGGTGTTACAACACTCCACCACTACGAGAGGATCTCGTCCCGAGATCTAGGACTGAAAGAACTCCGGATATTCGGAACGGAGATGGTCGTCGCGTTCCCAGGTGGCTTCCCGGTCGGAATGGTGCGACCACTTCACTTTCAGGAATTTGATTGACTTGTTGCGAGTCTTGCGCTCAGTTTCTTCAAGAATAGCAACAGGGTGCTCATGATAAGACAAATCTTCTTGGAGGTCAATCTCTTCGAAGTTGATGGTGCGCTCAGGCGTCTTGAAGCACTTGCGGAGCTGTGACACGTGGAACACATCGTGCACGTTCGCGAAGTTGGAAGGAAGCTCAAGTTGATAGGCGAGGTCGCCTCTTTTGCCAATGATCTTGAAAGGACCCACGTATCTAGGGGCAAGCTTCCCTTTGATACCGAAGCGACGAGTGCCTTTCATTGGAGAGACGCGGAGGTAGACATGGTCTCCGATCTCGAAAGCCAAATCACGGTGCTTACTATCATAGTAACTCTTCTGGCGCGATTGCGCGGCTTTGAGATTATCACGGATGACTTTACACATTTCTTCAGCTTCAGTGATTAAGTCATTGCCAAGAAGTTGGCGTTCACCAGTCTCTGACCAATTGAGAGGAGTACGGCACTTTCTGCCATAGAGAATCTCGAATGGGGCCTTGCCCGAACTCGCTTGGAAACTGTTGTTGTAGGAGAATTCGGCATATGGAAGACAATCTTCCCATTTCATGCCAAAGGAAATGACACAAGCCCTGAGCATATCTTCAAGAATTTGATTGACTCGCTCGACTTGGCCACTAGTTTGAGGATGGAAAGCTGTGCTGAAGCGAATGTTTGTGCCCATGGCCTTCTGGAAGGAGTCCCAGAACTTAGAGGTGAAGATGCTTCCACGATCTGAAGAAATCAATTGTGGAATGCCGTGCAAGGAGACAATTCTGGAGGTGTATAGCTCTGCCAACTGAGCTGCTGTGATGGATTCTTTGATTGGAAGGAAATGAGCCACTTTAGAAAGCTTGTCGATGACAACGAAGATAGCATCATTTCCGCGCTTGGACTTTGGAAATCCAGTCACGAAGTCCATTTCGATATGATCAAACTTCCATTCTGGGATAGCAAGAGGTTGGAGGAGACCAGCTGGTCATTGGTGTTCTGCTTTCACTCTTCGACAGACATCACATTCATTCACGAATTGAGCAATTTCTCGCTTCAATCGAGTCCACCAATACGACTGCTTGAGGTCATGGTACATCTTCGTACTTCCAGGATGAATGGATAGGAGAGAATTGTGCGCCTCGTTCATAATGACTTTCCTTAGATCACCTTTAGGAACCACAATCCGATCCTCAAAGAATAAAGTGTCTCTGTCATCAATGCGATAGCACTTGTATTTGCAAAGACCCTTGTCGATACCACGTTTCACCTTCTTCACCATGGTATCCAGGAGTTGTGCCTCACGAATCTGATCTTCCAAAGTAGGAGAGACTACGAGGTTGGCAAGGAAGCCTTGAGGAACAACTTGGAGATTCAGTTTGCGGAAAGCTTCACAAAGATCCGGTTGGAATGGCTTGAGGATTAGGCTGTTGCAATAAGCCTTCCTGCTCAAAGCATCTGCAATGACATTTGCCTTGCCTGGAGTATATTCGATACTCGGATTGTACTCTTGAATCATTTCGACCCATCGAGTCTGCCTGAGGTTGAGGTTGGGTTGAGTGAAGATATACTTGAGACTCTTGTGATCGGTGAAAATGTCCACTTGTCTTCCCAACAAGAGGTGTCTCCACGTTATTAATGCATGGACAACTGCCGCCAACTCAAGATCGTGAGTGGGGTAGTTTTTTTCGTTGGGCTTCAACTGACGAGAGGTATAGGCCACAACTTTCTTCTCTTGCATTAACACAGCACCGAGACCTTGGAGAGAAGCATCACAGAAAACTTCAAATGGCTTGGATTCATCAGGAGGAGTTAAGACAGGAGCTGTGACAAGTTTCCCTTTGAGAGTGTTGAAAGCAACGTCACACTCAGGAGACCAGACATACTTCACATGCTTCTGGAGGAGGTTGGAAAGAGGCTTTGCAATCTTGGAGAAATTCTCAACGAATCTTCGGCAATAGCTTGCAAGACCAAGAAAACTGCGGAGCTGCTTGACATTCTGAGGAGGTTCCCAATTCACAATTGCGGACACCTTCTCGGGGTTAACAGCGATGCCCTTGGCAGAGATGATGTGACCAAGGAAAAGAACTTCATCAAGCCAAAACTCACATTTGAGAACTTCGCATAGAATTGATACTCTGGCTTCTGAGCTTGTCGAGCACCAATCGCAAATGTTTGGCATGATCCTTCTTATTCTTGGAGAAGACCAAGATATCATCGAGATACACCAGGACGAATTCATTGGTATAGGGGTTGAATATGAAATTCATCATCCGAGAGAAAACTGGAGGAGCATTGACAAGGCCGAAAGACACGACAGTATATTCATAAGAACCAAAGCTTGTTCTGAATGCTGTCTTGGGAATATCTTCTTCACGAATGCGAATCTGATGATAACCCATACGAAGGTCAAGCTTGGAGAATACTTTAGCACCCTTGAGTTGCTCGAATAGCTCATTGATGTTGGGAAGTGGATACTTGTTCTTGATTGTCTTCTTGTTCAATGGACGGTAGTCGACACAAAGTCGGTCCGTGCCATCCTTCTTCTTGACAAAAAGAACCACAACCCCATGGAGAAGAACTCGGTCTGATCAAACCCAGACGCTCTTGTTCATCGAGCTGTTTCTTCAATTCCTTCAGCTCGTTGGGTCCAAGCTTGTATGGACGCTTGCAAACGGGTTCAGTGCCAGGCTCTAGTTCGATAACGAACTCAACTGGCCGATGAGGAGGCATACCCGGAAGCTCTTCTGGAAAGACATCTTGGTACTCACAAACGACTGGAATTTGAGAGATGGCATTCAATTCGCCCTTCTCATTGAGAGAAAAAAACCGAATGGTTTCATCACGAGCGGCATAAATAATCACATCCTCAGAAGAGTGTGTCAATTGAATTTCCCTGGCAGCACAATCAAGTTGAGCCTTGTGCTTAGAAAGCCAGTCCATCCCGAGAATAAGATCAATATCCGAGTCACCAAGAACAACTGGAGAAGACAGAAATTTATAGTTTCCCATCTTGATGGAAACATCCGGAACTATCGAGTTGGCTCTCATTGACTTCCCCGGAGAAACAACACCCAATGGTTTATCCAGATAAGACCAAGAGAATTCATGCTTGGCAAAAAACGGTCTTGACATGAAACAAAGCGATGCACCAGTATCAAAAAGAACTTTTGCAGGAATATCATTAACAGGAAGATTACCCATTATCACATCAGACGATTCCTCCGCTTGAGCTGCATTCATCATGTTCACCTTAGCAGACTTTGGATTATGCTTGACCACTGCATTGCTGGAAGATCTGACAGGAGGAGGAGGCGGAAGGCGCCTTTGGTTGAAGCACTTGTTAGCATAGTGACCTTTCTGCTGACACTTGTTGCAAGTCACCTCTGAGAGTGGACGGTGATAAGGAGCATTGGACTTTGGAGCTTGATTCTAAGACTTGTTCTGATAGCCAGAGTTGGAAGAGTTGGAAGAACCATGGCCACCTTTGTTCTTCTGCTGGTAAGGCTGACGAAACGGAGGAGGAGGAGGCAACCAGAACTTCTGTTGCTTAGCTGCCACAAGTGAGGAAGAAGAAGACTGAACTGCGTCTCTGACTCTCTTCTTAGAAGCCTCACACTTGAGCTGAGCAGCCTCTTGCTTCAGTGCCATATTGTAGAATTGATCAAACTGAGTAGGCTCAACAAGAACGAGAGCTAACTGCAGATCCTCTCTAAGGCCACCTCTAAAGTGATAGATCATGCTCTTTTCATCAGGAACGTCTTGTTTAGCGAAGCGAGCAAGTTTCTGAAACTGGATGTTGAATTGATACACAGACATGTTGCCTTGCTTGAGATTGCGGAACTCCTCACGCTTGCTCTCAACAACACTTTGTGGAATGTCGTGCGCTTTGAAGTCCTGACAAAAGTCAGTCCAAGTGATCACACGACCTCCTCTGGAATCTTTGTATTGCTGAAACCAATCAGCAGCTTGGTCCTTGAGCTGAAAAGAAGCGAACTTGACATAGTCCTCAGGCCTGACATTGCTACATTCAAAATGCTTGTTGATGTCCACGAGCCAATCATCGGCATCCGTGGCCTCGGCACAGTAGCTGAAAGACTTGGGCTGATTTGCGAGAAACTGGTTGAGTGTAGCAGAGTGAGGTTGATTGTTGCCTTGACCTTGATTCCCTTGATTGCCTTGCCCTTAGGTGCGTTCTTGCAAGAGTTGCAGAATCATCTGAGCATTGGCGTTGGTGGCTGCCATGATAGCTTGCCATGCCTCCGGAGGTGGAGGTGGTGGAGGTGGTGGCGGAGGGTTCGCTTGACTCCCTTCATTGCGATCCGGATTCTGACGCGTTGGCGGAGCCATCCTGAAGAGGGTGACATCCGTTAGCATCTTGATAGACAAATAGATAAGTAGAATCAACGGATAGAAATTGCAACATACAGTCTTCACAATAAACATTCGAACGAAGATGAACGAATGAATTCCGTAGTAAATCATCACACTTCCATAAGTTGAGAAGCCACTTGAAAAAGATATGGAATCAACATATGGCTTTGAAGCAACTCGAATATCACAATTGAAAACAAAACAAAGTATTGGCTTGCAGAATAAGCCGGAACAAACATATGGTAGAGATTTCGTCCGAAGTTTTCGTGGTGGGGCCCACACGGGCTCAATCGTACAGCACCATCATGTACAAGGCTGTGCACATGACATACGAAGCGTCCCCGAGTCGGCATAGCCAAGGACTCTTTAAGACACTACGAGACCACTGTAAAATCAACCGTGTACAGGCGGACCACTAGACGTCGAATCCCAATCTCATATCATGCGTCTGTCGGAAAGATATCCTAAGGCTGTGTTTGGTTGGACTTCTACAGCCAACTTCTGGCTTTTGGAAGCTATAAGCTAACCAAAGGGGAAAACAGAGAAGTAGAATCTGTAAAAGTTACGGCTTCCCCGCAGTGTATTTTTCGAAGCAGGTGAACCCCCAACTTCAGCAATGCACTTTTAGCTGTCCCCTGAGAGTTTCAATGTATTTACCCACCTTTGCCATTCGTAAGTGGAAAACGATTGGGCCTATTCCTCCCGAGCGAGTCATCCAGCACCACAGAAGGCCACCCCTCGTAAAAAAACACATCGGAACCCCAGTCCCCATCGACCCGAGCGGCAGCTAGGGTTCCTAGCCGCCGCCGCCGGCCCTCCACCGCCGCCTCCCCGTTGCGACCTCCTCCCTCCACTACTGCTCGCCGGACCTCTCCGCCCCAAGAGCCCGCGAGGACCGCCGGACCAGCAAGGGGCGCCGTCCTCCACCTCTGCGCGCCCTGCCGCCGGCGACGCCTCCCGCAGCCCCGACGCGAGCTCCTACCTCCACTCTGAAAGGTAGCTGCTCCCCTTCCTCCCACTCCCCTATCCCCCCTCCCACCTCCTGTACAAGTAGAAATAGGATGGATTTATTTTGCTTTGTCATATTGTTGTCTATTGATGATGTATATTGGATGTAAATAGGATCATTCCAGACAATTCACAGTCAAATCTACAGCAATTCCCTGCTCCCTCCCCCTCTCCTTCCTCCTCACCCTCCCTGTTTAGGTTTCCTTTGAATTTTTTGCACAATTTTATTTATGTAATGTTTAATTGCTTGTATACATGATATGTACAGAAGCTGAACATGATATACCTATTTTTTGTGTGATGTATAAGCTTGCATGACATGCCATCTAAAAAGACAGCAAACAACATTCACAAAAATTTCTTGTACATAGATATTATGTTTGCTACTTGTACATACTATTTGAGTACTTGCTGCTATTATGTAATGCATTATTATTGATACGTGCTTTTCTCATATTGCTTTATTGAAGTATGACTGAGAAGGCGGTGTGGGATGATGCCCATCTCAAGAAACTCATTGAAATATTGAGAGAAGAGGTTGAAAAGGGGAATAGGCCATTAGGTTATTTAAACAAGAGGGGTTGGGAAAACGTTTTGGAGAAATGGGAAGCTAGAACGGGAAAGAAGTATCCCAAGGATAAATTCAAAAACAAGTGGGATGCCATAAAAAATGAGTACACTTGGTTCATGGAGTTGAAAAATGAAGCAACTGGGCTTGGATGGGATGATGCGAAGAGAACCGTTGATTGCTCTAAAGAATGGTGGGATGAACATATCAAGGTAGGACTAGCCATTTTGTTTTTCATTTGGCATGGTTCTATATGATTGCATTATCTCACTTATACATTAAAATCCATTTCAGAGATGCCAAGAGAGTACAGGAAAGAAATGCAATCATATGAAGTTCAAAAAACAGGGACCAAAGCACCTTGAAGATTTGCACATCATATTTGACAAAGTACATGTTACTGGGGCTAGTGCTTCTTGTGCTGGAGATATATCTTCTGATGAATCAAGTGATGATAATGCGGTTCCTTTCGAGAAGCCCGATGGTCGTGCTGAAATGAAGTTGGCATCTTCGAAGAAACCAAAACCAAGCAAGAAGCGCAAGCAACCTTCTAACGCAAATGAGGAGAAGGAAGAGAAGAGTCCATTCTTACGATTGTACAAGCAGACATGCGAGAAAATAGAAAGTGGAGTGGAGAAGATAACTTCAAGTGTTGAAGCATCATCCGCTCCTCTCACAAACCATGTTCCCACCATTTCAGAAGTAATGAAGATGGTCAAAGAATGTGGTGTGAAGGAAAAAACTGCTCTCATGCACACAACCCTCACTCTTATAGTGAAGCCCGAGTTTAGGGAAATCTTCAATGTTCTTGAAACAAAAGAAGGGAGGTTTGATTTTTTGGAGAGGGAGCATGAGAAGGAGATGTTGAAGCACGTGTAGTGAATCATATTTGTTTATGTTATAGACCTATATTTGCTTTCATTGTGGACCAAATTTGGTTATTTGTGGACCATATTTGCTTTCGTTGTGGATGTAATTGCTTTTGTCGTGGACCATATTTGCTTATGTTGGTTTACCATATTTATGTTGTGAGAAATATTTACTCCTGTTGTTTACCATATTTATGTTGTGAGAAATATGTGCTCATGTTGTTTTACCATATTTATGTTGTGAGAAATATTTACTCCTGTTGTTTACCATATTTATGTTGTGAGAAATATGTGCTCATGTTGTTTTACCATATTTATGTTGTGAGAAATATGTGCTCGTGTTGTTTTACCTTATTTATGTTGTGAGAAATATGTGCTCGTGTTGTTTACTATATTTATGTTGTGAGAAATATTTGCTTGTGTTGTTTTACAATATTTATGTTGCGAGAAATAATTGCTCGTGTAGTCTGGTCATATTTATGTGATGCAGAATATTTTAACATTTTTATATTGTTATGTAGATGGATGCAAGAATGGAAGAAGTGGCCATAAAGGGACAGGAGGGAATGAAACTTCTAGCTGAACTTGCGAATCAGGATGCTATCATGGGAAACCTAGGTAACCTCTATGTTGAGCGATACTTGAACAAAACATACAGAGTGCCTCGGCAAACAGGACTTCAATGGGTCATGGAGTGTTACGGTCGACCTAGATACTTTTATAAAATGTTTCGAATGGGCAATGATGTTTTCATGGCACTTCATGATTTGCTTGTCTCTGCATATGGTTTGACGTCAACCACTAATGTTTCATCAATTGAGTCACTGGCCATGTTCTTATGGATTGTTGGAGGCCCTCAATCATTTGCTCAAGCTGAGAACCGTTTTGTACGATCACTTTGGACAGTTCATACAAAGTTTAAGGAAGTTTTGTTATGTTTGCGCAAGTTAGCGAAAGATAACATCAAACCTAGAGATCCTACTTTTAGGCATGAGCATGAAAAGATTAAGGAAGAGCGTTTCTGGCCTCATTTCAAAGGCGCTATTGGTGCCATAGATGGATCACATGTGCCAGTTTCAGTGCCTGCAGATGATGCGGTTAACCATAGATGTCGACATGGTTTCACATCTCAGAATGTGCTTGCAGTATGTGACTTTGACATGAGGTTTACGTTTGTGGTTGCGGGTTGGCCGGGCTGTGCACATGATACAAGGGTCTTGAATCATGCATTAGCACACTTCCCTTCATTTCCTATACCACCCAAAGGTATAATGTAGTAACTGATGTCATCATTAATTATATTCTTATGTGTGACGCTAACTTTGTGTTCTTTTTCAGGGAAATACTATCTTGTCGACTCTGGGTATCCAAACCGAACGGGATACCTTGCTCCTTTTAAGGGGAGTACATACCATCTGCCGGAATTTCGTCTTCGCCGTCATCGTCCACCTGAAGGGAAGTACGAGTTGTTTAACTTTTCACATTCATCCCTTCGAAATGTTGTTGAGCGTGCTTTCGGGGTACTCAAGCAGAAATGGCGCATCTTGAAAGGGGTCCCAAGTTTCTCACCTCGTACACAGAAGCATATCATCATTGCTTGCATGGCATTGCATAATTTCATTTGTGATAGCAAGTTAAGTGACAAAGTTTTTGATAAATGTGATGCCGATGATGAGTATGTACCTCCAGTGCTACGAAAGTTGGTGGCACCAACACAAGCGGATCCCGTTGAAGAAGAGGAGAACGAAGATAGCATGAACAATATTCGTAGTAGGATAGCTGATGCTTGTCTTGCCATGGCAAGATAAGTTAGTTATGTCGATGAAGGTCATCATCATGTGAACCATATGTGTTTTCTCTATGCTCCACGTCTTCCATAATAATATTATGGTGTATCTATCTGTTTGAATATATGAAACATCAAACCATAATCGTTAAATTGCATATGTGTTACCTATGAGTCATCTTAATTGTCATAATTTTCCTTTGCAAAATGGACGTTCAATTGCCTACCATATATGTATCACTGCTCTACGGCCAACTAGGAAATTAACATATTTCACTATGGCCTAAGGGGCATCATAGAACATTCACAGTCAAATCTACAGTTTCACAGTTGTTTCAACCAAACGGCTTCCAGCTTTTCCACAGCAGAAAGTTCACAGCAGCTTTTTCACAGCTCACAGCAGCTTTTACAGAATCTGCAGCTCAACCAAACACAGCCTAAGGCTACTAGAATTCCCACTTATAAACTCTCGAAACTTTCTGGTTATGCAATCTGGTGTTGGGGATACAGGGGACACAAAATATATCACCCAAACTAGCAATCCCTAGATCCAGCTGTATCCATCCGTCAACACATAACCAAGAAACCTTCGGAAATCGTTTACCTCAACCTTCGAAAAACATCCGTTATACGAGTTATGGCAATACTCCCGAACTCCCGCCCCAGTACTGGATGGCGTCGAGGTGATCTCACCAACAACTGCATAAAAGAGATTTCGATGTCGGCGAAACTCAGGTATTCGAGAACCGCAACGATAAAATTGTGACGACAACACCTCGGAGCTCAACTCCCGGGACACTACCACAACCCCTAAATGTCAGGAGGCACCAAGAACAATGTTCTCGTCACAAAACCATCGGAACGATTCCAAGATACCCGCGTGATCCAAAAAAATTAGTGAAATTTAAGGAGAGAATAGTCAAAACTTCTACGTCAGGAGACCTCACCAAAGCGACGAAGGGACTGAGGAGTAAAAAGAATCCTACTCTCCGATATATATAATCCTAAGACTCAAAACATTTTTGTTCTAGACTCAACAACGCCAGCGATTCGATCAAGCAGGGGGCTCCTAAGTCGAGAATGGCTCTGATTACCAACTTGTAACAACCACTATGCGGTTATGCCTGTAAGTCGTGCCTCGACACGTGGGAGATATAGCCGCATCGTGGGCGTTACATATGACTATCTTGATTCTGTCATAAAATCATCATGGATGTACATGCATGACGGAAAACGTAACCTACTGTGACAAACACGTATCATCATGAAAGTGTATTTTTTTTTGTAGTGCGCCCCTTCTCTATTAGTCTGCTGCTGCTATTCACCTTCCCTTGCCCCAACCTGCTGCTACTTCTTTCTTCCCCACGCCTCTGTTGCTGCTACATCTCTTGTTGTGCCTCTGCCGCTCCTCTTATTTCCCATGCTTTTGTTGATGCTCTGAATCTCACCTTGCTTCTGCTCTGAACTTCTCCTTTCTTTACTGCTGAAGCTTGCTGCTCCTCCTCCTCTCTCCATCTAGTGTCTCTAGTATTTGTGGATCTGCTAGAAACCGAACTATAGCTTGTAATTCCCCTGTTCGTATATGTAAGGCATGTGCTTACTGGACTTATTATGGGAACTTGCTCATATTTTGTAGTCCAGTTGCTAGCTGTGTACCCGTGACATTTGTGACATGTGTGTGTGTGTGTGTAATTTTGTGAACTATTAGTGTTGAGACTCGATCAACTAGATTTTGTACTAGTGGAAATTCCACTGTGGAATATTTGTGCCCTGTCCGTCAGTTAGTGGTTTGTAAAACTTTAGATTGTTTCTTGTGAATTATGTGTTGAACTTTAAGGATGGTTGATAGCTCAAGTAAATGTGATTTTTATATTGTCTCAATTTCTTGTGATAAATGTGCTTGTGATGTGAAGCATTTCTATTCTATAGTATAATCTTTTTTCTTCTGTCTTTTGCACGTCAATAGTTATATGTGTCCTTGTCATGTTACTCCCTTTTGTTTTAGTTTCTATTATCTATAGTAATCCAAAATACCAAAAATAAAGTTAGTGAAATCTGATTCTACCTTTGTTTATCTATATTTTCTATGGAGACAATCTTAGTTAGTTTAGGTTTATTTTCTGCTTTCATCACACAATATCACGTCACCTAGATTTAGCCAAGCGTAGTCGCTGGACGACTAGTCCCTGAGAACACGACACTCGCAGTTTGGGCGTGAAACCCCACTGTACCTACAATTGATCATTTTATGGCATGTAGGAGCAACATAACGATGGCCTCCGGAATAAGGATCATAAAAACTAGGCCCATCCTCGAAAACTACTCCTCGTTGCCGAGCTAAATCATCTAATTGATGGGAAATCTTACTTATCAGGTCTTGAACACTTTCCGTGCTATTGCTCACATAAGCATGATGCCATTTCCAAGAAGACAATCCAACCTACAAAATGAACAAGAAAAGAAATAGAAGATAACTAGAATAGTGGTTAGGGGTAAGAAATATATCACAAATACATGGCACGAAGAGAAAACAAGTAAAACCTAGTCTATAGCCAAACAAAATCGCTAGACGCTAGTCCCCGGCAATGGCGCCAAAATGATCAATTGTAATTGTAGTGGAATATTTTGTGCAAATTACGGATGTCGTGTCCTCCAGAGGGACTAGGCGATGGCAACTATACTCGGCTAAAGCTAGGTAACATCATTTTGGATGATGAAAACTGAAAATAAAACCTAACTAACTAAGATTGTCGCCAACGGAAAATGCAAATAAACAAAGGAGATTCATATTTTACTCACTTTCTTTTTGGTTTTTCATATTACTTGAGACAATAGGGACTACGAGAAAAGGGAAGTAACATGCAAAGACACATATATAACTATCAAATGTGTAACAGAGGAAAGGAAAAAGATTAAATGGCAGAAGATAGATGTTTCACTTCACAAACACACACACATGTTGGTATATCACGGTAGCAGAATATAAAAGTACCAATAATGTTAGTAGAACAGTACAAAAATTCAGATTACAGTAGCAAGAGAAGAGAGAGATTCAGAGGTTAATTCCCGATCAATCTTTAGGCTTGTAGCTGTAGATGGTGTAGGTGATGGAGAAGATCAGCAGGACGAGTTGGAGACAATCTGTAGCAAGATTAGTAAAGAGGGAGAGAGCAACAGCTAGCAGAGAAGAGAGGCACGCAGGGGATCAGACTCCCCTGTGATGGTATGTTGTCAGGGGCATGACTAGGAGAAGTAGTGAAGGGATTCAGAGAAAAAGCAAGAGCAGCGGTAGAGGGAGTAAGTAGCAAGAGGGGTTGGAGAAGGAGCAGAAGTAAGGCTGAGAGGAGGAGGAGCAGCAAGAGAAGTTGGAGGAGCAGCAGGAAGGACGTGGGGAAGAAGAAGAGCAGACCCATGGGAATGGGGACAGCAGCAGGGCGGCATGCGGGTGGTTGGCTGCTCGCTCGGAGGACCAGACGCCACGACCCCCTTGTCTGGGTGGTCGCACAAGTGATGGTGGTGGAGTGGAGATGGTCGTGGCTGGCGGCACCGAGGGATGGATGGCGCTGGTGAAGATGGATGGATGGCGCGGATGGTGGAGGTCGATGGCGCACCTACCACAATGGCCTGGCCGTGGCGGCGGCTGGAGATGGATAAGGAGGTTGGGGGAGAGGGAGATGTAGCCAGGCCCAAAAGGGGATAGAGGATGAACTAGGGATTTTGACCCCTCACGGCTGATCTTCCCCTTTGCAATTTGGCCCCTCTTCTTTTCTTCTTTCAGTACAAGTTGGTCCTCCTCTTCATTAGGCAGACCCTTCAAGTTTTAATGTTCATCACACTAGGGTCCCTCCATCTTTCTTTCCCGCCCTTGTCTCTTCTCGTTAGCCATATAGTCCAAATCTTGAAGTTTATAGTGCCTTTGCCCACTTTTGTGCAAAATAGACCAAAGAGTAGTAAACGATCCCTTTATATGATTTTCATTCAATTATTCAACATTTCCTAGCAACAATTGATGGTCAGAACTGAACAAATGCTATATTTGTATGCCAAAATTATATATATGAAATGTGCTTATCGCTTTATCGGTTGAACCTTTATGACAACATACGTAGTTCCCTTTGTCCATTGGTATGTTACTTGACCGAGATTCGATCGTTGGTATCTCCATACCTAGTTCAATTTTGTAACTGGCAAGTCACTTCATAGTTCCGTAATACATCATCTTATAACTAACTCCTTAGTCACTTTGCTTGCAAGCTTATTGTGATGTTGTATTACCGAGACGGCCCAGAGATACCTCTCCGTCATAGAGAGTGAGAAATCCCAATCTTGATTGACGCCAACTCAACAGATACCTCTGGAGATACTGGTAGAGCACCTTTATGATCACCCAGTTATGGACTGACGTTTGATAGCACACAAGGTATTCCTCCGGTATCCGGGAATTGCATGATCTCATGGTTGAAGGAACATGTATTTGACATTAAGAAAGCAGTAGCAGGAACTGAACGATCATATGCTATGCTAACGGATGGGTCTTGTCCATCACATGATTCTCCTAATGATGTGATCCCGTTATCAAATGACAACTCATGTCTATGGTTAGGAAACCTTAACCATCTTATGATCAACGAGCTATTTCAGTAGAGGCTCACTTTGAACCTGGTATTTATTTATGTATTCACACATGTATTTAAGTTTTCGATCAATACAATTCTAGCATCAATAATAAACCTTATCATGAACAAAGAAATATGATAATAACCAATTTATTATTGCCTCTAGGGCATATTTCCAACAGTCTCCCACTTGTAGCAGAGTCAATAATCTAGTTCAGATCGCCATGTGATTAGCACCCAATGCGTTCTAAGGTGTGATCATGTTTTGCTAGTGAAAGAGGTTTTTAGTCAACGGGTCTGCAATATTCAAATACGTCTGTATTTTGCAAATATCTATGTCTACAATGCACTATATGGAGCTACTTTAGCTATTTCTCCCACATTCAATACGTATCTAGATTGAGAGTCAGAGTCATCCAGATCGGTGTCAAAGCTTGCATCGACGTAATAATTTACGACGAACTCTTTATCACCTCCATAACCGAGAATCATGTCCTTAGTCCTCTCTAGGTACCTAAGGATAATTTGACCGTTGTCAAGTGATCCAATCCTGGATTACTTTGGTACCTCCCTACCAAACTTATGTCAAGGCACACATCAGAACCTATGGCTGAGGCATAGGGAATGCCTTTCATTCTCTCTCTCTATCTTCTGCCGCGATCGGACTTTGAGTCTAACTCTATTACACACCTTGCAACACAGGCAAGAACCCTTTCTTTGACTGGTCCATTTTGAACTTCTTCAGAACTTTGTCAATGTATGTGCTTTATGAAAGTCCTATTAAGCGTTTCGATCTATCCCTATAGATCTTGATGCATAATATCTAAGCAGCTTCACCGAGGTCATTCATCTAAGTATTATTATTCAAATATCCTTTTATGCTATCCAGAAATTCTATATCATTTCCAATCAGCAATATGTCATCTCCATATAATATCAGAAATGCTACAGAGCTCCCACTCACCTTATTGTAAATACAGGCTTCACCGTAAGTCTGTATAAAACCGAATGCTTTGATCACCTCATCAAAGCATATATTTGCAATTCCGAGATGCTTGCACCAGTCCATAGATGGATCGCTGGAGCTTGCATACTTTGTTAGCACCTTTAGGATCGAAAAAACCTTCTGGTTGCATCATATACAACTCTTCTTTAAGAAACCTGTTACGGAATGTAGTTTTCACGTCCATTTGCAAGATTTCATAATCATAAAGTGCGGCAATTGCTAACATTATTCTGACAAACTTAAGCATTGCTATAGGTGAGAAAGTCTCATCGTAGTCAACCCCTTGAACTTGTCGAATACCTTTTGCGACAAGTCGAGCTTTGTAGACAGTAATATTACCATCAGCATCTGTCTTCCTCTTGAAGATCCAGTTATTTTCAATGGCTTGCGATCATCGGGCAAGTCCACCAAAGTCCACACTTTGTTCTCATACATGGATCTTATCTCAGATTTCATGGCTTCAAGCCATTTGTAGGAATCTAGGCTCACCATACCTTCTTCATAGTTCATAGGTTCGCCGTTGTCTAACAACATGATTTCTAGGACAGGATTACCGTACCATTCTGGTGCGGTACGTGTTCTGGTCGATCTACGAGGTTCAGTAGTAACTTGATCTGAAGTTTCATGATCACATCATTAGCTTCTTCTCTAGTTGGTGTAGTCATCATGGGAACTACTTTCTCTGATGCACTACTTGTTGGGGAATGTTGCATGGAAAACAAAAAATTTCTATGCACACGAAAGATCTATCCATGGAGATGCAATAGCTATGAGAGGGGGAGAGCATCTACATACCCTTGTAGATTGCTCAGCGGAAGTGTTTATCAACAAGATTGATGTTGTCGTACACCTTCACGATCCGTCCCGATCAAGTACCGAACGTACGACACCTCCATGTTCAACACACGTTCAACTCGATGATGTACTTGCCCTCTCGATCCAGCAAGAGACACGAAGTTTTAGATGAGTTCCAGCAGCACGACGGCGTGGTGACGTTGGTGGTGAAGAATAATCTCCGCAGGGCTTTGCCAAGCACAACGGAAACTATGATGGAGGATAAACTAGAGGGTGCGGGGTTGCCGGCACACGGCTTGGTAAATCTTGATGTGTTCCGGGTGCTAGCCCTGCCCCTCTATTTATATGTTGAGCCCTGGGGTCATTTCTTAGAGAAAGAGCCTCCTCAAAGTCAGTTTGGCACGCAAGGCAAGAGTCCTACTCGGACTCCAGGACCAGACGCCAGGGTCCTCAGCGTCTGGCCCCTGGCCTCCACAAAACTTCCTTTTGCACCATCCTTAAACCTCGTGGGCTTTACCCCTTGGCCCAAATAAAGTGTTCTCGCACCAGAACATTTCGGGAAACATCCGAAACCCCTTCCGATGAATTCTGGAACCCTTCCGGAGACCAAACACTATTATCCCATATATCAATCTTTACCTACGGACCATTCTGGAGCTCCTCATCATGTCCGTGATCTCATCCGGGACTCCGAACAACATTCGGTCACCAACATACATAACTCATATAATACTATATCCTCAACGGACATTAAGCGTGCGGACCCTGTGGGTTCAAGAATGATGTAGACATGACCGGGACGCTTCTCCGGTCAATAACCAATAGCGGGACCTGGGTGCCCATATTGGTTCCTACATATTCTACGAAGGTCTTTATCGGTCGAACCTTTATGACACCATACGTAGTTCCCTTTGTCTATCGGTATGTTACATGCCCGAGATTCGATCATCGGTATCTCCATACCTAGTTCAATCTCGTTACCGCCAAGTCTCTTTATTCGTTCTGTAATACACCATCTTGTAACTAACTCCTTAGTCACTTTGCTTGCAAGCTTCTTGTGATGCTGTATTACCGAGGGGCCCCAGAGATACCTCTCCGTCACACAGAGTGACAAATCCCAATCTAGATCCATGCCAACTCAACAGACACCTTCAGACATACCTGTAGAGCATCTTTATGATCACCCAGTTACGTTGTGATGTTTGATAGCACACAAGGTATTCCTCCGTTATCCGGGAGTTGCATGATCTCATGGTCAAAGGAATATGTATTTGAAATTAAGAAAGCAGTAGAAATAAACTGAACGATCATATGCTATGCTAACGGATGGGTCTTGTCCATCACATCATTCTCCTAATGAAGTGATCCCGTTATCAAGTGACAACACATGTCTATGGTTAGGAAACCTTAACCATCTTCTGATCAACGAGCTAGTCTAGTAGAGGCTTACTAGGGACACAGTATTTTTTCATGTATCCACACATGTATTTAAGTTTCCGGTCAATACAATTCTAGCAAGAATAATAAACCTTCACCTTGATTAAGGAAATACTAGCAAAAGTGCCCGTGCGTTGCAACAGGAGAGAAAACATAACACACGTTCTTAACCCAACAACCATCACTCAAGACCACAATATGTCCATCTCCTTTATTTTTGCAAGGCATCATATTTGTGTTGCCGCTTATCCTCCTTCTCACCCTCGCCGGCGATGGCCTCGATATTCACACAAAGCAACAAAAACATGTTTGAATATGGTTAATCCTAAGGCGTCTCTCTCTCCCTCTCCTCTCTCTCTCTCTCTCGCTTTCTCTCCCTCTCGCGATGAGAAATTTGTTGTTTTCCCCTGTGAAATTTTTTAGAGGTATGCATGTGTAGTTATCGATGTCTTCTTTTCCCTATATGGTTATAGTGGGGTGTTTATTTGCAATCCGGATCGCCGCCCATACGAAAGAAAAACGGATCTTGCGCTATAAATTATAAGTTTGCTTCGAAAACAATATTTTAAAAATATTTAATAGGTAAAATTAACATCATATTTAGATTCCACACATTTTTCTAATAAAATTTCATATATAATATGTTAAAATCAAAGTTACGGTTTAAAAGATACGGATAATTTAGAAAATCATTTGTTTGATTTAAATATATTCCAAAATAATATTTAAAAATACTTAACAGGTAAAAATAATCTCGTATTCATATTCTACATATTTTGCTAATCAAATTTCATATATAACATGTTCAAATCGGAGTTACGAATTAAAAGATATGGATGATTTAAAAAAGCATTTGTTTGACTTAAATATGATCCGCGGATGACTTACCTAAATCATGAGGGGGTTTTCAAAAAATGTAAAATAACGGTTCGGGTGTGACTTAAATCTGGACGGCAAGTTTATTTCAAGAAAACACAGGTACTTTTGTGTAAAATAAGAAAAAATGATTCGTTTTAACTTAAAACAGGACTACGGGTTGAATTCTCTGAAATAGAGGGACTTTCCTGAAAAATGCCATGACGGACGACCAGAAACCCAATTTGCTTTATTATTAGGTAAAGATAATAATAACCACTGTATTATTGCCTCTAGGGCATATTTCCAACAGTCTCTGACTTGCACTAGAGTCAATAATCTAGATTACATAGTAATGAATCTAATACCCATGGAGTCTTGGTGCTGATCATGTTTTCCCCGCGGAAGAGGTTTAGTCAACGGGTCTACCACATTCAGATCCATATGTATTTTGCAAATTTCTATGTCTCCATCCTTGACCTTTTCACGAATGGAGTTGAAGCGTCTCTTGATGTGTTTGGTTCTCTTGTGAAACCTGGATTCCTTCGCTAAGGCAATTGCTCCAGTGTTGTCACAAAAGATTGTCATTGCACTACTGCAGGATGCTGCTAACGCGACACTACGATCAGAGACCCTTTGACGAAACTGTGTGTGATGCATTAATCGCAAACGGTGATGTAAAAACCGTCAAAAAGGATGAAAAATGTTTGCTATGGCAGAGACATCAAACACGGTTCAGATTTTAGTTGCGTGTGCGATGCAGGGCACACAGTTGATCCATACGAACTGTTTGCGATGAGATAGAACAACATAAACAGGCAGCCATATCAAGGTGTGTGCGATATACGGCATACAGTTTGCTCAGATGAACTGTTTTCTATTAGGGAGTGCAATAGAAATGGTTAGCCAGATCAAGGTGTGTGTGATATACGGCACACGGTACACTCGGATGAACTGTTTTTGATTAGGGAACACAACAGAAACGGTTCAACTTAACAAGATGTGTGTGGTATGCGGCATACATTTCACATAGATGAACTAGTTGCGATGAGCCAAAAGAACACAAATGAGTCATGTAAACAAGATATGTGTGATACGCGGCAAACAACCCGCTTGAATGAACTGTTTGCGATGATAAACTACAACACAGACGGTTACTACAGTTAATTCGTGTGCGATTCTGTGTGTACAAAAAACATTGAAAATTGCAAACTAGTTGCTTACAGTGGCTAGGAGTATCACACACGATGCGTCTGCAAGTACTCGTGTGCGATGATTAGTATGTTACACATACGTTTCCTTATGTTAACACGTGTGTGAATTTGCAATATGGACAGTTAATATGCAAATGCCTTCTGGACAACGGTGCTGATCTCCATGTCCAAAACATGGGCGTCCTCTACTCTACCGCTCTACCGGGCACACGCTTAAACTCAATGAACTGTGTACGATACTAATACTTTCCATGAAAATTTAAGAACTTGGCTAACAACATTTGAGTAACATATATATAGTGGTTACACTATTCGACAAAAGGAGGATCTTCGTAACACGGTTTTGACAACCATATGGTCCATATCTACATACTTAACATAGTAACAACTATCACATTTTAAGAGGCTGAGGGCCAACAACCATATGGTCCATATCTACATACTTAACATAGTAACAGCTAGCACATTTTAAGAGGCTGAGGACCAACAACCACAACTATCCGATGGAAGCAGCTTGATCACAGCGACTCGGCATTTCGTCAATGAAAAGGAAGAGCCCTCATGTGCCTTGGTAGAGTATGAGTAGAACAGTGTCTCCAATTTTCCAATATGGATGCATTGCCACGACAAGTGAGAACTTGTTAATTTGAATGATTCCATTTCTGCGGGAAATGCGGTACCTTGCAATCACTTTGCGTTATTAGCCGGCACAAGTGTAATTCGACCATGCCAGGAAATTGATTCAGGAACTACTACAACGGGCAATTTGTGTTGAAATGTAGAATAAAAACCAATTGTAACATATCGTTGAAGATATATATAGTTTATGAGCATCAACATAAAAATAAGACTTTGTACCAACATTTTGTGCACACAATTGGTCATGTTCTATGTGTGCACCATAGGTATAATTAATCCCATCCAAAATGTAGCGTTCATACGCTGTGCTATCTCTGCCAGATTATCAACAAAGTTTATCACATCCTTCAAGTCCTTCCAGTGAAATTTGGTACGCTTAGTAACATAAACATCGTTCACTATGCATCCAACATATCCTGCTGAAAAGGTGGAAAGGTATTATTTATTCAGAACATGGTAGAAGAATATATAGTGCGCATAAATTGGTAAATAGAATTTGTTACTGCCTAGGAATGGAGTCAGAAAATGAAATCACAATTGGTTGCTTAAATAGTGATCAATTAGTCAGAACAAATACCCCGATTTTGCGAAGTAATATGCCAGCATGGAGAAAGTTGAAAGGACCCTAACCTCGATCAGACTTTGATCGGCTGATGACGTTGGGGAAGTAAACATCCATTTTAATTAGACTAGGCTGTGGCGCACGCACTAGAATTCTATTGCCAGATTTCAGTTCATAACACATAGACTTTTTTCACCAAAGGTCCGCATCAAAATAGGAGTTTATCAAGTTTTACGCTAACCGTCATTGTAAATCCATGCTGCATTATCAATATGACATCCATGGAGTCATCAACAAAGTAAAGCCCAAGATTTCCTTCTACTCCTGTTCTTGCAAAGCAAGGGATGTACTGCTTGAAATGAAAATTAAGATCGTAAATTAGTTATATTGAAATAACAGAGCAAGATGCAAATATGGGAGTAACTGATAGAACAGATCAATATATAGATGAAAGCAAATTACAAAAATATATAATTAAAAATAGATAATGTAACAAACATTTGATGCAAATATGAGAGTAACTGAATGAACAATACATCATAAATTTGCCTAATTAATATAGGGGGGGGGGGGAATCGGCTTCGACATCTTGGCTGCACGTGGCACCTTACCTTTTATCCAAATGTAGCAACAAACGGTATATGTTCAATAATTTAGGCCATGTCGACCGTGGTAGGGTGAGACTGAACATATCGAGCGCTCCCTGAAGTCATTCAGAATGGTGAGATAGAACTTCATTTCCGACTGACCGCGACCACACTTACCCGATTTTGTGCTCGCACTATGGACACATGAATGAAAACACTCGAATCAGCTAGAAGAAAAATGAATCCACAGTGATTCCCGCCGGTTGATTAACAGCGACGGACGGACTGCAATAAGAGATGAGTGAATATTTCGCTAACTTGATTACCTTCTTGAAAGTGCGTTATATCGACTAGAGGGGGGGTGAATAGGCGATTTTTATAAATTCTTCACTGAGGAATTTGTGGGTGAGGAAATTCCTTAGCGAAGAACTACTTGCAGAGGAATAAGTACTCAAAAGTACGCATAGCAGAACACAAGCATAGTCATCATGATGAAATGAAGAGAAGCACAGAGTACATCAAGCGTAAACACAGGATAACACAGGATGAAGACAAACAGACTGAAGAAATTGTACGGAGGAAATTGAGAAAGTCTTCAGTCAAAGTCTTCAAACACAGATATGAGGAAATGAAAGAGTTGAGGAAATAGAACCAGTTGGCTTGGTGAAGACAATGATTTGGTAGACCAGTTCCAACTGCTTTCTCAGTTGTACGTCTGGTTGGAGCGGCTAGGTATTTAAACCTGAGGACACCCAGTCCCGGACACATAGTCCTCACCGTATTCTCCTTGAACTAAGGTCACACAGACCTCGTCCAATCACTCGTGGTAAGTCTTCAGGTGACTTCCAAACCTTCACAAACTCGGTCACTCGGCGATCCACAATTTCCTCTTGGATGCTCTAGACCATGATGCCTAACCGTCTGGAAGAAGCACAGTCTTCAAAGGTAACAAGCGTCGGATCCATGCAGGATCAATCTCTTCAGTGATGCTCAATCACTTTGGGTTTGTAGGTGTTTGGGTTTGGGGTTTTTCCTCACTTGATGATTTTCGCTCAAAGTCCTCGGAGGATGGGATGCTCTCAAATGACAAGTGTCAGTTTCTCTCGGAGCAGCCAACCAGCTAGTGGTTGTAGGGGGCGGCTATTTATAGCCTAGGGAGCAGCCCGACATGATAAGACATAAATGCCCTTCAATGATATGACCGTTAGGTGGATAAGATATTTTGGGATAGCTGGCGCGCAGCACAGCAACGGTCGGAAATTTGAGGTTCAAATTCCTCAGGGCTATCATGTTCCTCACTGTGTAGGCAATCCGCACTGGCGAATTCCTAACTCCCTCAGTCAGAACAAATTCCTCAGAGACCAGAAGAACTTCGTCTCTGTCACTGAAGAATATGACTGAACTGTATGAGATTTCCAATGGCTTCACTCGAAGGGATTGGTAGGTGTAGGATTTTGAGTTGAGCATCACATGGAAATTTTTCCTTAGTATTTCCTCGACCCCCTTTAACAGTACGGTGTTTCCTATGACTCAAGAAAGAGAAAATGAAACTACGAAAACAAAAGTCTTCACGCTTCATATTCCTCAAATGAATACCAAGTCTTCAAGGTCACACCAATTTCTTCACTTTCAAAGTCTTCAGAAAGTCTTCAGAAATCCAAAGTCTTCAGTCGAAGAACTTCATTTTTAGGGGTCGACTTTCTCTGTAAATATCAAACTCCTCATAGACTTATAGACCTGTGTACACTCACAAACGCATTAGTCCCTTAACCTATAAGTCTTCAATACACCAAAATCACTAAGGGGCACTAGATGCACTTACAATCTCCCCCTTTTTGGTGATTGATGACAATATAGGTTAAGTTTTCAACGGGGATAAACATATGAAGTGTAAATACTGATATTGAGGAATTTGATTGCAAGATATAGAAGAACTCCCCCTGAAGATGTGCATAGTGAGGAATTTGCTTTTGAAGCAATGCACACTTGAAGAGTTGAATCATGGAGATCTCCCCCTATATCTTGTAATTCATACACGCATTTGACATAATATATGAAGAATTTGAAATGCATGATGAAATATGGTGACTGATGTAATTCAGCATGCGTGCAATAACATTATCGAGGAATAAGCATGCAGAAGAACCAGCAAAAGTATCAGGTCACCACAGAGTTTAAGTTTACAACTCGATCCACTAAATTCTTCAAAAGAACGAGAGTTGAAACTTAGAAAAAACGCCCATATAAGATAGACCCGCTTGAAGACTAACTCAAATTTCTCCCCCTTTGTCATCAAATGACCAAAAGGGTCGAAAATGAGGACTAACGCCCCTGAAGAATATCAAGGTGATGAAGGAGCGCCAGCGTTGTTGGGGTCGTTTGTTGGAGTAGGGCCTGCCGCAGTGTCGTCCAAATCTTCATGTTCATCAGTGTCACGTGATGAAGAATAGGAGCTGGCCACCAAGGAAGGAACCTTGACCTTCTTGTACTTCTTCGGAGGAGGTGCAACCCACTCAAGATCGTCCTTGAGACCCATTGTCTTTAGATCTTCTTCACTATAGACTTGAGACAGAACAGCCTAGGTGCGGTTGAGGATTTCATGAAGGTAGTAGTGGTTTTTCGTCACTGCATTGTGGGTAGCAGTCATGTTGTGAAGAATTGAACCAAACTGACGCTTGACCCATTTATGATTGCGATCAACCTTCTGGTGAAGACGGAGGAGAAGCTCACGGTCAGTCATCACCCTGGGTGTTGTGCCTTGAGGATTTTGCTTGGGCGCGTTGGTGGCAGAGTCATGGGTGGCAGAGTCATCATTGGTGGAGTAGGATGCAGCCATGCGAAATTGTCCATCCAATGGACGAATGCCTTCATCAATTACAGCCGTAGCCTTGCCCTTTTCATCAGCCGAGGAAAATGTCTGTTTGAGGACTTCAATTGGGGGCAAGTAGCTACAATGGTTCAGTGTATCAGCCTTATAGTTGAGTGAAGACCTTGTCCTGATGAATCTCATAATCCAAGGTGCATAAGGTTTCAACTCAAATGGTGACATGGCGACATTGGCCAGAGTCCTCATGAAGAAATCATGGAAGTTGATGGGAATGCCATGAATGATATTGAAAAGCAGATTCTTCATGATGCCAACGACTTCTTCTTCATTTGAGTCGTGGCCCTTGATTGGACTCAATGTCTTTGTCAGAATGCGATAGACAGTCCGAGGCACATACAGCAATTCCTTCACAAAGAATTTTGTTCTTGGGGTCTGACCTGGCTTCAAAGGCTTCATCAGCACTTGTATGTAGTGATTGGTTAGCTCAGGTTCATTGTAGACGCAACAAGCACCTTCAAGGGGCGGACTGAGAGGTAAGGCATGAAGCAATTCAGTAGCTGGTGCCTTGTAGTGAGTGTTTTCAGACATCCAGTCCAGCACCCATGAATTCACATCTTCAGAATATCCGGTGATGTGCAGCGTTGCATATAATGGAAGAATAAGTTCTTCATTCCAATCACAGATGTCAGTGCGGAAATTTAGTAGCCCAGCGCCGTGAAGAACACTGAGGACTGGCTCGAAGCACGGCAGAGATTCCATGTCCACGTGAGGAATGTGCTCATGATCGAAGACTTTGTCTTTGTTGAACAACACTGAAGAACAGAAGTTTGCCTTACTGGTAGTCATAAAATGCCTCTTCCTTATGCGAGCAGAATCATAAGGGTTGTAATCAGTGAAGAATACATGCTCGCCAAAGAAGGCATCTGTCTTGAATTTCTGCTTCCTAGAGAATGGATCCTTTGGCTTGGGCAGAGGGGTGTCAGTGAGTTGCATCACAACCTCAGGAATCGCAATCTCAGTTTCTTCAGGCTGAGGAATTTCTGGTTCCTCTTCAGTGGTAGCCTGGTTCTTCAATTCTGCATTTTCAGTTTCTTCAGCACTAGCGGCTGGAATGTCTTCATGAGCTTCATCAGATCCCATTTGAACTGTAGTGACTGCGGACTGAGGAATTTGCTGCAGTGGAGTGAAGAGTGGAGAATTGCGGTGCTGACTTTCCCAAAAGTCATCATTCATCACTGGTGTGGTACAGCCAATGTCCACATCTTCATCTTCAATTTCTTCAACGCCGGCCTCTTCAGCTGTGAACTGAGGCATAGGCGAGGAAATAACTGGGGTTGAAGGGATTTCATCCACTTCAATTTCTTCATCCATCTGCTCTGAAGTAGCAGCAGAAGGAGTTTCTTCATCAGATCCACTAGGGATCACATATTCTTCATCAAAAGGAACAAGGTCCTTTGATGACATGGTTGAGATTGGAACAACATCAATCGGGTTTGCAAAAGAGCTGGTCATAGGCTTCATTTTCTTCGGAGCAGAAGAATATGAAGAAGCTGATGCTTTCCTTTTCTTCACAGTTGCACGCTCTGCAGCCTTGGTCTTCTTCACATCTGATGCAGTAGGAAGGATTGGATTTGGAGTAGGTGCAGGAGGAGCAGAGGAATTTGGTTCAGTTTCTTCAGGAACAATTGATGCAGTTGCCCTGACCTCTACATTTTCTTCAGGCGCACCACTAGTGGGTGCCCTGGGAATTTCTTCAGTGGCTGGAATGCAGTCATCAGCCTTGGAACTCACATTTTCATCAGCAGCCAGATTTTCATCAATGGTGCTGGCATGTTCTTCAGTAGGTTGAGCAGATGCTTCAGCCTGAGTGACTTCAATGTGCACAGGGGCAGCAACACTTGAAGTGAGTGTCTTCGTTAGATTGACGAACCTGACCTTGGTTCCTTTCCAATCAGCATAATAAGCGTTGAAATCATCGCTGAGGACTTTGATTTCAGACTGGAGCTTTACAAGTTCATCAGTTGTCATAGAGACAACGTTGTTCTTCAGTAACTTCTCCTTCCTGTACTGTGCTTTCTTGAGTTGCCTGGCCTTCTCATATTTCCATTTTTCTTCACTGATGAAATGGGTCAGCATGTGACTTTGGCCAGGTGTCAACTTGAAATCAGGCATAGGAGTGTTTGGGTCCTTGTGCCAGAGATCAATATAGTCGAGGATCAACTTTGGATCCAAAAGCAGTGGCACTTCTGTGCCCTTGGCTCTAGCGGCCCTGACTTGCCTGTCTTTGATGATTTCAGCAAGTTCCTCATCATCAGCTTCGTCTCCTTCAGACGGTACTTGGAAGGCGAGCTGCTTCTTCTGAGGACTTGGGCGAGAGCCTCGTCTAGCAGTGGTCTTAGTCTTCAGCAGAGAGGGCCTTGTTGAAGAATTTGGTGCAGCTGAGGAACTAACCGAAGCTCCTGAGGCAATAGAGATGCCTGTAGTCCTTTGGCACGTGGCAAGATGCATAGGTGCTGAGGATTTTGTCAGAGCAGCTGAGGACTTTGGAGGAGTAGGAGTGGCTTGAGGAATTGGCCTTGAGGGCTTAGCTGAGGAAATTGGCCGTGAGGGCATTGAAGAAGAGGCACTTGGTTTGTGCGCAGGCTTCTTTGCCATGGATTTCTTCGGCCTTAGAGAGGCCTTAGCAGCAGCGGCAGTGGAATCTGCGTTGAATTTCTTCACTGCATCTTTTGCCTGTTTGGCCAACTTCGCCTGGCGCTTGGCCCATTCTTCAGGAAATTCCTCACCGCGCTTGATGCTAGTGGGATCTGCCTCTTGGCCAGGTGCCAATGGAGGTCTTGAGCATGGAGGAGTAACAGCGAATTTCTTCATGTATTTCGGAGTCAAATACCTGTACTCCTTCCACTCTTTTGCCCATCTCCGTTCTATCCTCTGAATGCGCACCTTGCACTGATTTTTATCTTCCTCAAGGGGTGTGCAGTACCCAGCATAAATGTCCTTGGGTATTTCAAAAGCAGTATTGACCTCAGGCCTCTTTCCTCCTTTCTGTGGCCTCTTTTCATTAGTCATTTTCTTCAGTTGACAAATTTGAACAATTAAACTCTCTGAAGAAGTATGCAACTTTTCTTCAAGGAACGCTGCAAATGAGTTAAGTTGATGAGAACCTAGTGATTCAGCAGCGGACATGAGTAGCTGTGAACAGAGTATAGTTGCGAGGAATTTGGAGAGGTCTTATGCGTTCTCAGAAGGTTTTTCAAAAAGAACAAGTTTGAGGAATTTGACCAGATGAGTCTTGAAGAATTTCACTAAGCGTTCTTTGTCTTAGGTTCTAGAGTTGTATAGATCGAAGATCCACACAATTGAGGAATCTTGAAGAAAAATTATTGCTTAGAGAAACGAATCAAGAACAGATGACATGTGAGGTGTTTAGTGTGTGAAACATTTGAGGAATAAACACCTTTGAAGATTTTGTAGAAGTCATTTGGATCAAAGAGGGCAGTAAAAGTAACTTTTAATTACCCTGAACGAAGAACATGACGAACTGGGATGTGGAGAAGTGAAGCTCGTCTGTGCAGATCTTCCACGCCCTAACTTGGCGGAGAAAGACGGCTACGGCGGCGGCGGAGTGAAGATTTCCGCGGCCGGCGTGAGTACAACGGCGACGAGGTCGAGGCAGTGAAGCTCTTCCTCACCGGTGACGATGATGTAGTGGCGGCGCTAGGGTTTGAGAAGCTCGAGCGGGAGAGAGGTCGAGTGGAGTAAAAGAAGTGAGGAAGGGGATAGGGGGTATTTATAGCCACGGTGAAAAATGGTTCGCCTGAAGAAATTGGACGAACATGCCCCTGACCCCTTCACATTCGCTTGACATGTGTCACCCACGTACTGAGAAGTGGAGATCGTGTTAGATCGTGGGTGAATAGATAAGTATATCGTGGGAAGCGGAATGGTTTGAGCGGCAAAGCCGAAAATTTGGAAAGATAAGTTAAAAGTTCCGTTCGCAAATTCTTCAGCTGACAAGGACACAGTGAAGATTTTGAACGAGTTTCAAATAGAACGCACATGAAGAATTTGTGAATAGATTGGGTTGAGTATAACATAGAGGGGGAAGGGTTCAATCACATTCACTTAGCAGAAAAACCAACTTGAAGAATTAGGCATAAGTGAATGCTGTAGAGGACATAAACTCATATATATATATATAGCCAATGAAGAAAAACGACGGAAATAGTGAAGATTTTGCAAAGTTGAAGAATATGAACAACTAAGGAATTTCAAAGCTGAGGAAAAACTCAAATTGAAGATTTTCAACTTTTGTGGTAGCGTGACCCACCGTGTAATAATGATGATTTCAGACACCGTGTACAATTGTCGTAGGGTTCTGAGAATCAAATTCTTCAGTAATTTCTTCACACTTAGAGTGTTATTCTTCATTGATTCAAGAAAAACATTTCTTCATGTGTTGCACATCTAAGTCATCAATTTTGCATAAGTGTTAGGATGAGTGTCCTTTTCAAAGAACATTAGAAGATTCTAAGATATTGAGCTCACACCGCAACTTGCTAAATCTCCTCTCATCCAAGGGCTTTGTGAAGATATCGGCTAGCTGTTCTTCAGTCTTCACATGCTCAATAGAAATGTCACCCTTCAACACATGATCGCGAAGAAAATGATGACGGATCTGAATGTGCTTTGTCTTCGAGTGTTGAACTGGGTTGTGAGCAATCTTAATGGCACTCTCATTGTCACAGAAGAGAGGCACATTCTTCACGTTGACGCCGTAGTCCTTGAGAGTTTGCTTCATCCACAGCAATTGAGCACAGCAAGAACCAGCAGCAATGTACTCAGCTTCAGCAGTAGACAGTGATACGCAGTTCTGTTTCTTTGAGGACCAAGTTTCCAAAGATCGTCCGAGGAAATGACATGTACCAGATGTTGACATGCGATCCACACCATCACTAGCATAGTCAGAGTTAGAATATCCAACTAGATCAAAAGCCGAGCCCTTGGGGTACCATAATCCTAGTGTTGGTGTGTGAGCTAGATATCGAAGAATATGCTTCACAGCCTTATGGTGTGATTCCTTCCGTGTAGCTTGAAATCGGGCACACATGCAAACACTAAGCATAATATCTGGCCTAGATGCACATAAGTACAATAAAGAACCAATCATGGAGCGGTATACCTTTTGATCGAAGTCAATACCATTTTCATCAGTGCACAGATGGCCATTTGTGGGCATTGGAATTTTGACACCTTTGCAATCTTGCATGCCGAATTTCCTTAGTACATCCTTGAGGTATTTCTCCTGAGATATGAATATGCCATTGCGCTATTGACGAATTTGAAGAGCTAAGAAGAATTTCAACTCTCCCATCATAGACTTTTGATATTCTTCACTCATCATATAGGCAAATTCATCACTATAACGTTGGTCCGTACAGCAAAGATGATATCATCAACACATATTTGGCATACAAACAATTCATCATCATATGATTTAGTGAAAAGAGTAGGGTTGAGTGAACCGGGTTTGAAGCCTTTCTTCATGAGGAATTCCTTCAAAGTATCATACCACGCCCGAGGGGCCTGCTTGAGGCCATAGAGGGCCTTATTTAGTCTGAAGACTTTGTCAGGATGCTTAGGATCTTCAAAACCTGGGGGTTGAGCAACATATACTTCTTCCTCAAGCTTACCATTGAGGAATGCACTTTTCACATCCATTAGATATAAAGTGATATCATGATGGTTAGCATAAGCAAGTAATATGCGAATAGCTTCAAGTCTAGCCACAGGTCCAAAGTTTCATCGAAATCAATTCCTTCAACCTGTGTGTAGCCTTGAGCTACTAGCCGTGCCTTATTCCTCACCACAAGGCCATTTTCATCTTTCTTGTTGCGGTAGATCCACTTTGTGCCTATGATATTGTGTTTGCGAGGATCTGGACGATTGACCAGTTCCCAAACGTTGTTGAGCTCGAACTGATGTAATTCTTCTTGCATGGCCTGAATCCACTCAGGCTCCAGAAATGCTTCATCTACCTTAGTGGGCTCTGAGATAGAGACAAAAGCATAGTTCCCACAAAAGTTAGATAAATGTGAAGCTTTTGAGCATGTGAGAGGACCTGGTGCTTCAATGTCATCGATGATCTTCTCAACTTGCACTTCTTTTGCAACGCGAGGATGAGTAGGTTGTCGTCGAGGAATTTGATCAGCATTTTCTTCAGCACCATTTTCTTCAGCAATTTCTTCAGGTGCATTAGCTCGACGTTCTTCACGTTCTGGAATGAATTCTTCAGCAGATTCTTTGATAGGAATGACATCTTCAGTAGCCTTGAACTTGATAGTTTCCTCAGGTGCTGGTTCATCTATCACAGAGGGTAGGTGCTCTCTTTGCGAGCCATTAGTTTCATCGAACCGCACATCTACAGTTTCAACAACCTTGTGAAGAACGGTGTTGAAGACTCTGTAGGTGTGCGAGTCCTTTCCGTAACCAAGCATAAAACCTTCATGTGCTTTCGGTGCAAATTTAGCATTGTGATGAGGATCTCTAATCCAACATTTAGCACCGAAGACTTTGAAATAACTCACATTGGGTTTCTTGTCAGTGAGGAGTTCATAGGCAGTCTTCTTGAAGAATTTGTGAAGATATACATTGTTGATGATGTGGCACGCAGTATAAATTGCCTCAATCCAGAAGTGACGAGGCGTCTTGTACTCATCAAGCATAGTGCGAGCCATCTCAACAAGAGTTCTGTTCTTGCGCTCCACGACACCATTCTACTGAGGAGTGTAAGGAGCAGATAACTCATGAGTAATACCAAGTTCATCAAGATAGTCATCAAGACCAGAATTCTTGAACTCAGTTCCATTGTCACTTCTGATGTGCTTGATCTTCACACCAAAGTTGGTTGAAGCCCTCGACGAAAATCGTTTGAAGACTTCCTGCACTTCATGTTTGTAAGTAACAATGTGTACCCATGTGTAACGAGAGTAATCATCAACAATAACAAGGCCATAGAGAGATGCGTCATTTGTGACAGCTGAGTAATGGTTAGGACCAAAGAGGTCCATGTGAAGCAATTCGAATGGTCGAGTAGTGGTCATGGTAGTCTTCGCTGGATGCTTAGCCTTGGTCATCTTTCTAGCTTCACAAGCTCCACACAAGTGATCCTTGAGGAATTTGACATTCTCAATGCCAATGACATGCTTCTTCTTCGCAAGAGTGTGCAAATTCCTCATGCCTGCATGACCAAGTCGTCGATGCCATAGCCACCCTTCTGAAGCTTTTGCAAGTAGACACACGGCTGGTTGCGGTCCTGTAGAGAAATCAACAATATACAAGTCACCTCTCCTAAAGCCTGACTTTTGCCTTTGTCAGCGAAGATGATATGCTTCAGATGCGATGGTGATAATGGAGCATCAACCAATAGATTCTTGTCACCAGTCATGTGATTTGTACATCCACTATCGAGGACCCACTTAGTGGCTTTGGGTTGATCATCCTGCAGATGAATTAGTGCAGCTTACAAACTTCATATACTTCATCAGTGAAGAATATGACATCAACTCATCAGACCAATTTCATCAAGCAATAGAACAGATAAAGCAGTATGAGGACGTGAGAAATGAAAGTTCATTTCTTCATGATTAGCCTGCGTCCTTTCGGGCACACTTCAGGTCTCCAGCAAATTCTTCAGACGTTTGAGCACGTCTGGAGACCTGACCCTGCATAAAAGATTAGTTCTTTTTTTTCACCACCCACATCTGAAGGGGTGGCAAAGAGTTCATCACTCTGCGAGCTCCATATGAGAAAGGTGGCATAGCAGCCAATCCATTTCGTTCCACATAAGAGAAGTTAGGGTAAGCATATGAATAAGCAGAGCAATTCTTCGAGGACTTATGAACATAATGATTAGAAGAATTATGCTCATATTCATAGGCCTTGGCTCTTCCCTGCGAAACAGAGTTGTTAGCATGATGATGTTCATATGAGGAGTTTGATCCTCTTGAGGAATTTGATCCATGTGAGGAATTTGGTACGTATGAGGACTTGGATCCATATGAAGAATTTGGTCCATATGAAGAATTTGATCTGGGGTTCCTATTCTTCACAGGTGCTGTCTTGAGGACATTCACCTGAAGACTTTCAAGGCACCTTTTGGGAACCCAGATTTTCTTCATAGGGGAACCGTTCCTGCAGTTAGTGCCAACATATCTAGCAAATACTTCACCATTCTGATTTTTGAACAGTTTATAGTTGGAGTCAAATGACTCATCAGAAGAATGAGGAGATTCACATGTAAAGCCAGATAAGTTAGATGGATCAACTGGAGGTCCCTTTGCAACAACCCATGAGGTTTTGGGGTACTGCTCAGGCTTCCAATATGTACCATCAGCATTGAGTTCCTCTCAAAGGCAATACCCTCTTTCCTAGGGTTCCTGTTGAGGATCTGCTTTTTAAGCACATCACAAAGAGTTTGATGCCCTTTGAGGCTTTTGTACATGCCTGTCATGTACAATTCCTTCAGCCCTGCATCGTTAGTGATACAAGCAATGTCCTTAGATGAGGAATTAATGACAGCAGAGACAGTTGAGGAATTTGTAGCATTAGAAGCGTTTGAACATTCAGGTGAAGAATTAGGAGATTCACGTTCAATGCATTTCAAACATGGAGGAACAAATTCTTCCTGAGCAGCGCTGATTTGTTGAGCAAGTAATGAATCGTGCTCCTTCTGAAGATCTTCATAACTCACTCTTAGCTTCTCAAGATCTTGCTTTCTTTGAAGAAATTCGTAAGAAAGCTTCTCATGATCAGACAAGAGAGTGTTATGATGACCTTGAAGGTTGTCATACCTAGTCTGAAGTCTCTGAAGATTTTCCGTCAAGGTTTTAGTGCGATCCATTTCTTCACCCAACATATCATTACTTTTGTCTAGCATGTTTTAAACCTTTCAAGAGCCCTTTGTTGTTTCACAGCAATCTTAGCAAGTTTAGAATAACTGGGCTTAAGGTGTTCATCAGATTCATTTTCACTTGATTCAGATGAGGCATATTTGAGTACCTTGGCACCCTTTGCCATGAAGCAATAGGTGGGAGCGTAGTCATCATTGCCTTCATCAGCCTTGTTGGTGAGGAGATTTTCTTCAGTGTTGAAGATAGACTTGCTGACGAATGCAGTAGCGAGGGCTAGGCTCGCCACACCGGATTCGGAATCCTCAGATGCCTCCTCTTCCTCATTTTCTTCAGATTCAGCTTCAGAGTCCATTTCCTTGCCAACGAATGCCCGAGCCTTCTTGGAGCTGCTCTTCTTGTGAGATGAAGACTTTGAGGATTTTGATGATGAAGATTTTGAGGATTTCTTCTTTTTCTTCGCATCATCAGAACTGTAATCCTTGTATTTCTTCTTCTTTGATTCCTTTTCCCACTGAGGACAATCTTGAATGTAGTGTCCTGGTTTCTTGCATTTGTGACAAAGCCTCTTCTTGTAGTCACTGGATGAGGAATCATTGCTCCTTCAGGATCTTCCAAAGCGACCACGTCTTGAGAGCTTCTGGAATTTCTTCACAAGTAGTGCTAGATCTTGGCTCAGTTCTTCAGGATCACGAAGACTGCTTTCAGAGTCTTCATCTTCAGACTCAGAGACTGCCTTGGCCTTCAGTGCACGTGATCTGCCATAGCTCGAACCATAGAGATCTCTCTTCTCAGCAAGCTGGAACTCATGAGTATTTAGCCTTTCGAGCATATCAGCGGGATCAAGTGACTTGTAATTAGCACGCTCTTGTATCATTAATGCCAGAGTATCAAATGAGGAGTCAAGCGATCTCAGTAGTTTCTTCACCACCTCGTGGTCGGTGATGTCATTGGCACCAAGTGCTTGAAGCTCATTTGAGATGTCAGTGAGGTGATCGAAGGTTTGTTGAACATTTTCATTTTCGAGTCTTTTTAAGCGGTTGAAGAGATTGCGAAGAACATCAACTCGAGAGTCACGTTGTGTTGAGACTCCTTCATTTACTTTGGACAGCCTATCCCAGATAAGCTTAGCAGTTTCCAAAGCACTCACTCTTCCATACTGTCCTTTGCTCAGATGGCCACATATGATATTCTTCGCTTGAGAATCGAGTTGCTTGAATCTCCTCACATCGGCAGCGTTTAGTGAGGGTGAGACAGAGGGAACACCTTTTTCCACAACATACCAGAGATCGTTATCAATTGCCTCAAGATGCATTCGCATCTTATTCTTCCAGTAGGGGTAGTCCATTCCATCGAAGGTAGGACACCCAGCAGAGACCTTGATCATACCTTCGGTCGACATAACTAAAACTCCAGGTGGTTAAACCAAAATCACACAGAACAAGGGAGTACCTTGCTCTGATACCAATTGAAAGTGCGTTATATTGACTAGAGGGGGGTGAATAGGTGATTTTTATGAATTCTTCACTGAGGACTTTGTGGGTGAGAAATTCCTTAGCGAAGAACTACTTGCAGCGGAATAAGTACTCAAAAGTATGCATAGCAGAACACAAGCATAGTCATCATGATGAAAGGAAGACAAGCACAGAGTACAGAAAGCGTAAACACAGGATAACACATGATGAAGACAAACATACTGAAGAACTTGAATTGAGGAAATTGAGAAAGTGTTCAGTCAAAGTCTTCAAACACAGATATGAGGAAATGAAAGAGTTGAGGAAATAGAACTAGTTGGCTTGGTGAAGATAATGATTTGGTAGACCAGTTCCAACTGCTGTCTCAGTTGTACGTCTGGTTGGAGCGGCTAGGTATTTAAACCTGAGGACACCCAGTCCCGGACACACAGTCCTCACCATATTCTCCTTGAACTAAGGTCACACAGACCTCGTCCAATCACTCGTGGTAAGTCTTCAGGTGACTTCCAAACCTTCACAAACTCGGTCACTCGGCGATCCACAATTTCCTCTTGGATGCTCTAGACCATGATGCCTAACCGTCTGGAAGAAGCACAGTCTTCAAAGGTAACAAGTGTCGGATCCACGTAGGATCAATCTCTTCAGTGATGCTCAATCACTTTGGGTTTGTAGGTGTTTGGGTTTGGGGTTTTTCCTCACTTGATGATTTTCACTCAAAGTCCTCAGAGGATGGGATGCTCTCAATTGACAAGTGTCAGTTTCTCTTGGAGCAGCCAACCAGATAGTGGTTGTAGGGGGCGGCTATTTATAGCCTAGGGAGCAGCCCGACATGATAAGACATAAATGCCCTTCAATGATATGACCGTTAGGTGGATAAGATATTTTGGGACAGCTGGCACGCATCACAGCAACGGTCGGAAATTTGAGGTTCAAATTCCCCAAGGCTATCATGTTCCTCACTGTGTAGGCAATACGCACTGGCGAATTCCTAACTCCTCAGTCAGAACAAATTCCTCGGAGACCAGAAGAACTTCGTCTCTGTCACTTAAGAATATGACTGAACTGTATGAGATTTCCAATGGCTTCACTCGAAGTGATTGGTAGGTGTAGGATTTTGAGTTGAGCATCACATGGAAATTTTCCTTAGTATTTCCTCGACCCCCTTTAACAGTACGGTGTTTCCTATGACTCAAGAAAGAGAAAATGAAACTACGAAAACAAAAGTCTTCACGCTTCATATTCCTCAAATGAATACCAAGTCTTCAAGGTCACACCAATTTCTTCACTTTCAAAGTCTTCAGAAAGTCTTCAGAAATCCAAAGTCTTCAGTCGAAGAACTTCATTTTTAGGGGTCGACTTTCTCTGTAAATATCAAACTCCTCATAGACTTATAGACCTGTGTACACTCACACACGCATTAGTCCCTTAACCTATAAGTCTTCAATACACCAAAATCGCTAAGGGGCACTAGATGCACTTACACTTCTCCATGAGAAAAATCCTCTGCCCAATCCCGCAGAAAACCCCAATCGACCAGAGTCTAGAATGCCGGTGCAGATAGGCGGCGAAAAGCGGTAGGGGCGAAATCCCATGCCGTTTGAAGCGCGATCTCCGCCCGCCGACGACAACCATCGAGCTTAGGGTGGCCACCACGATAGAAGTTGATGAGGTGTAGAGTTGGGGAGGAGTCCGCGGCGAGTGGGTGGGGACGAAGTGGGCGAGGGTTTTCTTTTTTCCTTTTGCATGCGTGGGTGAACACACATGGTTCGCAGAGGCGACGGAGATGAATCGTGTGTGATAGTAAATCACCGAGATTGGAGCGGAATCCACATTTCCTTTGTCCTTTGTCCATGATTTTTTCAGTGATGCACATAAACCCTGCAAATCACCGTGTTCAAATTTGGCACTTTTCCGGGTTCATTTACAATATTTAGGGGATTATGTGCAATTTCTAGGCATTAATGCACATAATTCAAATTCAAACAATCTGTGCATCAAAAGGTGCACGAGAATGGTCTGGAAAACCATGCTCGTCCTATTTAGTAAATTCTCATGCCTTTTACAAGGAATGGCAGAGAATTCACGGAAATGTGTGGCAACCACAAACACGTCATTTATTGGTTCTTCAACTGTAGAAAAATGAAATGCATCCTTGAAAAACATGATGGCTGGCATGGTGCCATGGTATGGCCTCATGGTGCCATGGTATGGCCTCACCATGCCCTAGTACCAATTTGAGAAGCTTTGGCTTATGTCGTCGTCCACGCCATTCATAAATGGAACCATCACCGAGGAATTTTCATGGTTTCGAGGGGGAAATCAGCAAGATTGAAGGGGCCGGGAATCCAAATTTCCTTCCTAGTTTGTCATTCAGTTTTTTACAATCAATATACCCTCTCAAATGCAACGTGTTCAAATTTGGCATTTTTCCGGGCTCATTTACCATTTTAGGGGATTATGTACATTTTCTAGGCATTAATCCACATAATTCAAATTCGAACAATCGGTGCATGAAAAGGTGCACAAGAACGGTCTGGAAAAACCATACTCGTGGTATTTAGTAAACATTCATGCCTTTGACAAGGAATGGGCAGAGATTTCAAGGGAATGCGTGGCAATGGTCAACTACAAATGCCTCATTTACTGGGTTATCAACTATGGAAAAATGAAATACGTGCTTGAAAAACATGACGTCTGGCATGGTGCCATGGTATGGCCTCACCGTGCCCTGGTAAAAAGCTGAGAAGGTTTGATTCATGTCGTCACGTACGCCCTTGATAAATCGAACCATCACCAAGGAAGTTCCATGCTTTCAAGAGGGAAATCACCAAGATTGAAGGGGAATCCAAATTTTTGTCCTAGTTTGTCATTCAGTTTTTTCCAACGATCGACATACCCCCTCCAATGCAACGTGTTCAAATTTGACAATTTTCCGGGCCCATTGACCATATTTAGGGGATTATGTGCATTTTCTAGGCATTAATGCACATAATTCAAATTCGAACAATCGGTGCATGAAAAGGTGCACAAGAACAGTCTGGAAAACCATGCTCATGCTATTTAGTAAATTCTCATGCCTTTTACAAGGAATGGGCAGAGATTTCAAGGAAACGTGTGGCAATAGTCAACCACAAATGCGTCGTTTACTGGGTTAACAACTATACAAAAATGAAATACATGCTTGGAAAACATGACGCCTGGCGTGGTGCCATGGAATGGCCTCACCGTACCCTGGTAAAAAATTGAGAATGTTTGCCTTATATCGTTATGCACGCCTTTTATAAATCAAACCATCATTGAGGAAGTTTCATGGGTTCGAGGGGGAAATCACTAAGATTGAAGGGGGGTCCAAATTTCCTTTGTCCTTTTGTCCATAAGTTTATTTCTACGATGAACATACACCCTGCAAATCACCATGTTCAAATTGGCACTTTTCCGGGTTCATTTACCATATTTAGGGGATTATGTGCGTTTTCTAGGCATTAATGCACATAATTCAAGTTCAAACAATCGATGCATGAAAGGTTGCACAAGAACGGCCTGGAAAACCATGCTCGTGTCATTTAGTAAATTCTCATGCCTTTACAAGAAATGGGCAGATATTTCGATGAAATGTGTGGCAATAGTCAACCACAAACGTTTGTTTATTGGGTTTTCAACTATAGAAAAATGAAATAAATGCTTGAAAAACATGGTGCCTGGCATGGTGCCATGGTATGGCCTCACCATGCCCTGGTAAAAATTTGAGAAGGTTTGTCTTATGTCGTCATGCACGCCCTTCATAAATCGAACCATCACCGAGGAAGTTCCATGCTTTCTGGAGGGAAATCACCAAGATTGAAGGGGAATCCAAATTTTCTTCGTTCTTTGCCCTGGAGTTTTTACGACGAACATACACCCTGCAAATCACCGTGTTCAAATTTGGCAATTTTTGGGGTCATTTACCATATTTAGGGGATTATGTGCATTTTCTAGGCATTTAGCGCATATAAATCCAATCCAGCTACAGCTGCACGGGTGTGATGTGAGGGACGTGGATTGCCATTCCATCGCGGTGCATCCTACGGTGCACACGCGTGATCCGTGTGGCTGGGGTTCGGCCAATCATAGTGCAACACACAATAGGCTCGGCGCACACTGTTTCCGGAGGCGACGAAGATGAACCGTGTGCGATAGTGAACGAGCAAAATTGTAAGGGAAGCCAAATTTCCTTCGTCATTTGTTGTTGATCTCTTAAAAATCACCGCACTGTACGGCTGCCCGTCCACTCCGTTCCAGACCACTCTCCAAGCGTCGTTCATGGCATCGCGGCGCACAATAACTGTTAAGGAAGCGATGGCATCCCGCCGCACTGCGTTCCCGGCCGCCCGCGACCACACACATGGTAAGGAAGCGATGGCATCTCGACGTGCCGAGTTCATCGCCGCTGGCGGCTACACAGTTTTGTGGGCGGACTTTGAGGTTGCCATGGCTGAATGAGCGGTGGATCTAGAGGCGTCCAGAGCTGCACAGAAGAAGCGGAAAAGGTAGAAAGCAATCAAGAAAAGAGAGTCCCGCCGCCGCAAGAAAGAAGAGGCCGCACGCCGTGCTAAGGATAGCTTGGCGGAGATCGAAGCATGGTCGGCTGCCACCTACAAGGCCAGGAAGGAGAACGCCGACGTTTAGCCAGCGTGCCCCGATGGCAGCATGTGAGAAGTAGTTAGTGCGTGTGTCGCCCGTAAGTTTGTATAATTAATTACGACCATCTACCAGTACTACATACGTACTAGTTTTAGAGCAAATTACCAGTAGTACTTTAAGATGATACTATCTATTATTAACGTACATTGTCGGTAAGCGCATCCTTTGAGGGCTTTGAGTGTTGATTAGCATGTGTTCACTGAAGTTTTGTAGCCGCACCCCGGCCCCAAATACTCTCGAAACGTCCACCCGCAGCCACCCGAGGAGACTAGAGTTGGCCGCAGGTGGTTTTTAGTCCCACCACGCTGCGCGAGTTGGCCGCACACCGGCTTAAATTGACGCGCCGACGGATGGCAGCAAGCTTCTCTCTTTTTGAATAGGATCAAATCTAGCTACTTGAGCGAGGCAGGTTGACACTTGATTGCATTTCATAAACCGATGATTGCTCATCAGCTGACACCATGCCTTGTTCATGCACATTGAGTAATGCTGATACATGAAAGAGATATTTGAAATTAGGTGCGGTTGGAGATGCTGATAGATATAAGAATTATTAGAATATCACAAAACACACAGTTTCTATGGCGTACCCATGTGCATTTTTTTGCGTTAATGATCCATAAGTCAGTTACCTGTGCAATGTTTCCCAATAAATCAGGTGTACCATTGACCTAAAAAATCAACTACACGTGTACAATTTTTTGGAGACGGGATCTGCCAATTTTCTGTATTCCCGCACACGAGTATTTTATGCGCTTCGTCTGACTTGTGTGTTCCCCCGCCCAAGTTTCATGTTTCGCAGCGAAATTTTCATTAGGCGCATGATTTCAGAATTTATTCAGCCCACCACATCCCCACGCATCAAATTTCCTTAGTATCCCCCTCCCCCCTCCCCCTACCGGCGGCTCAAACCGCCGCCTCCGCAACCATCGCTTCAACCACATCTACGTTCTGCTCAGATCTAGTCAGGTAACCCACCGATCCCTATCATGGCCCCGGCCTGATTGCTTAAATGGTGCCTGCGAAACATCCTCATGCGTCCAAATCCCCATCGCCTACCTCCAGAGCATCACCGCGCAAGCCCAACCACATATCACGTGGAGGTCGAGGAGCTGATGGCGATCGATGGTGCGATGGCCGTTGTGCGTGTTGACCCGGAGGAACACCTCGCCTCCGCCGCCGCCGACTTGGTGCAGGCTCTGGCCTAGATGTAGTGCCCCAGCGACTACCCCCCAGGACTTACTAGGTATGATCTGACCAACTCAACCTTACCAATACCACTTGCAATGGATATGTTTTGTACGGTTGATGTTTTAAGCATGTTCGTGCCTTGTTTATTTCAGTACTGCACACTGTGTGATGTTCAAGTATTAACTGTCCAGTTCAATTTCACCAATACCAGCAACAAACTTACAATACATGACTCAGGATATCACTAGATGCTGCCCATTTGCTACTTTTGGTGGATGCTAACCCTGTTGTACTTAACATGCCTTTCCATGTACTTACCCAGGGCCATAACGGGCGATGCTGTTGTTTGCCGTCAAGGTTAGCTGCATCCCATGTCTTACAGTATTTTACATCATTTGTGCAATTGCAGTTTGGCTTCTAACATTTACTTGCTTCTTGTAGGTACACATGTCGGCGGCACCGATCCACGCTTCGACCCAGAGGAAGAGCTCGCCTCCGCTGACTTTGGCGGGGCCTGGCCAAGATGAAGTGCCCTAGCAACTACCTCTCAGGACTTACCAAGTATGAACTCACCAGTTCAGTCTTACAAATACCAGTTGCAATTAATGGCTTTGTACGGTCGATGTATTAAGCATGTTGTAGTAAACATGCCTAACACGTTTTAGCAATTTCCCCTACGTTTTTATAGACAACCGGTCAATTATCTGCTCTAGCAGCACCTGCCTTGTGATGTTTAACTCTGCCAATTGTATTTTTATCAGTACCGGTTTCAATGGCTATTAAGCCCGTTGGAATTAACAGTTGTATCCATTTTTAAACAGTTGTATTTCAATGGCTACCAACTTACAAAACATGACTTAGGATGTTGTTAAGCTATTGTAATTAATAGTTGCATCCATTTTTTAATCCATCACTTTGCTACTGTGCTACTCTTTCGCAATGAAGATATCACTACAGATCTTGCCGTTTTATTACCATTTGCTACTTTTGGTGGATGTTAACCCTGCTGTAGTTAACATTGGCTTTCCATGTACTTAAACATGGCTACAATAGGCGATGTTGTTGTTTGCCGTCGTGGTTAGCTGCAACCCATGTCTTATACACCATCTTTTCCTAAATATAAGTATTTTTAGAGATTCCAATATAGACTACATAAGGAGCAAAATGAGTGAATCTAGATTCTAATCTAAACTATATATATAATTCTATATACATCTGTATGTAGTTCATATTGAAATCTCTAAAAATGTTTGTACTTAGGAACGTAGGTAGTTGTACTTTACATCATTTGTGCAATCTCAATTTAGCATCTATCTTTTACTGGTTGCTTCTAGGTACATATATGAGCGGTACTGATCCACACTTCGGTCCCTTTTGCGTAGGGGGCATTGAGATATTCATGAACAAGCGTCAAGTGAGGAAACTAAGAAAGATCGTTAGGCGAAAGAAACGGGTGATGGGAATTAAGCTCTTTATTTATGCGTTATCCAAGACAACATTGAAATTTAGGATGGTAAGTGATGTGTTGCCTTTTCCCCTACCCACAACAAGTTACTCTGTTAGACCTCAATATCTGAAATGTTTCTCTTTTCAGTGGTTTCCGAAGATATTTACTGATGATTACCTTGCAAACAACATGACCGGAGTGGATGCAAGTAAGGTTAAAGTATATAATTCATGCTACCATGATAATGCTCTAGAAGTCTTCCTGAAGGTGGTGAAGGATGGGCGGGTGATAGTCACAAGGAGTTGGAAAAAGTTTTTCGTGCATATGACATGTAGGAAGGCACATTATGGGCATTCTGATTCTTCAACACCATCGGCAGTCAAAATGATTTACACTTGTCTCTTCACCTTTACCGCCTCTAAATATTGTGGTTCATCATAGTTAATTGCTGTCTAATCCTGTAATTACTAAACATATTGTACTGACAATTTTATTTATGGATTCGTTGTTGAACCATTGTGCTGAGAATTTGAATTCCACGTCTCATATTTCAAAATTTCCAATTCGAATAATAAATTACGGGGAAAAATAAAATTATACAGGAGCGAATAAAATAATGTGCACACGGTTAGAAAGAAAACATCGTGTGCGATGAAAAATAGAGAACAGATGGTTCTTTGCCGTGAAACGTTTGCGATGCCCGACGGACGCACACACGCACTACAAAAAAATACACTTCCATGATGATACGCATTTGTCACAGTAGGTCACCTTTTCTGTCATGTATGTACATCCATGACGATTTTATGACAGAATCAGGATAGTCATACCTGTGCTGTCGTAGAAGTGTTCCATGACATTACCAAAATTATCATCACGGAAGTGTCCACTTCCATGACGATAAATCACACGTCATAGAAGTGCTTTCGCATGGGTCAGATAGGAGCCTATGATATGTCGACACGTGCGACGGCCCACCATTGGCCCATTTAGCTTACAAAGGCTGGCCCGTTTGACTTAGTCAATAGTTAGCGGGCCGGCCCATGAAAAGCCTGTTAACGGTCTGTACGTAACTAGCCCATTTTACGGCCCAGTAACTCACGCCCCGTTAGGGCCTTCTCGAAATCGGCCCAACAGCGTCATGTGGGTCGTCGAATATAACAACAGCCAATTTCACTTTCGACCCATGTATGGCCCACGACGTCTTTTGGCCCATATGAGGCCTTCCGTATCTTTAGGCCCTTTAGTGGCCCACGGTGACTCTAGCCCATAATGTACAGTAAATTTCTTTGTACCCATTAACGGCCCATGATTCACATGGGCCGTTTCCAGCCCATGTTAGCTTTCGGCCTACTGACGGCCCATACGTTTTGGGCTCCTTTCTGGCCCTCGATTACTTTCGACCCATTACTGGCCTGTTCCACTAATGGGCCAAATTCAGCCCATGGCTAGAATCTGACCGTTTGTGGCCTGTTAACCCGTTGCGCTGTTTCCAGCCCGTGCTATATTCTAGCCCATTAACGACCCGTTATTCCTGTGACAGAATTAAGCCTTTGCTGTCTTTCGGCCTATTAACGGCCCATTACCTGCTGGCCGGATACCAATTACGCCCATTTACGACCCATGTGGACCCATTTATCTAACAGCCCGAGGCCCATCGATTCTACGGCCCGTTGGAGGCCCATTTATCCGACGGCCCATAGGAGGCCCATTTATCCGACGGCCCATAAGAGGCCCATGGATCCTACGGCCTGTAGCGGGGTCAAGGTTACCACGGTATGTATATGGCCCATGGTTGTTGCAGCCACTAGCAAACAAGGGAAAAAGAAGAATAGGAAATAAATAAGCGCGAACCTAACGCTAGGCTATTAAGGCGATTCCACAGATTACATCCACTGGGCATCAAAGTTCGCCACCAGTGCAAATGTAGGGAACACCCTACACTATACAAAAATGGCTTCAAGTTTTCTTCAGCCGGTGGCTGCATGTTAAGAACAAATTTTGTATGGCAACAAAACAAATTACAACCATAAAACAAAAGGAAGGTTGGCATAAAAGTTAACAGTCTAGCAGATAAATGCACCATCGGAAGTTCAGAAGCTCAGTTCATTTGACCTGACTATTACGTTTTCATGTTGTATTGTCCGATGGAGCACCATAACCTTCGCCTTCATTTCTCCTAGGCCCCTGAACAACATAGCAAATTAATGTCTAATAGTCTGGTTTCAAAAACATGCATATCTTGACGACACCGAACAATGTCTGTCCTTGTTTCATAAAGGGTCTCTGTTAAGGAATGGACCTGTGTCTGGAGCGCAGATATAAAATTGTTTTGAGCTTGCATATCTTGATCATGAGGCAGTTTGGGAGAGATTAACTTCAGAACCAACCCAGTATTACGCAGCAACGTGCTTTTGGCACTATTAGTGGACAGGTACTGACCCACTGCAGCAAGAGGTGACATTGTCGTTATAGTTGCCTCGTCACCTTCAAAAGGTGGCCGTTCCACCATTTTTTCCATAGCTTGCTGAAAACTTGAGTTTTTACCTTAGTAGTACCAGAATAGAAGATATTAAGGAGGCAACAAAACCAAACAAAATAGCTTTGGTCTATATACAGAACTTATTCTAGTGAACCCGTGTAAAATATTAGTTGTATTTTACTACAAAGTACATAATAAAACTAGGTTCCAAACATATGACCATGTACCATGGCTAATGTATTGTCTATTTCTTCACATTGTATTGACAGCTAAGGATAAAGAGACAAAGTTTATAATACAGTAAGCATAGTATGACATCATTCATATCACAAAACAACCGAGAATAGACAAACATGCAATTGTAACGTTGTGTGGGCAAGTCCAGCACGGAACTAGATTACAGATCAAGATAAAAGGAACATCACTCCTCTCTTTTAAACCTTGTAAGGTGCAATGATACGCTAAGACAATTGTGTATAAAATTGAAAAGAGTAATAGATATTGGCTGCAAACCATGTAGTTCAATGCACAAGTCAGAGTAAGTAGTAGTTAAAAGGCATGAGGATTAAGGACTTACAACAATGGCTTTGACTGGTGTAGTCATGCCCTTCGTCTTGCTGGTGTGACAGTCCTTGAAGATTTCCACAACATTTGGTTCAGGTACTTTTTGGTCCTTGCGGGCTTTCTTCTGCATTTGGAACAAGTCAATATAGATCTAATAATATGGTATAGGCGTACAGCGAAAAGAGTGAAACAACAGCTAATTACAAGAGCCTTGCAGTGTGCAATATAGCTACGAGATCCCGTCGTCTGTTGGAATTTCACTTTCGTACGGTTGGTCTTGTTCTTTGAACAGTTCACCTACAAGAAGATAGATTTGTGAGGCACATGCGTAAATAGGAGTTCAACATGTGATCTGATCACATATATATAATGTACCTGATACTTTTGATCAGACCAGTGTTTAACGAGGCCTCTCTAGTCTTCATCCGATATATTTTCGACTGGAGATGTCTCGACAAGTTCACTGTTAGCCTTGCCTTCAATGTGAGTTTTCCTCAAGTTATACCGGTACTGTCGCAGAGAAGACATGAAAACATGGGTGCAAGCTTGTCTGGTTGCATCATCTTGGCTATCCAACTTGAACCTCATCTTTTGGAAATTATGGGAGTCTCATTATCAGCAACCTAGAAAGTATGGGACAGAGCAAGACAATATTACTAGTTTCCATACATAACCATACTTACAGATAAATGGTCGAGGAAGGTGTTGAAATGGGTTTCATCTTTGTCATTCCTGTACTGACTCCATGTCGGGAGGATACGTACATGACACCTAACGGCAACCTCTGCCTCTGATACTAACTTGGCTGACTCTGTAGCATCACGTGGCCTTTTTAAACCTGCCTCAAAACGGATCTCCATTCTTCCTCCTCTATATTTAGTTAACCTATCGAGCATTATCCCTGATGTTTGTTTCCTCTTGCGCCTAGGTGCTAGTCCAACAACGAACAGAGGAAGTTTTAGTGTACATTAAACTGTGAGACTACATATAAAGAAGCATGCAACTGTAACTTGACTCTAGCAACTACCTTCTTGATGTTGAAGCTCGCAATGTTCATCTGATCTTGCCAACTCATCTTGTGTCAAGAGTGCTTCGGAAGTAGTGTCAGGTGGCAAGGGAGCTTGGGAACATGCTGCTAGCTGAGTTGACGAACGAGTAACTCATGCAGCTTGTGGTACTGTGGAAGGTGTTGCAACAACTAGGGCTGTCTCTGCTTGTTTGGTGGCAGCTATTGGTTTTTGTTTGGCTTGTTCTGCAGCTCGTGTAGCACGGGATACCCCGTTTGTACAATTTTCCGCAGGACTTTGACCTTCTATTGCACCATCATTACCAGCAGAATCTGTAGGATTCTTCCGCTTCCCTTTCCGTGTGTCCTTAGTACTAACACCATCCTCTGTCATTTTGTCTTCCTTCCTCTTTCTATATGCCATGTTAAGTCAAGCCGACAAGAAAAAGGAACAACAATTTAGTTCTTCGGAACAAATTGATGCGTGATACAGACGAACTAAACTTTGATGTTAGACAACCACATGATAGGAGGATGTGATATGTACGAAAAACAGGACGACATGAGATAATCAGAACTATGATGTGTAAACTAAGCAGAAGACATTTCACTAAATTAGAAGCAATGCAATGGAAGGTAGACACCATATGAAAGATGCTACAAATATCGCTCTGCCAAGTTAACATTGTCTCGTCATAACAGGCGTTTCAACAAATGTGAAGCAGTACAAGAAATAAATCATATGCAAGATGCAAACAACATAACACTACCAAGTTAAAAGGTCTCTCGTCATTAGTGCCATTGCATATTCACAACATTGCATATTCACAGCTTATGATGTGTAAACTAAGCAGAAGGCATTTCAACAAATTAGAAGCAATGAAAGCTAACACCATATGAAAGATGCAACGAATATCACTCTACCAAGTTAAAACTATCTCGTCATAAGTGCCATCTCAACAAATTAGAAGTAGTACAAGCTAGAAAAGAATGCGAGATGTAGGGCAAACACATGATACCAGGATGGAATATGTACGAAAAACAGGACGGCATGGCATATTCACAACTATTTGTGTAAACTAAGCAGAAGCCATTTCAACAAAGAAGAAGCAACGCATGCTAGACACTGTATGTAACATGCAAGACAATATCGCACCACCAAGCTAGAGAAAGCACCTGGGATGCCGGTTTCGCCGGAAGACCACCATCAGTCCCTGCGTTACTTTTTCCTTCCCCTTTCTTAGTTTTATTGCCTTGTCAAGTCAAACCCACAAGAAAAATGAATAAAATTCGCTTTTCAGAACTCATTGATGTAGGATGCTGACGAGCACTACTTTAATGTAAGGCGACCGCATGATAGGATGAATGAATGTGTAACAAAAAAGGACAGCATTGCATACTCATAGCTATGATGTGTAAACTAAGAAGAAGGCATTTCAACAAATTAGAAGCAATGAAAGCTAGACACCATATGAAAGATGCAACGAATATCACTCTACCAAGTTAAAATTGTCTCATCATAAGTGCCATTTCAACAAATTAGAAGTAATACAAGCTAGAAAAAATGCGAGATGTAACCTATATCACACTCCCAAGTCAAACGTGTCTTATGATAAGTGATTGTTGCAGGTTACACAACAGTAGTACTTTGATGTAAGAACATGGTGTGATTGACAGATATTGTATGTTCTAGATAGAAGAACACGTGTCTTATTCACAAGTATAATGTGTAAAGTAAGCAGATGGAATTCAACGAAATTGTCACAGCCCTAGAAATTGTTTGCAAATAGTTGCATAATCATCCATGCATCATGTTTAAATTAAAAGGAAATTTGAATTGGGGATTGATAAACCCTAGCAGCAAACGAAATTCAACTAGGGTCAAAATTAAATCTTTTCAATGAGCCCAAAATGGCCTTCAGAAAAGTTCATCAATTTTGGAAGGGGTGAAAACTTCTGGCAAAAATGATGCACACAATTCTAGGACATTTCTAGATTTTTGAATTAAACCTTAACGTATTTGAATTGGAGCTATTAATCCCTATAAAATATTTAGTGGCTCCAATAATTTTGAAACTTGGTGAGGGCCACTGGAATAATTCAGAGAGTGCCCACAAAAAGTTTCAGAGATTATAAAAATGGTTTGGTCTTTGAACTAAATCAAAACAAAATAACACAAATAGAAAAACAAAAACAAAAAAGAGGGAAACCTTACATGGCGCTCACCTGCGGCCCAGCAAGCCGGCCCAGTCCACTAGCCCCTGCCAGTCATCCCCTTCCTCATGCCAGGAGGACAGGGGCACGCGCCTGACTCGCGCGGCCACGCCCCGGCCACCTCCAGGCAGCCTGCTTGTGCCTCGACGGTCTGGACGTTGACACGCACCCCCTGCCTCTCTTTCTCTCTCACTCTCCCTCGCTCTCACCCCCTTCCGTGGATCCCTCTCTCGCGCGCCCGAGCGCTGCCGTCGCGCCGCTCGCCGCCCGCGCAGCCACAGCCACCACCTCGTCTCTCCGCCATGACAGAAAAGTCCGACGCGATGAGTACTTCATCTCCCTCGAGCCACGCATCACGGGAGGGCCTGCAACACCGTCACCACCGTCGTCTTCAACCTCCGGCGCCGCCGATCGCCCTCGCCGATTCGTTGTCCTCAGCATGCCCCGGCTACCCCGAGCGTCGCTTCGTGATCTATGTGAGCCCCGCCGTCTTTCCCCTCTCTTCTCGCTTCCGAATGCGTCCCCTAGCAGTGCTCTTCCCCGGAGCCAAAAGCTTCCGCCGCCGGCCATGTCACTGCCATCGCCGTAGCCGCTTAGGCTCGAACCTGAGCGTGTTTCCGTGCTCAGTACAGCTCCAGGAGCACGTAGAAGCCACCCGTTGCTCCTGCTGTGCACCATAGCGATGTTTGCATCATCGCCCGAACTTCGGCCGCCGCCTAGCTCGTTGCTGCCATCACCACAGACCACCGCAGCTCGCGCTGCTTGCTCCATCAGATGCGCGTGAGCTTCAGCTCACCGTAGAGACCAACCGCGGCTCAAACCGCGGCCTGTAGATGAAACCCGAGCCGCCCCAGTGTGGCTCCGCCGCGTTTTTGGTCGCCGCCAGCATAACTCTGGTGACGCTGGCGTGGCAAAGTCTTTAGCCGCTAACAGCCCAATTAATTAACATCTAGTGACACTGATAGCTGGGTCCCGCTGCCTAATTAAACATGGTTTAGTGCTTGTTTAGTTTTAACTAACGATAGTGGCCCCACGCGTCAGCTTTGACCTTGCTGATGTGGCCCTTGACCGACCCCACCAATCAGTGACCCAGGCCAGCAATGTGACACTGACCAATAGGTCCCACGGGTCAGAATTGACCTGGCCGACCCAGTTGACCTGCTGGCATTAGCCTTGCGCAATGCCGACGTAGTAATTATTTTCTGGAATTTAAATAAATCTCAAATGATTTATTTATTTTAGAAAATATTCTAAACTTTGAAAAATCATAGAAATTAATCTATAACTCAAAATGAAATAAATTATATATGAAAAATGATTAGAAAAATCCAATCTATCCATCTGTATCATTTTCATGCATGTTAGATCAACTTTTGGCTACTGTTTAGGACAAATCAAATGAATGGCATTTAAATAACCATATGTGGAGTTTGAATTTGAACCTTGGGTTCAAACCAACTACACATAATTGTGTTGCTTGTTGCATTAGGCCAAATCACATCATATTTCCATGTCATAATCATGCATCATAATTGTTGCATTGTATTGATTGTGTTCTTCCTTGTTTCCCGGTATTTGTCCCCTCTCAATAGACGTGGTTCCGACGATGAGATCGATGACAGCGATGAAGAACTATACTATCTTCAGAAGTGCCAGGCAAGCAGAACCCCCTTGTTCATTCTGATACAATCCCACTCTCTCGCTCCTGCACTCTTTTACTGCATTAGGAGAACAGCGATTCAACTGTTACATGTTGTGGTAGTTGAACCCCTTTCCTCTGCATGACCTGTCATTGCCACAGTAAATAGATGAAACCCTCTAGCATGAGTAGGAGTTGTTTGAGCCCGGATGTGCCTACTCATTCATGCTTGTTTGTCATGCCTGCTATTGCTTAGAGTTGTGTCAGGTCTGGTTCATTGGGGATGAATTGGAAAGTTGTGAACATGTCCTACTATTGAGAGCTAAGTGTGTGAACACGATTTGTTAAAGGTAGCGGTGAGAGGCCATGTAGGAGTATATGGTGGGTTGTCTCATTGAAACCGTCCTCAGGAACTAACTTCTGTGTTTGTGATCCATGAACAGCTACTACCACACATTGGGTTCCGGTAACTCGACCCTCTTGGCTTATTAATCGCCTCGATCTATGTCCAGGAGTTGCAACTAGTTTCTGGTGTTTGTAGGTAGTGCTAGTAGTCTCCCAAGTGGCACCCGGTACAGGTGGGCTTGGGACAGATTAGGTGCAGAGGCACGGTGTACCAAGCGTCGCCCGTTTGGTGGGCTTGGGAACCCTGCTAACATCGTTTGGGGCCGTGAGCGACACCCCAGCCGGATCTCCTTGCGGATGGAACCCGAATAGGCGATAAACCTGGACTAGAGACTTGCGTGGTTAGTCAGGTCGTGGCCGACACCCTCGCCAGGCTTCCGCTTGAAGGTTGCTGAGATACATGACGTGTACATGGCGGTAAGTGGTGAGAGCGTGTGTGAAGAAGTACACCCCTGCAGGGTTATAAATGATCTATTCAAATAGATGCGTCCGCGGTAAAGGACCTCTGGGTTGCTTATACAGTTCATAGACAAGTGAAAGTGGATACTCTAAAATGCGCAAGATAAGCGTGAGTGCTATGGATGGCCTTCTCGTAGGGAGATGGGAGCGGATCCATAGTGGTGTATTGATATGGTGAATATGTGGACTCGCGTGCGCCACCTCAAAAGAGTTACCAGCAGTCATAGTATAGGATAGCCACTGCGTCAAAGCTGGCTTGCTGCAGTTAAACTCCACCACCCCTTTGTTGATACTGATGCATATGTAGCTAGTTCTGATGTAAGTCTTGCTGGGTACATTTGTACTCACGTTTGCTTAGTTTATGTTTTGCAGAGAGACTTCAGTCTCACTAGTAGTTCCGCGTGGGATTTCTACGTTTAGCTTGTTACCTCAGCTACGATCTTGTACCCTTGGGAGGGTCTTGTAGATAGTCAGGCTTCTCAGCCTTTTTCATTTGTAGATGTCTGTACCCAGACATGTTATGCTTCCATTGCCTGTATGCTCTGTATGTTGGGTCATGTGACCCATGATTGTAATTCTTACTATGTATGACTCTTCGGAGCCTTATGAATAAATACTTTGAGTCGTAGAGTTTTTTTGTGATGCCATGTTGTATTTGCACATATCGAGCATATTGTTTGTATGATTTTGAAATGCTTGGTATGTGTGGGATCCGACAATCTAGTTGTTTATTCTTGGTAGCCTCTCTTATGGGGAGATGTCTCCTAGTGCTTCCACTGAGCCATGGTAGCTTGCTACTGCTCCAGAACACTTAGGCTGGCCGGCATGTGTTCTTCTTCGTTCCTGTGTCTATCCCTTCGGGGAAATGTCATGCGTTGTTCCTTTAAGTCCTTGTAGCTTGCTACGACTTGGGTTCATACGTTGATGAACGACACATTCATTGCTGGGTCATGTATGCCTGTCCCTGTAAGTTAGTGCCACTTAGGATTCACGACTAGTCATGTCGGTGTGGGTTCTTTGTCATATGGATGCTAGCGACACTATCAGATATGTCAGCCAAAAGGCGCAAACGGTCCCGGGCCAGGTAAGCTGGCACCCGCGGGAATACCGTGCGTGAGGCCGCAAAGTGATATGATGTGTTACATGCTAGATCGGTGTGACTTAGGATCGGGGTCCCGACCGCTTTGGTATCAGAGCCTGGCAGCCTGTAGGATTACCATGCCAAACTGGTCAAAGTTGAGTCTAGAAATTCTTTAGTTATGTAAGGTAATGGATTGTGGAAGGGAACGTAAGGCTCTTTTTACTCCTTTACCTTATGCCCTTCTGATCCGAGTCATCTTATCTTTCCTATGGGGTTAAGGAACTAGGATTTCTCTTCTTTCTATCAGGATCACATGTTACTAATCCATAGACTTATAAGATTGATGGATTCAAGCCTCAGTTCAGTTCTTACTACCTCCGAGTGTTGACTGTTGCTCTCGGAACATTGATATTGTGATGTTGAGTGGTTACGCCCCATTTTGCAGGATGTCTCAAATAATTTTGAGCATTTACAGCCGTTATGTTGTCCGAGTCATCCCAGGTTTCTGCTACCTCTTGAGCATTGTGTTGGTTTTCCCTTCAAGAGGAAAGGGTGATGCAGCAACGTAGCGTAATTATTTCCCTCAGCTTTTGAGAACCAAGGTATCAATCCAGTAGGAGACTACATGCAAGTCGCCCCGTACCTACACAAACAAATAAGAACCTTGCAATGAACGCGATAAAGGGGTTGTCAATCCCTTCATGGCCACTTGCAAAAGTGAGATCTGATAGAGATAATAAGATAAATATTTTTGGTATTTTTTATGATATAGATTGGAAAGTAAAGATTGCAAAATAAAAGATAGAGGAAATAGTAAATTGATAGGAAAGCAATATGATGGAAGATAGACCCGGGGGCCATAGGTTTCACTAGTGGCTTCTCTCAAGATAGCATAAGTATTATGGTGGGTGAACAAATTACTGTGGAGCAATTGATAGAAAAGTGCATAGTTATGAGAATATCTAGGCATGATCATGTATATAGGCATCACATCCATGACAAGTAGACCGAAACGATTCTGCATTTACTACTATTACTCCACACATCGACCGCTATCCAGCATGCGTCTAGAGTATTAAGTTCATAAGAACAGAGTAATGCATTAGGCAAGATGACATGACGTAGAGGGATAAACTCAAGCAATATGATATAAACCCCATTTTTTATCCTCGATGGCAGCAATACAATGTGTGCCTTGCTACCCCTGCTGTCACTGGGAAAGGACACCGCAAGATTGAACCCAAAGCTAAGCACTTCTCCCATTGCAAGAAAGATCAATCTAGTAGGCCAAACCAAATTGATAATCCGAAGATTCTGGCCACTATTCTCGAAAGCATCTCGTCGTGTTATTTAGTTAGTATGTATTCTATTCCTGGGTTCTTGAACCCGAGATTCAACAAATAAGAAGCAATGCAAGCTAGACACCACATGAAAGATGCAACCAATATGACTCTGCCAAGTTAAAAGCATCCCATCATAAATGGCATTTCAATAAATTAAAAGCAGCGGATGCTATAAATCATATGAAAGATGCAACTAATATCACACTGCATATACTAAAGGTGTCTCGTCATATTGATTGATGCGGGATACAAAAAACAATAGTTTTATGTAAGGACATGCTTAATAGACAGATGTACTATGTACTAAAAACATGAAGGCATTTCACATTAATAGGTATAATGTATAAACTAAGCAGAATAGCACATGCAATTTAACCAGATTGTAAGAATTACAATCTAGACACCATATGCAACATGCAACCACATATCACACTGCCAAGGTAGAGCAAGCACCTGTGATGCTAGTGTAGGGGAAATGCGGTAATCAACTACAGAGCTACGTTCACTATCTTCATCTAGCCTTGATGTTTCTTGAGAATCATGTGGGGAGGCTGATGCTGCATTCTTTAAATGAGGATCTTTTCTCACAATAGTCCACTGGCCTGACTGCCTCATCATAAGTGATTGATGGGGGATCCACAAGAATATTAGTTTGATGTAAGAACATGGTAAATAGACAGATGTACAAGTATGTACCAAAAATAGGAAGGCATGTCATATTCAAAGGTATAATGTGTAAGCGAAGCAGATGCAATTTAACTAAATTGGAAGCAATACAAGCTAGACATCCGACTAGAGTGGTGAGCATGATCATCTAGGACCTGAGAGCCTGGTGGGAGGCAGGCTGCTTCACCACCATTGTGGATTTTTAGTTGGCTTCCAGGTGATGCCTGTCTGTGCTGGGCTTGTCACTGGCTCGGCCAATGCCCTGACTAGCTATTTGTCTTCTGGTACTCCCGGGATGGTGGTTCATGTAAAAAATATCTTTCCTTTTCTTAATAACGATCAACTTTGGCCTTTCGTATACAAGCTAGACACCATATGCAACATGCAACCACATATGACACCGTGAAGTTAAAGCAAGCACCTGGGATGGTGGTTCACGGCGAGCAAGATCATCAACTCGAGAGCTCCGTTTACCGTCTCCATCTGCTAACACTATACCCTTTAAAGTGTTGAAACGTGTCTGTCCTACCCGCGTACAAAGCTGGAGCGACTTCTCTCTTTTCTTTTCTGCTTCTATCAAGGCAGAGTCTGAAATACCCTTGCATAATAACACAATAGTGAGAGTATGGGTGAAGTTTGTGCAGAACTAGTGCACTGTAAAAGTAACAGATAGCAGGTGGCTGAAAAATAAATGACAGGAGACATATGGTAGCTCTACAACATTGCATGGCAAACAAAATTAGATTCTACTCCGTATGATTTTGTAATATATGAGCACATGGACGGCTGGGAAATGCAGGTACTCCTCCAGCACACCACCACATGTGGTCCTATCAAAATAACAGTCGACTGAAAATAAATAGGCCAGTCAATTTTTTTATGAACCGTCCGATCTATAAGGTACGGACAGATGGCCTTCATCTACCTCCCGCTAGTCACTGTTGACGATCTTTCTCGAACCGCCAGCGACCACCTGCCCAGACCCTACCTCCGCCACCCCGCCCTCCCCTCGACCTCACACCACCATCGTGCTTGGCAGCGCCCGCGGCCATCCCGGCCGACCTCCAGATCGGGCGCCAGCAGCTCTAGGCCCCACACACCCCTAAGATAAACACCGAGGCGCTGCTTCCCCGGCGTAATAGGAGGAATAGCGCCTGTTACGCTGCAGAATGCTTCCTTTAATTGGGAATCAACTGACCAGAAATTGAAATCCAGGGGGGCGACGGACCTCAAGCTAAGGTGAAATAGTATATGAGGAGAAACCTTGTGCATCGCGAGTTACTAGGAACATCTAGTATCAAGAAGAAGCGGTCAACTAGTGTCTTCTGTGGGAGGAATACCCTGCAAGCAGACACGTAAGATTTGCACGAATAAGGGAAGAGGAGTACCATTTCCGGTTGCAGTGTTGTGTCCTCCAGATGTCGCGGCGATTTTCTTATTTTTACCAGGGGAACCGATGTTTTGGAGGAGGGTCGAGCCTTGGACGAACCCATGGACAAATTGTTGACTGTGTTGCCGTGGCCGTATGTCGGCGGAGGGGAAGCATATCGGAGGCGGCGAAGGACGGTGTAGCAGGAATAGCTCTAGTGCGGTGGACGGTGGCGAAGTTGAAGCGGCAGCAGTGATGCGCAGGACAGCGTGGTTGAACTGGCTCGGGTAGGGATAGCTCGGCCTCGGCTTCAAGTACTAGCCGTGGAGGGCGTTGCGGTTGAGGTTGCAGTGGACGACGACATCGGGGTATCGGCTCCGACATGATGGTGGAGGGCGGCGGTTGATGGGTGGGATGGGGTGGCGGACGGAGGACACCGGGGTTTCGCGGCTGGTGGAGAGGTAGTTTTGGCTCCCACGAAGTACGAATGGGGAATCGGACAGGGGGGAGCTAAGGGAGAACCATGTTTCGGTCTGGTACGCGCCTGTTTTCAGTTTTTTGAACAGATGGGACGCGCTTGTTTGAAATTTGGGGAAAGTACAAACTTTGCCCCCCTCTTAAATTTTGGACCTATTGCGGGTCAGGGGTAGGATGGTAATCCCAGGTGTCCCAAATAGTGTGCGGGAGCAATTTCGGCCGCCCGCATGTGTGCTCAGGCGGCCATTGTGTATGAATGTTTTTCGGAGGCGGCTGCGTGGCGTCTAGCTGATGCTACAAACCTACCCTGGTTTAGACCTTTGGACGTCGGGCCAGTAGGTTTCACGGGTCAGAGTTAGAAAAGTAATTTCCTTCTACCAAACATTGGTCTCACGCGGTTCTGGGCGAGTAGAGGCTCTTTGGGCGCTTCATTCGAAATTTTGAAACAGAAACATTCACGTTTAGAGTACTCTTGAACTTTGAGGATTGACCTAAATAGACAACGTTAAATTTGACCTTGTATGTTTGAAAACCTCATTAAATTATGCGCTTCTTTTTGAAATATTGACACTTGAAAATCCTATAACTACGATTATTTTGGAATGGAGGAGGTAAATTTGAATCTATTTTGTACATGACTATATATGCTATTATGTACAAAAGCAAAGCAAAGATTGGTGCCCCCATAATTTAGGTATGATTTACAAATGCCATGATACCGAATTCAAATAATTGAATGGACTTCATGTTGAATTCGACTTTTTAAAACCACCTTAAGTTGAATTCAAATGTATGCTAGTTCATAGCTAGCTATTTATAATGTCCATTGTGTAACTTTTGTATGTATAATGTGCTTTACACACACAACATGAACTATACTCACATTTATATTTGATTTCTAAAGCGATGCATTGTCTAGAGTTCAAAATATTAACTATGTGGATCAATTATGTCGAATAATAACATAGACATGCTCAAATTCGATAGAATCTACATGTCTGATGGATCAATGACCATTCCTTACGCGAATTGCAAATATCATGACCCCAACCTAATATTTGGATACAATTTATACTTTTAATCAATGTGTACATCAGTCTTTTACGTGTAGTTTCACTCTCCATCGGTGGTCTCCAACACATGCTCACACACTCTATCCCGAGGTGCCTTTCTCGCAGACATGCTCTCGATATAACCCTCCCTCCCTCTCATAACCATTTACGACTGTTTTCACTAACCTTTATCACAAGCACTCTTCCTCTCACAAGCATACGCACGCACAATCCCCATCGACCCTTTCTATATACATAGACCTGCCTATGTGTCTCCCGTATGCACACTATCTTTAGGCCTGTCTCTCACGCATTGTCTCACAACTCTCTTCCTAATCGACGAGTATGATTCTAGCAGAGCATTCTGTAGGATGCCCCTTAAAGTTAAGTTGGATGAATAGTAATATCAGAGATAAGGGGTTACCTTAGTCCAAGGACATAGGGTTACAAATCCCAGCCGGCTTTGTCAGTGGACACAAAGTCCTTCACGGGCCGACCAATGTGGCGTAGGACGGAACCGAACCAAGGGCCTCACCTCGGCCCACCGGACCTCACGCGGTGACACACCCTCTGCCACCAGGTCTCGTTATCTTCTCACACCCACACATACCAACACAGACACCACACATAAAAAAATTCTCCTCGTGCCTCTATCCACTCCCCCTTGCATATACACACTCAAGGGCATCTCTCGCCGTGACATCATATTCGTCTCTCTCTAGACCTCTCTCATTTCTCGTGCTATCTCTCCCACGCCCCCTGCCGGCCCCTCTATCCATGCCTCTCTCGAATACGTAATACACACACATCCCTCTCTAGGCCCTGCCAAATACATCAACTACACATTCACACCTGTTACATCACGTACCCCATTGATCTAAAAAGCCCTCTCTTCACGTTTATTTGGCATACAACATTCCTTTTGAATAAAGTGTGGCCAAAAAATTATTTTAGAATTTCTACATATATACAACATTACAAAGTTATATGGAGGAGTTTGAATGTTAATTTGCATTGCATGGTTCCCACAATGATATTTATTCCGCACTATGAATTTTTATATTTTTATACTATATATAAAGTTAGTCATAATAAAGAGAAATGAAGAGCATCTCTCTCTCCATCGCAATGCATACACCCCCTATACGCCCCTTTCACGTACACACACAAACTATCTCCAGATCCCCTAAGAGTACGCCCCCAGCACATTCACGCATGTTTCATCTTTCTCTCGCGATATATACAGCGACGATCATTGTATTTGAAGCGAAAGCACGATACGTACATTGGACTTCAGAATCCACTCATTATAGTCACCATTTGTGTTTTGTGGTTATTATACAGTCACGGGCTCATCGTGCAGCTCTGTATTTGCTCAAGACACGACTAGTTGACCGGTTAAACGCTCCATGTGGCACCTCTAGTGTTGCATCACATTATCTCACTACCATTGGCCCATCCACCGGCTTGTATCTACTCTACACTCTTATAAAAAAACAGAGTTGGTGATGATGGTGTGTCTGGCATCCTGCAATGTAGGCCATCCAATTTATATCTGACGGATCGGAAAGAAACTATGGCAATTTTGCAAAAAGGTACCCACACACCTCTCTACATTTGCAAATAAGGCCTTCCCTCGTTCATCCTTTTCTCTCACAAGATAAACTACTCATACAAATGCATCTTGATGTTACGTGCAATGGACGGGCATGTTGTTAGTAAGAATGGAAACAAACGACAAAAAAATATTGGACAGTGGTTCAAAGTCATGATCGCGGGCACAACAGACAAGGTGGCCTTGTATTGGTATGCTGAGCTTTCTGTTTCAACACACATGAGCTGGTGTGGTGATTATACACACACATACGCACGAATGCACATGAACTGCGTGCACGCAACACTCACACGAACACATGCAGCCACGCACGCACGCAACACTCACACGTACACATGCCACCACGCATGCACGCAACTCTCACACGCACACACGCACGCATGCATGCACACACCACACGACCAACGCACACTCTCATGCTCAAGTGCTCAACCTACACATGCATGCGCACACATCAGGCCCTAACAGACACATGCACAACCAGGTGGTTCCCATGCACCAGTTGGAGTCCTGTCGCACCTGCGTAAATTTGTGTTTATCTGACCTTTTTCCTATGCGAACTGACAAGTGGGACCCACAAGGAACATGGTCAATTTAACTAGTCAACATAGTGCCACACAGACTATTTGGCCGGTCAACAGAGTGCAATCTGATGCTGAACGGTGAGCAAGTGACTGTATAATCACCGCAAAACATATATAGTGACTGTAATGAGCGTATTCTAAAGTCCGGTGACCGTATTGCGCTTTTCTCTCTGTAGGCCCTTCAGAACTAGGAGTACATCTCTACACGTTCTCGCATGTTACATCTAACAACTATGCAATACAACACTACTACTACACTCTAACACAATAAATCATATGTGTTTTTAGTTTTACTAGATCTCATATTGTTACTTAATTATTCAGTTTGCATACATTAAAATTTCCTTTGAAATGTATGGCCAGTATCATCTACCGCGCGGGAAAAATCCCGCCCTTTCCTGTTTAATCGGGTTTGTATCGATGGATCGTGCGAAACAGCAGAACTATAGTACTAGTACTACACTACAAGTAACAATTCACTGGGCTGCCGTGTCATGTACTCCGCCATCGTAAGAGTGGAGAGCTCGCTTTCATAAACGTTCTAGTCCCTTTCACCGACATGTGGGACATCAAGCTACCCGGTCCACGTGCCATACCGAAATACAGTGCAGAGCAGCAGGGGTGAAGCACCCCTGTCATGGTGCCGACGTAGTAATGAGCAATGAGGCGTCAAATCACAAAGCTGCACCTTTCCCGCAGTTAACTTGGAGGGACGAAGTAATAATGCTAAAAAAGAAGTTGGAGGGACGAAGAAACCATCATTTCACTCGTTGCTGAATCCGCTTCTCCCTCATCTTCTTCAAGTTAACCACGTGTTGCTTCTGCCGTTGTTCTGCCTCATGTGGGACGCAGATCGGCTTGGTAAAGCACTGGCATGTAGGACCGCATGTTAGCAAACCGCCAGGCCAACGTCCTCTAAAAATAAGAAACCTCCCCCGCCATCCGCGCGGCGAAATCACCTCCTTTTTACTAATCTTGATACTATAATTTTTTAGATCAATATAATTGAGATTTGTATAGATAGCACACAGGAGCAAAACCAAGTGCTACGGTTAAGGGCATCCACAATGTGTAGCCAAATGTGAAAATAGCTTTTGGCATCGATGGGAACCATTGTGGACGGTGCTACCAAAGCCAAAAAGATGGAACCGAAGCTCCCTAATTGATTGATTGAAGGAATAGAAAAATGCAACGTCTCTCCTCTTTCTCCCGTGCTTGGACGCATGTATAGTATAGAGCACAGAGTCTACTCCCATATCCCTTCTATCACAAATCACAAAGCGGTGAGGCGCCAAATCACAAAGAACGGATGAAGCAACCATCATTTCACTCTTCGCTGACTCCGCTTCTCCATCGTCTTCTTTGAGAAACCACCCCACCACACTAATCTGGACGAATGATGCTATTGTGTAGTACTAGTACATTTACACGTCCTTTGGTTCAATGGACTTCCTAGATGCAAATAAGGTGGTTGTCTCGGCTTGCAGGCGGCACTTGCGAATGACTTACCGTGGTCTCCCTCAATGGTGTTCTCCGTCGAACGCACTTCGCCAAACCACAACGTTCGAGATATCGTCAACGTCACTACAATGGAGAAGGAAGTCAAATAGTTACTACCTCCATTTTTTGTACACAAGGCCAGTATATCAAAATTACAACTTGCAGAAGGACACTAACACTAATCGAGGCAAAATTGATTGGGTTTGCCTCGTACTAGCAACCAAGGACATTAATATACCCTTGCATGCATGCGGAAGTGAGAAGGTTGGTTTGCATGGCGCTTCATTAATCAAGCAATGAGGATTGAGATGGTTAGCTCTTTGGGCGTTGGAGAAAACAATAAGCATTAATTGACACGTCAAGCGAGGATTTGTATCGATTAATCCCACGAAGGAAAACCTCGCCTTTCTTTTTTAACACTAGTACTCCTACGTACGTACTTCTATCCTGTTTGGGTCTAGGCCTTGCAATGCCATACTTTGCCACACATATTTTCCAAGCTTGCCTAAAGTTTTCAAAATGAAAAGGAGGTACACTTGCACACGGCTGTCGCGATCGCACCGCACCCTCACACAGTTGCTCCTGCATGCTACGGTCGCACCGCACCCTCACACAGTCGCTCCTGCACGCCGCAAACCCAACCAAGGGAATGCACCCTCACTGACACGTGCTACCGCATGCGATCAAACCAAACTCAGCCATCCTACCGCCGACACATAATTTTCATTCATAAAGTATGTTTATCCAACCGCATGTTGGGGAAGATCCACACGGCCGGTGCAGTGTTCTGTGGGGAAGAAGAAGAGGTGAGTAAGAAGGGTTAGGAGACGTAGGATATTCATCCAACTGCCTGAAATGGTCCACTGACCCAAATGATGAAAGTCAGGTGACTTGCATAAATATATGTTTTTACACAGCAAAAGATCACTGCTCGCAGAACGAGACGGCCTCCTCGTCTTTGGCTGCCGGCGCGAACCAGCCGTAGCTATCGACGTGTGTCTCCACACCGTGGTTTTCCTCGGCCTCCAGCAACTCGTTCACGTGGAGCATGCGGGCGCTCTGCATGGACGAGAGCACCGCCTGGTTCAAGTCCAGGACGTCCGGTTCCGCGTGCAGGAGGGCCTCGATGGTAGCGGCATCTGCGTGCTCCGTGTCGAGTTGAGCCTCCACCGCCGGTTCAAGTCCAGGACATCCGGTTCCGCCTACAGGAGGGAGTCGATGGCAGCGGCATCCGCGCGCTCCACGTCGAGTTGAGCCTCCGCCGCCTGGTTCAAGTCCAGGACGTTCGGTTCCGCCTGCAAGAGGGCCTCGATGGCAGCGGCATCCGCGCGCTCTGCATCAAGTTGAGCCTCCACCGCCTGGTTCACATCCACGACATCCGGTTCCACCTGCAGGAGAGCCTTGATGGCAGCGGCATGCACGCGCTCCGCGTCGTGTTGAGCCTCTGCCTCCCGGTCCTCCTTTAGTATCGTCAGGTTGAACCACTGGTCCACCTGGACCATGGGGGACCCGGTCGCCGGCACGGAGTCGACGTCCATCGTCTCATACGCATCGGGGGCCTTTTGCGCCGCAACCTCCGCCATGAACATTGGATCGGCTTCCTCCTCCTTGTAGCTTGGCTCCAGAGAACTCGGGGATTGGCCTGCCGCAAAGCGAGCTTGGGAACGAAGGTCTGTGGCGCCGACCGCCGCCACAATTTCTGCGCGGCGCTCCGGCGTCAGCATCTTGTAGTACGTGATCTTGCGGCGCACCATGGCTTTCCAGCGAACTAGGGGACGCTTGATGCGGGCTAGGGGATCGAAAGGTGGGGGAATGGGCTAGAGAGGAGGTGTGGTTTTGAGGCAGTGGCTAGCATAGGCCAAGCAGCAAAGGTTCTGGTGTGAATAGTGGTTCCAATGACGACCGGTTAATCCGTTTTGACTGTACATCGCTCTTCTCACGTTCGCGTTGCACCCCGGCACGCTGGACCCTCCATGTTGCTCACCGAATGGAACACACTTCATCTTGCGTTTTCGCTCGCTTGTGGGACCGCAGTTGAGAGCAAACCGACGTCCCTCCCCCTCCCCCGCTCGCGTCATTTATACTACTACTCCCTCCGTTTTATGCGGAGTAAATAAAAATAGAGGGAGTATACTATGGATGAGGATCCCCTGACGTGGCCGAACCCATTGACTAACTGACATGCGGGGCCTAGCAAGCATGGGGCCCGCCAGTAAGTGACCGAAAGGGAGGGTAAGGCAGGGATACCTACGTCAGAGGATCCACTTCCACTACTACTCCCTCCTTCCATCTATACAGGGCCTAATGCGTTTTTCGAGGCTAACTTTGACCAAATGTTAGAGTAATAATATATGACATGCAACTTACACAAAGCATACGGTCCAATTCGTATGTGAAAGGAGCTTCTGATGATATAATTTTCACATTATACATCTCATGTACTATTAATCTTGTCAATAGTCAAAGTCGGTTTTGAAAAACGCATTAGAGCATGGTTAATTATGTAGCTGGCTGTTGGCTATGAAGAGATGACACCTCACTTAGAGACATCATAAAAAATACTCATATAAGCATTTAATATTTGCATGGTTAAGTAATAGGTTGGCTCTTAGATGGCTATTAGGTTGGCTCTAAGCATTTAATATTTGCCTGAGCAAGGTATATGATTGGAAGAGAGTTGCATGCATACTATTTTTTCTTGATCTATGTGTTATAGCCGGGCTGTAGAATAAAAGAGCCCGCTTCACAATCTGTCCTCTCTTCTCACTCCTCTAAGGAGGGAGTACTATGAGCACTGCATACTCGGCTGCAGATGTCAGTACTCCACTAGTACTATTGGACAGGGAGCTTAAAAAAGTTACTATTGGACTGGCTATACGTGGCGAAATCCTAGTAGTAAGAGCATGCGCGAGAACAAGCACATTCACGTGGTTGAAAACAAATTGGAAACCATCTCTCTTTGAATACAAATCTAGGACTACGTACGAATCTAACAATATTGATTGGGTGTTGTTGAATGTTGACACTTTTTTCTGTAAGTTTGATCAAAGTAGAGATACTTTGACTACACATAAAACTTATATGTAAACTAGAAAGGATCGGAGGGACTATATTGTACATTCAAAAGCGAATGAACATTGAATACCCTTTATATATGATCTGCGGATGCTATGATCAACCGTTCAAAATTTTGAATCCGCCTTAGGTATCACACATGCACCCACTCGTTCTCTCTCGATTTCATCTCGGGGTCCGGAGATCGATTGAAAGAGGACTAGGGTGGGTACAATACGTTCCTTTCGCTTATGAACGTACAATATACTCCCTCTGATCCCCACAGACCCCCCCGCGGGTCATTTCTATCGTAGAAACAGACCAAACCTTTATCTCCTTGCACGACAAGCAATTGATCTCTCAACATCAATCAATCTCGTCAAGATGTGTCGGGGAATGAACTGAATGGATGTCAAAACTAAGACGGGAAGCGACACGTAGTGGAGGCAAAGTGAAACTTTAAACGAACCGTTTGTGTGTATGCATGTCGGACAAATTACAACATTGGAAATACAAGCATGGTCTAGGCCCACATGCTAATGATACTCGATAGAATGTTCAAATGAGGCATGCAGGAGGATGGACTCGACCGGAGGGTGGCATGATCCATGGAAGAGGGTTGGAGAGGGATGAGAAATAAGCAACGCCACATGATTATACTCGAACGGCTCTAATAAAAAATAAGTTGTCTCGTTTTCCCTTCCGTCTTGGTCACAGAGTAAGATACTCCCTCTGTTTTTATTTACTCTGCATATTAGGTTTGCCTGAAGTCAAACTTCATAAAATTTGACCAAATTTATAGAAAAATATGAACATTTACAATAGCAAATCTATATGATGTGAAAGTTTATTCAATAGTGAATCTAATGGTATTGATTTGAGCAAAGCTAAAATGCGGAGTAAATAAAAACAGAGGGAGTACGTAGGGACTAGTATAGTTACTACTGCCGGAACATGGTAAGTTGGACCTCTAAATGCGGGCACGGATCGGGCACACCTCAATTATTCCCTCAAACAGTCGGACACCTACATTAGCACACCATCGAGCGACTTAATCAAGTGTTACGCTTCACTAGTTGAAAAGGAAAAGGGTGGTACCGTACCCAAAACCACCACACTTGCGGCTAGGGTAACAACTTGGTACTGTACCACATTTGAACCAGGGCACAAAAACCACCTGTTCTGCGCCTAATGCCCAACGTGGAGCACTGGCGCTCGAATTTGGCCAGGAAAACAGGGAAACCGACATGTGGAGCACACCTGTCAGGATGATGTGGCGCAGACTAGTCCAATGAAGGAGCTGGCCCACGACATCCTTGCCACCGGCAACCGTTCATGTGGGTCGTGGGGGCCAGCAATGTGGTGCAGCTCCCGCACCGCCTCTGGACACGGTGACCGCGGTGAGCGACACACTCATCGTCGCTGGACATGATCGGCTTTAGTGTGCCGAGGGTGGCGTTAGCGTTGTGGCACGACCAGTAGATCAACACCTGGCTCATCGAGGATGCATGGGGTGCCGAAGTGCGTGCGTGCGCCGCGATGCGTCCGCAGAGTGGTGTAGCGCGGCCAACTACATCCCCATGACCCGAGACCATGCCGGGTCGTCTTGCTTTTTCAGTGACATGTGGGGATCGCATGTGAGCAAAGGGCATCGCCAACGTTGCCACGACCGTAGCTGACTACCCTGGCACACCAAAACCCCTCATCCCTCACGTCGTCGCGTGGTGTGTTCCCAGCCGGCGCCAGCTGCCCGCATTCATGTCGTCCATCCGTATGCCGATGTTAAGAGGCTCGGTGCCTGAGGAACCAACTCCGGCAACTTAATGACGCACCCAGACGCTTGGCCTCACCGAAATGCGCTACTTAAAGCGGCAACCCCCAGCTAAACTCCTCACCATAGCGCATCGTCCTGCTACCTGGCACCACATCCGCCATGACCGCGAGTGCGAATGCTCTATGGGAGAGCTTGTCTTCGGGGATGAAGCCCGAGGTTGCCGCCCTCGCTCAAGTCGCCGCTCGCGACGCAATAGCGGCGTAGACGTGGACGCGACCGCACAAGCGGTGGCCATGCTGGCGGCCGACGATGGGAGCACCGTCAGCCACGCGTCCTACTTGCCGCCGTCCAACGTTCGGCACCACCGAGGTCGGGGACTCCTCCGAGGATGAGTAGGGCATGGGAGGCGGCAGGGCATGGTGTGCCAACTGGCCGGTCCGTCTCCCATGTTCTGCTCTTCCTCGCCAGAGACAGCACCTTCACTTCACGTGTCTTGAACCCCGCCCCCGTACATGGAGATCGCAGATGGAGGCGTCGGTCGCCGCTGTAGAATAAGTTTAGGGTAAGGTTTGTTATATTTTTCTGTCCTTTAAAAGTTCGAAGTGTAATGAAAATCTGCCATGTTTGCATTAATATCGTCCAGTGTATATGAACTTTCACAATAATAGTAAGATATATTGTAGGAGTATATGGAATGATGATTCGTTTTTGTGTGTATAAACTTAGAAGGTTTGACCCAAGACAAAGCTAACATGCGAAGTAAATAAACACATAGGATCTACATACACAATTTATCTTAGGCACTCCAATAGTACGTCCACTACACATTCACACATTTCACATCTTTCTACATCTGCGGGAACCTACAAAAGGGTTAATGTAAATTGCCTCTCTCTCCTCCCTGATTTTCATGGTGGTGGGGCCCTCCCTCCCCCAATCTACAATCAACAGCTCACACGTTTCACATTAAGCTAATTATGTAACTGGGATTACGTAGGTGTAGCATTACTCATCCTAAAAAACCAAACTAAGCCAACCTCCCAGCATATCACGCAGGAAAAGACCCGGCCGCACCGTTTTAGTCGGGATTTCTGGATTACTAGTAGTACTATTGATGGATCGCGCGAAGCACCAAGTTTTTTTTGTGAGGGGGCGAAGCACCAAGTTTAAAAGGAAAAAAGGCGGTACACTCACAGCACCCCTGTCGCGGTGGCATTGCACCCCACACACGTTCGGTCCTGCACACGGCTCACACAAACGAAACGCACTTCAGCTTGCCTCTTCACTGACACGTGGGAGTGCACTCGGAGAAATCGACCATGCGCCAAACTCCCACCGCTCGCCGCGAAAAACCCCCCAAAATTCCCCCCAAATCCCAAATTCAACCTCCCTTCGGCCAACTAGCCAATAATATTTCCCAAACCCCTCCCCCCGGCCCCCTCCACTCCATTCGCTCTGCCAAAGCTGCCATCCCCGCCGCACCAATACGTCGGCACCGCGGTTCGTCGAGGGGACACACGGCGATCCTCTTGCTCCCACGGTACGCTCTCGTAGACTACCGTCCTCTAGCCGCGCCGCCACCACTGGCGACGATCTTGTGGAGACGCACGGTGGCGAGCGCCGCCACCGCTGTTGACATTCATGTGGAGACGCACGGCGACGACCGCCGCCATCGCTGGCGACATTCATGTGGAGACGCATGACGGTCAGCTTCTCCCATGGTACACGCATTCTAGACTGAGGCCTATTGCATGTCGGTGTAGCACTGAATGTTAGCTGATAGACGTTGTTAATCTCACTGTTTGCCGAAGTAGTTTACAGTCAATATGCTCTGCTTAAGAAGCTTCCTTGCCCTGTTCTCCACTCAATTTGCTTAGCTGAGATGGCATGCCAAGCCCGATTAGTTGCTAAAATATCCTGCCATATATTTATTGTGACGTAGATTGCCATGGTCTAGTAGCCAATCTGTTAGGTGAAATAGCTCTACACGGTTTTATACTCGATCTTTGTTGCTGAGATGGCCTTCGATGGCTGTGTGCTCGGCCTCATTTACTGCTGAAACAGCCTGCCATAATTTAGCACTCAAATCTATTTGCTGAATTAGCTTTATATATATTTCTTTACTTAGATCTACTTGTCCAAATATCTTGCCATAGCTTTAGACATCGACCTAGGTATTTTTTTTCTGGACTTCATAAAAAGCATATATGTTTGTCCTATAATATCTAGTACAAGAACTAATTTGTATGTCTAACAGATGGACATGACTTGGATAACTTCTTCTCGAAGATTCTCCGCTGCATATGTCGAGGGGGTTGAAAACTTCCTGAACTTTATCAGAGCTGAGTATGGTGGTCCGAAATCAGAAGTGCTCTGCCCGTGTAGCAGTTGTATGAATTCAGTTGAAAGACCCCAGTCAACTGTGCAAAATTATCTACACTTGTATGGATGTCAGTCACATATACTAGGTGGGTTCATCATGGTGAAGTTGTGAACGTCAATGTTACTGACTATGTGGAAGCAGCAGATCACCATCTTGATCTGCCTGATGCTCAGGTCGAAGAGGAGGAGGTGGTGGTGGCGGAGCCAGTGAGTTTGACCAACATTGAAACAATGCTATGAAAGGCTCATGCATATCGTGAACTTTCAACTACAGAAGAAAAACGGTGGGCCCGCATGTTGGAACAATGCAACGTGGTTGTCACCATAGGAAATAAGCTATCAGTATTCTCAACTATGGTCACCTTTCTTCAGGTGAAGACATCTGAGTGGATGACCAACAAATCATTCGATGCGATGTTGGCTGCTGTCCGCAAATCTTTCCCAGATGCGTCTGAGTTGCCACACACCTACAGTAAATGTAGAATTTCGTTCGTGCAGCTGGAACTGGATATGATATGATCCATGTTTGTAAGAATAATTGTGTTCTGTTCCAGAAGGATTATGCCAACTTAAGTGAATGCCCAAAATGCAAATCATCAAGATGGAAAGATGGCGATGCTATGAAGAGGATTCCTCATAATGTTCTGAGACATTTTCCAATTATACCAAGATTGCAGAGGTTGTTTCATGATGCTGAAACAAGAGAGGACGTACTGTGGCATTCTAGGAACCAGGAGTATAGAGATCAGAATGTAATGAGCCATCCATCTCATGGTAGTGATTGGAAAAGCTTCAATCAGAAACACCAAAAGTTTGTTGCTGACCCGAGAAACATTAGACTTGGCTTAGCTTCAGATGGATTTAACCCATTTGGCCACTAGAGCGCCACATATAGCATGTGGCTAGTGCTTTCTATCCCTTACAACATGTCTCCAAATGTCTGCACCAAAGAACCAAAATACATGATGGCCTTGCTCATCCCATTTCCAAAAAGTCCTAGAAAGGATTTTGATTTATTCATGGAGCCTCTTGTGGAGGAACTTCAACAGCTATGGAGCGGTGTACTCACTCGAGACCTATATAGTAGCCCACCAGCTGATTTCTTTCTGTGTGCTGTTATAATTTGGTGCATCCATGATTATCCAGCTTTGGGCACTATGTCAGGGCGAACAACACATGGTTACAATGCGTGTGTTCGCTATGACAGGAATCCGCTGTCATATGCAATACTTAGCAAGATCTGTTACATTGGACACTACTGTTTCCTTGCCAAGGACAAGCCGCATCCTACAAAATACCGAAGACATGTGTTCAATGCAAAGCATGAAAACCGTGATGCGCCAAAGAGGCTCACCACCGATGAGTTGCAAGTGGAATTAGAGAAGGTCAGGCATATTACACCAGGAAACCATCCTGATAATGGTAGGGGGAAAAGGAAGCATGGCAGGGCAGAAGAGAGATTATTGTTTACCCCCAGGTCCACTTTGTGGGACTTGGCGTATTAGAAACATTTGGATATGCGGCATTATCTTGATGTGATGAAGATCGAGAAAATATATGTGATAGCATTATCGGCACACTTCTTAATATTGAAGGCAAGACGAAAGATACCTTAAAATCTAGGATTGATTTGACACACCTGGATATCAGAAAGGATTTGCAGGTGCAAGATGAAGGTAAACCACTGGATATGGCACCAGCTGTGTACGTCTTGGACAAGGTAAAAACAAAATAATTCTGCGAGGTCCTGTCACATGTGAGATTCCCACATGGATTTGCTTCCAACCCTGAAAGGAGAGTAAGTGCAGATGGAAACAAGGTACAAGGGTTGAAAACTCATGACTGCCACGTCCTACTTCAAAGGGTTTTTATCAGTTATCCTTAGAGGTTTGGGCTGCCCTGACTTATATAGAGCAGTTGCAGAGTTGGGACAATTCTTCAGGGAACTCTGCAGTAGAAATATCAGGATAGATGCTTTGGAGCGTCTTAGAGACAAGATACAAACTATCATATGCGACCTTGAGAAGATATATCCTCCAGCCTTCTTTGATGTGATGGTGCATTTGGTCGTTCATCTACCTGATGAGGCACTACTTAGAGGTCCAGTACAGTATGGCTGGATGTACCCTATTAAAAGGCGGCTAGGCACTTTCAAGGGCTATGTTAGGAACATAGCTAGACCCGAGGGTTCCATTGTAGAGGCCTACATTGCTACAGAAGCGTTGACATTCTGCTCAAAATACATTGAAACAGCTGATCAGCTTAGCAAAGAGGTGGGTGAAGACAATCCCGGGCTCAATGTTTTCGATTGTTCCATTCGAGTTACAGGGAAGAGTCGACAAGACGACAAACCTAAAGATTTGGAAAAAATGGTTTGGTATGTGTTGAATAACTGTCCTGAGATACTACCTTATATCAAGTAAGTGCTAAGCACTGCAGCTTATACATCGTAATCTATAAAATTGCAGCACATTCTTATATATTTAGATGTTTGACGCGATCACTATGTTGTGCAGCATCTACAAAAAGGAGTTACTGCCGCAAAATCCAAGAAACATTGACAAACTGGTTATGGCAGGATTTGCGAAATGGTTGAAGAGCCATGTAAGCTTTTGAACTGCACTGTCGGTTTTTTAAATATATTGAGTACATAAGATGATCAGCTTATCTATTATCTATATAGGTTAAGAAGATGCGGGAGGATGGGCAGGCAGTTGATGATGCCCTTTAAACACTAGCAATGGGTCCTGATACTCGGGTAGGACATTTTGAATCTTGCGTTGTTGGAGATGTGTGCTACAACACCCTTGCACACGACGAAGGCAGGAAGACACAAAACAGTGCCATCATGAGCACGGATACCTACGGTAGAGAGATAACTGAAATGTATGCTAACATAACAGACATTGTTCAGTTGCAGTATATCTCCAGTTTCGAGGTTCATCAGTGTGTGGTTCTGTTGTGCTGTCGTTGGTATAACTTGTTTTCTAGGATCGCAAAACCCAGAGCTGATGATTATTTCAAATTCATCAATGTCAAGGCGGCGTACCAGATCAACGAGCCTTTTATTTTGGCAAATCAAGCAACACAAATATTTTTCTTGGAAGACACATTTGCACGTAGCAATGACTGGAGAGTATTGCAAAGGTTTGAGCAGAGGAATTCGTTTAATGAAGTTGCACAACAAGATGATGCTTACACTGCTCCTGATGTACAAGATTCCACAGATGTTCCTAATATCTTTGAGAACCATCACGTCAATGACGCTGGCGAAAAGATTGCCTGTCGGGCTGTGGACATACAAAAGTTGATCAAGAAGAAGCCAACGTTCGAGGACATTGAGGATGAAGAAGAAGAATGTGACACTTTGGGGAATTACGATTCAGACTGATACACTTGGCGAAGATGTTGACACTACTGCTGTAGATGATAACTAGATTGCTTTTGTCGTATTTGCTTGTCAGAAGACGGTTTTTTATCTACTATGTGAAATTGTGTTTGCTATGACAACTAAAACCTGATGAACTTGTTGTTTAGTATTTTGCTGTGAGAACATCACTTATTATGTATGTTGATTTGTGTTTGGTGACTGTATGACGACTGAAACATGATGACATTGTTGTTTAGTTGTACTCATATTTGGTTGTGAAACTTGAATTTGATGACATAGTTTGTGGTTGGACTGCAATTTGCTCGACGTCTTCGAATGGGAACAAAGCTGACCCGACAGGGCCTCTGCTAATTTATTTATTTATTAGCAAAAGGGCCTCTGCTATTTATTTATTTATGAGCAAAAGGGGATACCCCCTTATTTCCGTTAATAGAAAACATTAGATGTTCACAACACTACGCCCAGCCTGCTAAACAGGTTTCATTCATTACTAGTTTCAGCAAAGTGCTCATGTCATAGCCACTGAATACATAATGAGTGCTACATACACTGCAAATAAAGAGACACTCATCCTACAGAGCACATTGATTTTGCCCATTATCTTCACAAGCTCTTTCATCTCCTCATTGCTGCCAAGGCCGTTCAACAGCTGTTGCTTGGCCATGATCAGAGGAATTGCATCTTTAACCTTCTGCTCTGCATCTTCCTCTTCTGTCGTTCCTTCAGTTACTTGTCCAACACCCCAACCTGCTGTTATTGGGATTCCTCGGCTAACCAAATAATCAGCATAGTTGCATTCCCCCACATCAGCAACTTCCCAGAAATACAAATCACACGAATCTTCCCTTTTCTGCACAAATCAAATTGGAAGATCATCAACCAAACTATTAAAAAAATCAGGAAGTTAAAGCAGCAGAACAACACTTAAACATATTATTACCCCATGATTCGGGCAGAGTAAGTAGAGAAGAGGAGAAGCGAACATTGGATATGTCAGTTTCGTTACTTGCAGGGTAGCATAGCACCATATATAGGCATAGTCTAGGTTTGGCGAACCAGCTACAGGAGCATGTCTTTTTTTAAACTCAGCAACATCTCTTTACTGGTACACTAACTTGTTCTGCACGCCTTCTCAAGTCTTTGATTTTCTTTTTTTTGCGAGGAAGGAAGGAGGACAAAATTGAGAGTTCATGGGACTCAAACCAAAGACCTCTCGGTTGAAAACCAAGGGTGCTAGTCACTTATATGGCGAACGTTCCCTATGACGAGGACGGTAGACAAACACATTTTCCTTGCAGTTTTAGTTGCGACGCAAGATCCGGGAATGTTATCAGGCGAACGAGCCCAGTTTTTCTTTTCTTCCTATATATTAAAAAGTATGCTACTTGGTGTCGGCTTACTCAACAAACGATTGTGCCAACCTTGATCGTTGGATTGACATTCAACGTCTGTCATGTTTCTTCGGTCTCCTCTTCCTCCAGCTGCCAAAGCCAAACCAGCGCCGGCGGGACCGCCTGCTCCCACCTCCCACGGCTGGCTGTGCTGCCGCGCATGCTTCGTGGCCACATCGCACCCTAAAACTCTGCGCATCTTCCCCGGCTCCTATTCATTACCATCCGAGGCCTCACCATCGTCCTCCTCCTTGGTTCGCTCGCCGCGGCGCCACCCTCCGGTGTTGTCAACATGGTCAACAACCAAGAGGAATAAGGAGATGTCTGTACATGGTGAGGATGACAGTAGGGACCTAGCAGCACACACATTTTTTTTGGGACGGAGAAGGGTATCAACTAAGTTGTGCGGGAGCTGTGGCCCGTCTAGCCCAAGCTTTTATTTCATATGTTTACCACATGACCAGCCCAATTTGTTTTTTTCCTTTCTGAAAATGGCTAGTTGGTCTATTTTTTGCAGAATAACCAGCGTAGGCCTACTTGCTTTTCTACGCCCTGCTGGGCCGGAAATCTTTCAAGACGAGGAGGGATGCATTCGGGCTTGCCCATAAAATGGGCTACAAGTAATAAGAAATGGGCTATAAGTAATAATAAATGGGCTGTAAAATGAAAAAAATACAGCAAACAGGCAATTAGTTCCAAAATACATTTTTCTTTCGGATTTTGTTATTTTAAATTTCATTGTTTTTGTGCGGGTAAAATTTCATTGGATTTAAATTAAGGTATGTTTAGTTTTTAAATTAATTTGAATCTGGCTAGAAATTCCGGGCTGTATGCTGTTTGGGACAGATTTGGAGGCTCACTTGTGGGTCTACTAGGTTGACATGTAGGAAAGGCCTTGTCAACTTAGTCCACAAACGGTTCTAGCAACAGTGACCGTTGGATGTTAATGCAACGGCAATGCTGCTTCTTCAATATCTGATCTTCTTGCTCCAGCCGCCCAAACCAGCGTCGTGGGACTGCCTGCTCCCGCCTCCCGTGGCCGGCTGTGCTGCCGCACAGGCCGCACCGCCCCTCCCTGCTCCATCGCTGGCCAGGCCATTCCTCTTCTCACCCACATCTCCTGTTATTTCCGGCGATGGCGGCCGAACCAGTAAACCCTCGTACTCCCCACCGCGTGTGTCGGATTTCGTGTTCCGGCAAACCCTTGAGGTTCGAACACTGGGGTGCGCACGAAGATCTCTCTCTCTCCCTAGATCGCTCTCGCAACGATCGCAAGGCCTAGCTCGACGAACCCAAAGAACGAGAGACACAAGAGTTTATACTGGTTCGGGACAGCGATGTGGTGTAATACCCTACTCCAGTGTGGTGCGGTGGATTGCCTCTTGGGCTGAGGATGAACAGTTACAAGGGAAGAACAACCACCTGAGGAGAGGTTCTCTTGTGCTTGGTGAACTTGTGTGTGGCTATGGATGGAATGGCTCCGATCCAACGTGAGATGCCTCCTATGGTGGTGGCTAGTCCTATTTATAGAGGCCCTGGCCCTCTCCCCAAATATTGAGCGGGAAGGGATCCAACAACGGCCAAATTTGAAGGGAGACAACTAGTACAAGTTATCCTGACTAAAGGTGGTCTTCGCCTGCCAAAGGCTCTGGTGGTGACGTCGTCTTGGGGTCCACGGTGACCTCCGTCCTGCCGTCCTGCTGGTCTTGGTCTCGTTGCACCGATATGGAAACCTTTGCCTGATGCTTCGGGACTCCTCGCCTGCGCTTGCCTCTTTAGCACCAAAGAGGAAACGAGGACACTTCGCGCGCTGGCGCCCGCCTGGCTCTAGTCGTGATGGCTTGTGTCACAGGAACCTCGCGGGGTGTCCCTTGCCTTGATCTCTCCGCCCCTCGCGAGCCAGCCTGGTCCGGCCACCCCCGAGGAGGTCTTGCGTTGTCCGCCTCCCGAGGCTTGGCTCCTAGCGAGGGTCTTGGGTGTTTGCTGGTGAATATGGGCCGTACAGGGCCGCTGGTGGAGCCACACCGTGGGCCGTAGGTAGGCATGTCTGGGGACCCTCGTTCCTAGGACGCCTACAGTAGCCCCTGGGCCCAAGGCACGCTCGGATTTGGCCTCGAGGCGAAGCCAAAGGGCAAGTGCGGAGCACCGCGGGCCCCAATAGCCCGCGGCCTCGTTCGACGCGTGGCGATTGATAGGACGTGGGCGGCCCCGCTTCCCCATGCAGCCTTGATATCCGCCTGGCCAGGCGGCCACGGTGTCCTACACAATAATTTCCCCATTGCTGGCGACGCACTCCCCCAACTCCTCAGCTTCCTTGAACCTTAGCTTCTTCTCCCCATACGACCAGAGCTCAGCCCTCTCCATCGCCATGGCGCTGAACCGAACGGAGAAGGGGAAGAAGCTCCTGTTGAGGGAGTCCTGGATAGGGGGTCCTCGGACTGCCGGACTATATACTTTGGCCGGACTGTTGGACTATGAAGATACAAGATTGAAGACTTCGTCCCGTGTTCGGATGGGACTCTCCTTTGCGTGGAAGGCAAGCTTGGCAATTCGGATATGTAGATCTCCTCCCTTGTAACCGACTCTGGGTAACCCTAGCCCCCTCCGGTGTCTATATAAACCGGAGGGTTTAGTCCGTAGGACAACAACAATCATAATCATAGGCTAGCTTCTAGGGTTTAGCCTCTACGATCTCATGGTAGATCAACTCTTGTAATACTCATATCATCAAGATCAATCAAGCAGGAAGTAGGGTATTACCTCCATCGAGAGGGCCCCGCCTCCTGTTACAGTCCGCCTTAGACGCACAGTTCTGGACCCCCTACCCGAGATCCGCCGGTTTTGACACTGACATTGGTGCTTTCATTGAGAGTTCCACTGTGCCGTCACCATAAGGCTTGATGGCTCCTTCGATCATCGACAACGATGTGATCCAGGGTGAGATTTTTCTCCCCGGACAGATCTTCGTATTCGGCGGCTTCACACTGCGGGGCAACTTGCTTGGCCATCTGGAGCAGATCAAGAGCAACGCCCCTGGCCGCCAGGTCAGGTTCGGAAACTTAAACTATACTGCCGACATCGGCGGAGACTTGATTTTTGACAGATTCGAGCCCATGTCAGGTGCGCCGCACAGTCACGACGAGCATGATTTAGCTCTGCCGTCGGACGGTGTTCAGGAGATCACACCTATGGCTACTCCGGCCCTCGATCCGGAGCAGATCGCGCCATCCGAGGACGGATGGATAGACCTCGCCACGGAGGCCACACACTCAGTGGCGATAGAGCCGAATACTGACTTCACCTCCTATAAGACCTGTGTTGCCGGATCCTTGGATACGTCCCCGCCACGGGTTCCGAACCGCCTGCGTCCGTGCCTATCGAATCTGATTGGGCACCGATCATGGAGTTTTCCTTCGCGGATATCTTTCAGCACTCGCCCCTGGGCGATGTGCTAAATTCATTAAGGTCTCTCTCCTTGTCAGGAGGCCCTTGGCCGAACTATTCCGGCTCGAGTGGGAAGCGGATGACGAAGAAATTCGTTCCCCACCGACCACCCACTTAATAGCCACTGTCGACAACTTAACCGACATGCTCGATTTCGACTCCGAAGACATCGACGGTACAGACGACGATGCAGGAGAAGAACAGGAACCACCGCCCACAGGGCGCTGGACGGCCACTTCATCACACGATATATACATGGTGGATACACCCAAAGAAGACAATGACGAGGAACGGAAGGACGCAGCGAAGGATAGTTCCCTTGAGAAGCAACCAAAGCGACGACGTAGGCGCCGCTCCAAATCCCGCCTTGGCAAAAACAACAATAACAGCGCAGGAAAAAATAATACTCCGGCCAACTCCAAAGGAAACGAGGACCACATGGATCCAGCGACAGAACAGGATGAACCAGCGGACGACGAACACATACGGAGCCGCTGTCCGAATCATGGCGACGCCGAGGGTAAAGATCATCAACCTGTCTCCGAAGAGGAGAATAGTCCGGACGACGATGCACACATCATCCCGGAAAGGCACTTGGAACAAGAGAACCTCCACAGGAGGCTTATTGCCGCCGCGAGGAGCCTGAAGAAGCAGAAGCAAAGGCTTAAAGCCGCACAAAATACACTCATCAGTAGATGGAACAAAGTGCTTGACACTGCAGAAAAGTACGGTGGCAGTCGCCACACAAAGAGCTACCCAAAGTGCAAGCTACTGCCTGAATTCGCCGACGAGGCTCTAGAGCCCATTCAGCCGAAAAATAAAACGGCCGATCAGCCAGATCGACCACCCTGTGGCTGCGATAGGGCGGCTAACGATGTCGCACATAAGTCAGCACACGATTCACGTGAGGACTTGCATCAAAAAGCCGGTATGACCGGGTCCATCTACGGATCTAGGAAGCGCGCTCTGGTGCAGAATCAAAACCGAACACTACAACCATCAGAACGCCATGACAGATCCAAATACAGGGGTGCCGCGCACCCCCTATGCTTCACCGATGAGGTGCTGGATCACGAATTCCCAGAGGGATTCAAACCCGTGAACATAGAAGCGTACGACGGAACGACAGACCCTGGGGTCTGGATTGAGGACTTTATCCTTCATATCCATATGGCTCGTGGAGATGAACTCCACGCCATCAAATACTTGCCCCTCAAGTTGAAAGGACCAGCTCAGCACTGGCTGAAGAGCCTCCCCGAAAACTCAATTGGAAGTTGGGAGGAGCTTGAGGATGCTTTTAGGGCTAATTTTCAAGGGACCTATGTCTGACCTCCGGATGCAGACGACTTAAGTCATATAATTCAACAACCCGGAGAGTCAGCCCGAAAGCTTTGGAACAGATTCCTCACTAAGAAGAATCAAATCGTCGATTGCCCGGACGCTGAAGCCTTAGCGGCTTTCAAACACAGTGTCCGGGACGAATGGCTCGCCAGACACCTCGGCCAGGAAAAACCGAGGACAATGGCAGCTGTAACAAGCCTTATGACCCGCTTTTGCGCGGGCGAAGACAGTTGGCTGGCCTGTAGCGGCACCAGCGACCCAGGCACATCCGAAGTCAGGGATGGCAATGGAAAACCACGACGCAATAAAAGCAAGCGTCGAAACAATGAAGACAGCCCAGACAACACGGCGGTAAATGCCGGATTCAGGGGCTCACAGTCCGGTCAACGGAAAAAGCCATTCAAAGGCAGCAGAGATGGACCGTCCAGCCTAAATAAGATTCTAGACATATTATGTCAGATTCATGGCACGTCCGACAAACCTGCAAATCACACCAACAGAGAATGCTGGTTTTTAAGCAGGCCGGTAAGCTAAATGCCGAACACAAGGGGAGAGAGACACGAAGTGAAGACGAGGATGAGCCTCGCCAGCAAAACACTGGGGGGATAGAAAAATTCCCACCAGAGGTCAAAACAGTGAACATGATTCACGTAACAAAGAGCAAACGTGCACTCGAGACATATGCGCCGTGAAGCTTGTCACCTCCAAGTTCAACCCTTGGTCGGCCTGCCCGATCACTTTCGGTCGCAGGGATTACCCGACTAGTATCCGGCACGGAGGATCGGCTGCCTTGGTGCTAGACCCAATTATTGACGGATACCATCTCACCCGAGTCCTTATGGATGACGGCAGTAGTCTTAATCTGATATATCAGGACATAGTCCACAAAATGGGGATAGGCCCGACAAGAATTAGCCAAAGCAATACTATCTTTAAAGGAGTAATACCAGGCACAGAGGCCCGCTGCACAGGCTCTCTAGTATTAGAAGTTGTATTCGGTTCTCCCGACAACTTCCGAAGTGGAAATTTAACCTTCGACACTGCTCCATTCCGAAGCGGCTATCAAGCACTACTCGGAAGAACAGCCTTCGCTCGTTTTAATGCAGTACCGCATTACGCTTATCTTAAGCTTAAGATGCCCGGTCCACGTGGCATCATCATAGTTAGCGGAAAAACTGAGCGTTCCTTACGTGCGGAAGAGCGTGTGGCGGCTTTAACAGCAGAACACTGAACGACCTCTCCAACCAGAATAAATGATCGGTCGTCAAGACTGCGGACACGGCTAGATGAGTCCGGCGCACCACTAGCTGTAACAGCTCAGATAAACCTGAAGATTGGGTCGAGGGATATACCCCCATAAGTGGTGCTAGGGGCTTCCCGCATGTAAAAAGGGCTACAGTTCGGCTTGACCTTATTTAAGATTGAATTTTAACGGTTTATTAAGAATAACCAATTTTTTTTGCACGAAGATATTCACCTGGGTTTTTCTCTTTTACAGATGATAATCGTGCTACACCTTCCAGGATACGGCACAACGGAGACACAGGCGCAGACGTGCAGCAGGGTCCCGCTCAAAGGTTTATTTTTAGATTAAGACCCTGTGTAAACCTTTCTCACTGTCTCTTGTTGCTTGACACCCTCTGGATACTCAACACAACCGAGAGGGATGCTGGCGTTATTGGCATTTCGCCACGTCAGACTAATGCAAGTACCTAGAAATTCAGGGTTCATTATAAAGGGCGTTACTCCGCCCGGTATATTTTGTAAAGTCCGAATACCTTAGGGAGTGTTCGGCATCGCGAGTTTGGCCTTATATGCATCAGCTCCGAATCATGTCTTTGGTCAAATGTTGGGTTTGCCCAGCTCCCGTGTTTTGCTGCCTTACGTTCCGCTCTGTCGGCTAAGGTGGCACCGGGAGAACTACTGCGATTGTGCCCTGGTTCATCCGGACGAGCACCTCAGTAGAGAAAGCCGAAAACTGACTGTCATGATAAAGCGCGAGACTGGTCAACCACTCGATGACTCAGCGGAATCTTCACGATTCCTCCGCATTAACGAAGGGCCGGTTTCCCCGGTCATGTATGTACGTGCCCCGTACTCGGACTAGCGCGAAAGTACTAGGGGCTATATAGTAGCCCCACTATCAAACTCCTATGGCTAGGTGAAAGTGTTAAAGCAATATAGTCCGATTGCCTTGTTCGTCGCGCTATCACCTCCTTAATGGACCAAGACGTTGGATCAAGTGTGAACACGCGCTTTTCCGAACACCCCCGCATTATATGCGTGGGGGCTGAAGCCGACGACTGCAAACTTTTAGGTTATATACATACATAAACGGCTGCACAAGAGGCATCATAATACTTTCAGGCAAAAGTATAAACATAGCCTTCATAATCCAAATAGCATTGTTTTACAATTGGGATACATGTCACTCAAACATGATACTCTTCGAGCACTGAGCCTCTATTGAACGAGCACCTTCTAGGACTTCTTCAAAATAGTGCTCGGCCGAAACCCGGTCTACGGCCGGATTCTGGGTTGCAATAGCGGTGGCCTCCATCTTTGTCCAGTATGTCTTGACACGGGGAAGAGCCATCCGCGCACCCTCTATGCACGCCGACCTCTTTACAGCGTCGATATGCGGCACAACACCAAGAAATCGTTGCACTAAACCAAAATAACTATTCGGCCTTGGTCCTTCCGGCCAAAGATGATCCACAGCAGACCTCATGGCAAGCCTGGACAACCTATGGAGCTCAGCCCACTCGATCATTTGCTCATTTAACAGCAGCGGACGCGTTGGAGCACTGAACTGCGACCAGAACAACTTTTCCACTTCGTGATCTTTTTGATCTTTGAAAAACTCAGTCGCATCAGCAGCACTCATTGCCAAGTCCAAGTACGCATCTGCAGAACTCCATAATTGATCCATAAGGGCATACTTTGGATCTCCGAACTTCGTCCGCAACAAAAAGGGCTTCCCAGCCGTGAAATCTCCGGCTTGACGTAGCTCCTCCTTTGCCGCTCTGATTTTAGAGCGGGTTTCCTTGGCTGGTACCATGGCTTTCTCCAGGTCCACCGTCTTCGTTTGGTTTTCCCTTTCCAGAAGATCATACCGGTGGGCGGCATCCTTCAGCTCAATAGCCATCTTGGCTATTTTATCTTCGCTCTGGCGATGAGCAGCCTTTTCGGCTCTTAACTCTTCGACCGCCTTTAGGGCGGCCGCATCACTTCTCCTTGCTTGTTCCTTGGCTCGGGCAAGCTCTGCCCCGAAGGGTCTCCACGGCGGCAGCTCCATCTGCGGTCACGGAATATTATAGATACTAGCATCATGCTCCTCTTAATACCTGTTAACCACCGGAGAATACATACCCTGTGCCTCGTCAAGCCGCTTGTTTACAAGCATGATGTCGGCATCTGCCGCATCAAGTTGCCGCTTCAGTTCGGCAAACTCACCTGTCCGGCTAGCCAACGGACCCTCAGCCGCCTGCACATGAAAGCAGCATGATCATTACCTGGGACTATGATCCTCTGTTTGCCTCCTTTCGACAGCAACCAGAGTCTCAGGGGCTACTATCTGCATAGGGCACACCTAGCGTGTGCGGTACCGCCAAAAACATTTATATTACTTTGCGTACCTCAAAGCCTCTCAACAGGATCATAAAAGCTTCATGCAACCCACTTTTGGCAGAAGAAATCCTCTCAACCACCATACCCATTAAAGTACGATGCGCCTCTGAGATAGCCGCTTGCTCTAGAAGAATCATCAGTGCGTCCGGTCGTGCACCGGACGGTCCCAGACTCTTTTTGTGGCTCTCCTTAGGAGCCAAATACTCCGGACTTCGGGTGGCCGAAGGGTTACCTTCTGGCCTTCGCGGATCAGGAGAAATCCTCCGTGATGACACCTCAGGGTCGTCAGCCTCATGAGGCGGGGAGACAGGGGGAGGCGTTTCGCTCTCCATCATCTCCGGAAGAAGATCCCCCGAAGACGAACTCTGTTGCGAAGGGCTACGATCTGAACTACAAGACGTATGTGCTGTTGTCCTCAGAAATGAAGCAGGATATATTTACCAAAAGTGCTTTTGTTTACTTACAGCTCGATCGAGGGCTGATCCCCTTGCGGGCAATGTGCGGTATGGATGCCCTCCGGGGCAGGACCCCCTGGCGAAGGTTTCTTCCCTCGTTTGGAAACCCTTGTTTCCAATTCTTTAGAGGCGGTCCTTTTCCTTCCTTGGGGAGAGGTAATTTCAGATTCTTCTCCCCGGTTATCCTCCTTCTTGGAGACACTAATTCCCCTGGTGTGGATGAGTAATGAGTGAGGCCCGCTTTCGGCTTCTTTATTCCTCCCTTTATCTTCCCCTGATGGCACTTGATAAGGCGCGAGCTCAAGCATTCTGGCTAGTACTGGATCCGTTGAGCCTTCGGGAAGGGGGCCCGAACACCTGATCATCTTCGCCTTTTTTATCCAGTCCTGGTCAAAGAGCGACTTTTCAGAATGATGTTGTGATAAATAAAGAGACAGCATGTTCGCCCGAAGAATTACTTACTTGGGTGACTGGACGATTGCAGTTTAGACCCGCATCCTCGGTGGTGTCCGGACACTTTATTCGTGATCCGAAGAACAATCTATACATCTCTTCGAGCGTCACACCGAAGAATTGCTGAATAGTTCGCGGTCCTTCCGGGTTGAACTCCCACATACGGAGAGGTCGACGTTGGCATGGCAGGACCCGACGAACTAGCATGACTTGCATTACCTTGACAAGGCTGACGTCTCTCTTGAGGAGATCTTGGATGCGACTCTGCAATGTCGGCACGTCATTAGCCGGCTCCCAGTCCAGCCCCTTGTTGACCCATGATGCCAGTTGCGGCGGGGGGCCCGAACGGAAGGCAGGGGCAGCTACCCACTTAGTACTTCGGGGGGCCGTGATGTAAAACCACTCCCGCTGCCATAAGTTGGACATCTCCGGGAAGGTTCCCTTTGGCCATGGAGCATCGACACCTTTGCTTATTATAGGACCTCCGCGTTCTGCATGTCGCCCATCGATCATCTTCGGCTTCACATTGAAGGTCTTGAGCCATAAGCTGAAGTGTGGGGTGATGCGGAGGAAGGCCTCACACACGACAATGAACGATGAGATGTGAAGGATGGAATCCGGAGCCAGATCATGGAAATCGTCCCCGTAATAAAACATAAGCCCTCTAACAAAGGGATCAAGACTAAAGCCTAGCCCTCGGAGGAAGTGGGATACAAATACGACACTCTCGTTGGGTTCGGGAGTGGGGATGACCTGCCCTCGAGCAGGCAGCCTGTGCGAGATTTCGGCGGTCAGATACCCGGCTTCTCTTAGCTTCTTGATGTCCTCCTCTGTTAATCCACCGGCCTTGAAGGTTGGATCCGGACATGATTGGAGGTCCGAAACGCTTAGCCTGAGCCTTGGGTGGTTGAATTCAAGGTGGGGGAAGGGAAGGATCGAGCGCGAGAAGAAAAGGACAGGCCTTGGCCTCTTTATAAAGAGGGTTAATATCAAGCGTCCTCCGCGTGGCCGTTTGGAACTTGCCTAAAATCGAGGAGTCATACCAGCGGGCACGATTGGGTTACCCACACCCGTATTGATGAGAATCCCGTGAAATATTATACTCTCTACGGTGGTATGTGGAATTTGTTTTGCAGAGCCGGACACGATCCTTGTGTTCAAAATCTTCTATGAAGTATTCGGAGCAAGAACCCGCCTTGCAATGTCGAAGACAATCTGCGCGCCGGACTCATCGTCATTGAAGCCTGGTTCAGGGGCTACTGAGGGACTCCTGGATTAGGGGGTCCTCAGACTGCCGGACTATATACTTTGGCTGGACTGTTGGACTATGAAGATACAAGATTGAAGACTTCGTCCCGTGTCCGGATGGGACTCTCCTTTGCGTGGAAGGCAAGCTTGGCAATTCGGATATGTAGATCTCCTCCCTTGTAACCGACTCTGGGTAACCCTAGCCCCCTCCGGTGTCTATATAAACTGGAGGGTTTAATCCGTAGGACAACAACAATCATAATCATAGGCTAGCTTCTAGGGTTTAGCCTCTACGATCTCGTGGTAGATCAACTCTTGTAATACTCATATCATCAAGATCAATCAAGCAGGAAGTAGGGTACTACCTCCATCGAGCGGGCCCGAACCTGGGTAAACATTGTCTCCCCCGCCTCCTGTTACCATCCGCCTTAGACGCACAGTTCGGGACCCCCTACCCGAGATCCGCCGGTTTTGACACTGACACCTGTCCTCAGCCAGACCACCTCCAGCCATCGAGCCCGCCGTCAGTCGAGTGCTGGTGCTCACCAGGAGGCCATGGACAAGGTCCTCCCGGCGCTCACCACCAGCTTCAACGAATGGGGAGGTACGGTGGCCTGTCCTGCGTCCCGAGCTTCTATCGATAGGCCAGCCACCGAGGTCCAATTCTTCATTGACGCCCTGTGGGCCAGCCTGGTTCCTCCCTTCTCCGCCTTCTTCAACGCCGTGCTTTCCCATTACCAGATCCATATGCTACACCTGGATCCCCAATCCGTCGCCCTTCTTGCCGACTTTGCCTTTGTCTACGAGGCCATGGTGGGCATTGTCGGTGTCAAAACCGGCGGATCTCGGGTAGGGTGTCCCGAACTGTGTGTCTAAGGATGATGGTAACAGGAGGCGTGGGACACAATGTTTACCCAAGTTCGGGCCCTCTCGAGGGAGGTAATACCCTACTTCCTGCTTGATTGATCTTGATGATATGAGTATTACAAGACTTGATCTACCACGAGATCGTAGAGGCTAAACCCTAAAACCTATCCTATGATTATGATTTGTGTATATCTCTATCGACTAGCCTGGCCTCGGTTTATATAATGCACCAGAGGCCTAGAATAACAAGAGTCCTAGCCGAATACGCCGGTGGGGAGGAGTCCTTGTCTTGATCACCAAGTCTTCCTTGTATGCGGCAGCTGTCCGAACTGGCCCATGAGTATACGGCCGTGGGGGTCCTCGGCCCAATCCAACTGATCGGGAGACGACGTGATGAGTACCCTCTAGTCCAGGACACCGTCAGTAGCCCCCTGAACCGGTCTTCAAGTTGGGGACGCTCCTCGATTCTTCCGAACTGTTCTTCATTTTCGATTGTCGGTCTTCAAAACTGGTTCAACAAATCTTCTCATCTTCGATCTTGAGGATCGCCGAAGTGCATCCGATGACTTTACACGTTGGGTATCCGAGGAGCCCCTTTAAGTTTCCGGCATTTATCAATGCCTTGTTATTTTTATGCCACACCTCGGGTTTGAAGTTGTTCCCGGGCGGCAGTGTCCTCTTGCGTCCAAGCCCCAACGCCAGACTGTATTCGAGATATCTTTTGAAGCCGGGTACCAACGCCGGACTGTATCCGAGCTCCAACGTCGGACTATATCCAAGCTCCAACGCCGGACTGTATCCAAGCTCCAACGCCGGACTATGTCCGAGCTCCAACGCCGGACTGTATGTGAGGTGTCATAGATCACCTTGGTTCTAAAAAGTTTAGCCGAGCTCAATGCCGAAAACGCCCTCTATGGAGCCAGCCACTGGCGCCCGAGCTTTATGCCGGACTGCTTCCGAGGTGGTGCACCACCCGACAGCGGGCTGATTTTTTGTGAATATTTTTGATTGGTGCAATTTATTCTCTGCGAGATATATAGCCAGTATATGTATATCCAGTAGCCCTCAAGGTGTGTGTCGTTCTAAAATCCGAGATGCACTTGAAGGAAATTATGAAACCGCTGATCCTAGTAGCTTCTGAGACTCAGGTCGTGAAATCGGCCTGAGGATCAACTCCTAGCTCGGCAACATACATAGGAATAAAAACGCGGTGTAATATATTAGAGATAATAGTGATCGACGAACGGGCGCCTGAGCGAGGGTCGTGAGAAGTCGCCGCAATATACTAGCTTGATGCCGGATAGGTCCATATGGTACCTATTATTGTCTGAAGACGCGCATGCGCATAGTTCGGTCAAGCCGAACACTGAGCACTTTGAATTCTCTGCATTGAATAAGCAATGCAGTAGCCCCCGAGACACTGGTCGGGTGGCAACACCAAATTAGGGGATCGATGTGCCCCTTTAATATTTATAAATAATGCGCACGAAGCCCAGTAGCCCCCCGAGCCTTAATGTGGGCATGGGTGGCCAAATTAAGGATCCATATCCGAAATAAAATCACAAATTATGTGTAATGATTCTATGTGTCCAAGTACTTTACATCATTATTTTGACTCCAATGCGACCGTTTATCAGTTGAAAGTGACCCATCGTTGGCTTCTACCCCTTGGTAGATACTACGCAGGGTGTTTCCGCACTAACAAAACAACCCTTAGCCGACGTCTCGGTGCCCGGAGGCGGTTGTGTTAGCAGAAATGAGGCAATCAGATATGCGGGCTTTATAACTTTCACTTAGTCATAGGAGCTTAAAGTTGGAAGGCCTGTTACTAGCCTCCGGTTAGTGTTCGACAACAGTCGAGGTCAAGCCGTAAACACTTTGGCCAATACTTTGAACGTCCCGTCATTTAACACAGTCATCGGATCGCTGACCAGTTTACGTTTATTGTGACAGTCAGTTTTCGGCATTTTCCACTAAGGCGCTTAACCATGCTAGCTGGAAGCACAATCGCAGTGGTTCTCCCGTTGCGCACCTAGCCGAACAAAGCGGAACGTAGGAGGCAAGCATAGGAGCCGGGCAACCCAATTATTGACCAAAGACGCAATTCGAAACCGATGCATATACATCAATGTCCGAGAAAGTTTTTGCCGAATCCCTAAAGGTGTCCGGCGCCGCACTACGAGACTAATGCTGGAAACACACAAATAGCTTAAAAGTGCCATAGGCTTGGAAAACCAAAAACTTCAGTAAAAACTGGACGCCCGAACTAGATCAAGTGTTCGGTGCCAAATCGAAAATTGGTCTTAGAAAAAGAAAATTGTGTTGCTGTCGTGCTTTACAATGACACATCCTATCTCAATACTTCAAGCGGGTCAGCATACGGCTTCAACCTCCTTATCCCGAAGGCGGAGTGCTTCTCCGTGGCTAGTTTAGAAAACTAAGTTCGAGCGGCTTTAGAGAAAAGCAAGCCTATCCGGCTATTGACCACACACTTGCGTCGAGAAAGGAGTGATAAATAACAATAATAAAAAACTTTGCAACGACTAAGAAGAAGACTTATTATAAAATGGCTCATTTAAGAGCCCCCAAGTGACTTAGGTAAAAGAATTTTATGTATAATGATTGTATGTACCGAAGTACTAATATCATATCTTTGTTCACCCGAACTTTAAACGCATCTTAACTGACCGTTGGCTTCTCCCTCTTCGGTCAAGGACCGAAAAGTGTTATGTACTCCACCTGTCGAAAATATCGACGGTGTTTCCGATAACCAGGCAATCAGGCCATAAGGCTGTAACAGACAAAGCGTGCTCAGGGAACTTATGCTATATTACTGACGAAGTGTAAGAAGCATCTTCGAAGAAAATAGTACCCCCACCGATACCTTTCTTCGGTTGCTCATTGTTACTATGAGACTTGTGCAATAGATTTTTTGTACTCATGAGTTCCGTTGTGTGCCGACCATAATTGAAAACAATAAGAGCGCTAGCTTTCGGCTTCACCCAGTCTGAGGTCCGAGCTCGGATGACCCGATCGTGATAATCGCAGAGGTGCTTCCTTTACTCCCTAGCCGAACAATCGGGAACGTAGGGGTAAACACAGGAGCGAGGCAACCCAGCTTGCAAATCGCTTAAGTCAATATGGTGCATATTGTGGCGTAATACACGAACAAGGAACGAAGCCGTACAAGTATAATCATATGCAAGAGGAAAGGCTTCATGAAGGAAGCCCCCAAGTGAACTGGGTATTTGAATTTGTGTGTCACAAACAAGGTTATGACAAGGAATTTTTTTCACAGAAAACTTTTTGCCAAAAAGGTATAATGATAGGTCGAACCGAACACAAGTTAAAAAATTTAAAACTTTGAGCATGAAGGCAACTTAGTTGGTTAATGTGTTCGGCACTGATGACGCGGTCCGAGCTTGATGCGGGACAAGGTTCCATCCCCCAAGCCGGTCCCGAGGTGGCGGAGCGAAGAGCTCGACACTCCGAAGTGGTGACATAGCACGGCCAATGCAGGCCGGCGGAGTGACACCGAAGTCCCCGGCATGGGGTAATGAAGTGTTGACGAAGCCCCCCGTCCAGCCGAGGTGACATGGTATGTCAGTACACCGAGTTGACGATACTGCCCGACCCAGCTCATTTTCCTGTGCACAAAAAATAGTGCAAACCGGAGATAATAGTAATAATAATAATTACAAAAAATCGTTGCATAATAAATAACTTATGCAAAGTGAGTAATGAGAGAAAATATGGCCTGCGCGCCGAAGTGAACGTCGATGCAGGGCGTCGGCGTGGTGCGGTAAAGGTGTGGCAAAGCCTGAATTCACAGGTCGGTCCGAGTTCCGGATGCGGCGTGCGCCGGACTATGTACGGAACCTGACCGAACCACCATGCGGCCGTCGTTAGTGCGGCCATCATTCGATAGACCTGTGTACAGATGATGGAACAAACCAGAGTAATAATTTCTTGGAAAAAATAAACCCAAACAAGCAAAAATTACTAGGATTAATAACACCTGGTTTATTTGTTGTAGCAATCCAAAGAAAGGTGACTCCCAAAATTGGGCCTCGATCTGCACACCCATTGCCTGATGGGCGAAAAAGCGACGGCATGGCGATGCTGGCAAAGGTTGGCTTGTCGAGGCAAAGACCTCGGTCCAGCTAACGTGACGAAGCTGGTCGGCTAGTGACGCTGAAGTCTCCGGAGTAGGTTGATGAAGAGATGGCGAAGCCCCCGGTCCAGCCGAGATGTCGAAGCCTCGATGTCAGTCGATGAGTCGAAGTACGTCATCGTGATGGACATCGGCTTGAAGAAGCAACAGTGCGGCCCTGGCGATGCCGGTCGTGACGTGGTCAATGCCGGCTTGATGAAGTGGCCGTGCGGCGATGCCGGTGTGCCCGCTCCGTGCAATCCGTGGGGCGGCAATGTTGGTGATGATTTATCCTTCACGATACCGAACTCTTGTTCGGCTTGCCGAGATGATGATCCAAAGAAGTTGAGCTCGGCTCAATAAAGTGACAACGTGTCTAGCGCAGGTCGGCATCCGTAGAGCAATGTTGTCGGGCTGGTTTGACACCAGCGTGATGGTGAAGATCATATTGGAAAAGACTTCAAAATTAGCGGGATGTGTCTGGGAACAAAACACAATACCCCATACAAAAATTTCTTCAAAAAGGATGTCCGAAATCCCATTCATAAAAAAGATGAATTCGGGTCGGATTCGTTCTCACGCAGAAAACAGATCCGAAAAGTGATGCACTAATCGGAAGGTTCCTGGAGTTTGGACGGTCGGATCGAGCTGAAATTTTGAGGGGTGGTAGATATAGGAATTCCGCGGCCGATCAACGGTTGGATCTTCTAAAGGACGTCTGAGCTAGAAGCTGGACACCACGCCTTAAACTCGTCCACATTCCCGTCCAGATTTGACAGAGCTCCGGTATATCGTGGATTCCCAGAGATTCCTCCATCGGAACTCGACGAAATTTTCCAGGGTTGTTGTAGACTCAATTCCGAACAATTCCACCGAAGCAATAGTTAAAACGACACTTGAGGAGGCGGTGGCGGCGGATACAAGTTCGCTGTCTAGAAAAACAGCACGGTCGCCCGAGGGCAATGTTGACGTTGAGCCCCCGGGCACCCTGGATGATTCCTCCATGATCTTGATAGAGATCGGTGTTGATTTTGCTGAAGGCCCTCCTCTGAACATGACGATCGGAGGTAGGGCGTAGTCATCGGTCCAGCCAAGGTGACCAGTCGAGCCGGTGATGAAGAAGCCGACGTCGCAATTGATCTGTAGTCGAGCCATTGATCCTTTTGCCAATCACACAGCGGAACTCTCAATGCAAGCACCAATGTCGGTGTCAAAAACGGCGGATCTCGGGTAGGGGGTCCCGAACTGTGCGTCTAAGGATGATGGTAACAGGAGGCGGGAGACAGAATGTTTACCCAGATTCGGGCCCTCTCGAGGGAGGTAGTGTTGGGAATCGTAGCATAATTTAAAAAAAATTCCTACGCTCACCAAGATGCATCTATGGAGTCTACTAGCAACGAGGGGAATGGAGTGCATCTACATACCCTTGTAGATCGCGAGCGGAAGCGTTCCAATGAACGTGGATGACGGAGTCATACTCGCCGTGATCCAAATCACCGATGACCGAGTGCCGAACGGACGACACCTCCGCGTTCAACACACGTACGGTGCAGTGACGTCTCCTCCTTCTTGATCCAGCAAGGGGGAAGGAGAGGTTGATGGAGATCCAGCAGCACGACGGCGTGGTGGTGGATGTAGCGGGTCTCCGGCAGGGCTTCGCCAAGCTTCTGCGAGAGAGAGAGAGGTGTTGCAGGGGAGGAGGGAGGCGCCCAAGGCTGTGTGTTGCTGCCCTCCCTCCCCCCACTATTTATAGGACCCCTGCGGGGGGCGCCAGCCCTTGGGAGATCAGATCTCCAAGGGGGGCGGCGGCAAAGTGGGGGGGGGAAGGGGTGCCTTGCCCCCCAAGGCAAGGGGGAAGCTCCCCCCTAGGGTTCCCAACCCTAGGCGCATGGGGGGAGGCCCAAGGGGGGCGCCCCAGCCCACTAAGGGCTGGTTCCCTTCCACTTTCAGCCCACGGGGCCCTCCGGGACAGGTGGCCCCACCCGGTGGACCCCCGGGACCCTTCCGGTGGTCCCGGTACAATACCGGTAACCCCCGAAACTTTCCCGGTGGCCGAAACTTGACTTCCTATATATAATTCTTCACCTCCGGACCATTCCGGAACCTCTCGTGACGTCCGGGATCTCATCCGGGACTCCGAACAACTTTCGGGTTTCCGCATACATATATCTCTACAACCCTAGCGTCACCGGACCTTAAGTGTGTAGACCCTACGGGTTCGGGAGACATGCAGACATGACCGAGACGCCTCTCCGGTCAATAACCAACAGCGGGATCTGGATACCCATGTTGGCTCCCACATGTTCCACGATGATCTCATCGGATGAACCACGGTGTCGAGGATTCAATCAATCCGTATGCAATTCCCTTTGTCAATCGGTATGTTACTTGCCCGAGATTCGATCGTCGGTATCCCAATACCTTGTTCAATCTCGTTACCGGCAAGTCTCTTTACTCGTACCGCAATGCATGATCCCGTGACTAACGCCTTAGTCACATTGAGCTCATTATGATGATGCATTACCGAGTGGGCCCAGAGATACCTCTCCGTCACACGGAGTGACAAATCCCAGTCTCGATCCGTGCCAACCCAACAGACACTTTCGGAGATACCCGTAATGCACCTTTATAGTCACCCAGTTACGTTGTGACGTTTGGCACACCCAAAGCACTCCTACGGTATCCGGGAGTTGCACGATCTCATGGTCTAAGGAAAAGATACTTGACATTGGAAAAGCTCTAGCAAACGAAACTACACGATCTTTTATGCTATGCTTAGGATTGGGTCTTGTCCATCACATCATTCTCCTAATGATGTGATCCTGTTATCAATGACATCCAATGTCCATAGTCAGGAAACCATGACTATCTGTTGATCAACGAGCTAGTCAACTAGAGGCTTACTAGGGACAGGTTGTGGTCTATGTATTCACACATGTATTACGATTTCCGGACAATACAATTATAGCATGAATAATAGACAATTACCATGAACAAAGAAATATAATAATAACCATTTATTATTGCCTCTAGGGCATATTTCCAACAGTGTCCCACTTGCACAAGAGTCAATAATCTAGTTCACATCACCATGTGATTAACACTCACTGGTCACATCACCATGTGATCAACATCTAAAGAGTTTACTAGAGTCAACAATCTAGTTCACATCACTATGTGATTATCACTCAATGTGTTCTGGTTTGGTCATGTTATGCTTGTGAGAGAGGTTATTAGTCAACGGGTCTGAACCTTTCAGAACCGTGTGCTTTACGAATATCTATGTCATCTTGTGGATGCTACCACGCGCTATTTGGAGCCATTTCAAATAATTGCTCTACTATACGAATCCGGTTTACTACTCAGAGTCATCCGGATTAGTGTCAAAGTTCGCATCGACGTAACCCTTTACGACGAACTCCTTTCCACCTCCATAATCGAGAAAATTCCTTAATCCACTAGGTACTAAGGATAAGTTCGACCGCTGTCATGAGATCCTTTCCCGGATCACCATTGTACCCTCTTGACCAACTCATGGCAAGGCACACTACATGTGCGGTACACAGCATAGCATACTATAGAGCCTATGTCTAAAGCATAGGGGACGACCTTCGTCCTTTCTCTATCTTCCGCTGTGGTCAGGTCTTGAGTCTCACTCAATACTCACACCTTGTAACACAGCCAAGAACTCCTTCTTTGCTGATCTATTTTGAACTCTTTCAAAATCATGTCAAGGTGTGCTGTCTTTTGAAAGTATCATCAGGCGTCTTGATCTATCTCTATGGATCTTGATGCCCAATATGTAAGCAGCTTTATCCAGGTCTTCCTTTGAAAAACTCCTTTCAAACAACCCTTTATGCTTTCCAGAAATTTTACATCATTTCGGATCAACAATATGTCATTCACATATACTTATCAGAAATGTTGTAGCGCTCCCACTCACTTTATTGTAAATACAAGTTTCTAACAAACTTTGTATAAACCCAAAAACTTTGATCACCCCATCAAAGCGTATATTCTGACTCCGAGATGCTTGCTCTAATCCATGGAAGGATCGCTGGAGCTAGCATACCTTTTAGCATCCTTAGGATCGACAAAACCTTTCTGATTGTATCACATACAACCTTTCCTCACGAAAAACTGGTAAGGAAACTTGTTTTTCATCCATCTACCAGATTTCATAAATGTAGCTAATGCTAACATGATTCCGACGGACCTAAGCATCGCTACGGATGAGAAAAAACTCATTGTAGTCAACTCCTTGAACTTGTGAAAATACTCTTTGCCACAAGTCGAGCTTCATAGACGGTAACATTACCGTCCATGTCCGTCTTCTTCTTAAAGATCCATTTATCTCAATGGCTTGCCGATCATCGGGCAAGTTCACCAAAGTCCATGCTTTGTTCTGATACATGGATTCTATCTCGGATTTCATGGCCTCGAGCCATTCGTCGGAATATGGGCCCACCATCGCTTCTCCATAGCTCGTAGGTTCATAGTTGTCTAGCAACATGACTTCCAAGGCAGGATCATGCATTACTCTGAAGTAGTGCGCATCCTCGTCGTCCTACGAGGTTTGGTAGTGACTTGATCCGAAGTTTCATGATCACCATCATAAGCTTCCACTTCAATTGGTGTAGGTGCCACAGGAATAACTTCCTGTGCCCTGCTACATACTAGTTGAAGCGACGGTTCAATAACCTTATCAAGTCTCCACCATCCTCCCACTCAATTCTTTCGAGAGAAACTTTTCCTCGAGAAAGGACTCGTTTCTAGAAGCAATTACTTTTGCTTCCAGATCTGAAATAGGAGGTATACCCAACTGTTTTTTGGGTATTCTATGAAGATGCATTTATCCGCTTTGGGTTTGAGCTTATCAGCTTGAAACTTTTTCACGTAAGCATCGCAGCCCCAAACTTTTAAGAAACGACAACTTAGGTTTCTATAAACGGTGTCGTCTCAACGGAATTGCGTGGTGCCCCTTTTAAAGTGAATGCGGTTGTCTCTAATGCCTAACCCATAAATGATAGTGGTAATTTGATAAGAAACATCATGGTATGCACCATATCCAATAGGGTGCAGTTATGATGTTCGGACACACCATCACACTATGGTGTTCCAGGCGGTATTAATTGTGAAACACTTTCCACAATGTCTCAATTGTGTGCCAAACTCGTATCTCAGATACTCATCTCTATGATCATATCACAGACATTTTATCCTTTTGTCACGACGATCTTCAACTTCACTCTGAAATTACTTGAACCTTTCAATAATTCAGACTAGTGTTTCATCAAGTAAATACACTCAGCATCTACTCAAATCATCTGTGAAGTAAGAACATAACGATGTCCACTGCATGCCTCAGCACTCATTGGACTGCGTACATCAAAATGTATTACTTCCAATAAGTTGCTCTCTTGTTCCATCTAACTGAAAACGAGGACTTTCAGTCATTTTGCCCATGTGGTATGATTTGCATGTCTCAAGTGATTCATAATCAAGTGAGTCCAAACGATCCATCTGTATGGAGTTTCTTCATGCATATATACCAATAGACATGGTTCGCATGTCTCAATCTTTTCAAAAATGAGTGAGTCCAAAGATCCACCTACATGGAGCTTCTTCATGCGTTCTACACCAATATGACTCAAGTGGCAGTGCCACAAGTATGTGGTACTATCATTACTATCTTATATCTTTTTGGCATGAACATGTGTATCACTACGATCGAGATTCATTTTAGGTGCAAGACCATTGAAGGTATTATTCAAATAAACAGAGTAACCATTATTCTCCTTAAATGAATAACCGTTTTGCGGTAAACATAATCCAATCATGTTCAACGCAAACACCAAATCTCGATGGTAGAGGGAGCATGCGATGCTTGATCATATCAACCTTGGAAACACTTCCAACACATATGGTCATCTCACCTTTAGCTAGTCTCCATTTATTCCGCAGCTTTTATTTCGAGTTACTAACACTTAGCAACCGAACCAGTATCTAATACCCTGGTGCTGCTAGGAGTACTAGTAGAGTACACATTCATATAACGTATATCCAATATACTTCTGTTGACCTTGCCTGCCTTCTCATCTACCAAGTATCTAGGGTAGTACTGCTTCAGTGACCGTTCCTCTCATTACAGAAGCACTTAGTCTCGGGTTTGGGTTCAACCTTGGGATTCTTCACTAGAGCAGCAAACGACTTGCTGTTTCATGAAGTATCCCTTTTGCCCTTGCCCTTCTTAAACTAGTGGTTTTACTAACCATCAACAATTGATGCTCCTTCTTGATTTCTACTCCCGTGGTGTCAAACATCGTGAATTTCTCAAGGATCATCATAATTATCCTTGATATGTTATAGTTCATCACGAAGCTCTACTAGCTTGGTGGCAGTGACTATGGAGAACTATCACTATCTCATCTGGGAGATTAACTCCCACTCGATTCAAGCGATTGTGGCACTCAGACAATCTGAGCACACGCTCAACGATTGAGCTTTTCTCCCTTAGTTTGCAGGCTTAAGAAACTTGTCAGAGGTCTCATACCTCTTGACGTGGGCACTAGTCTGAAATCCCAATTTCAGTCTTCGGAACATCTCACATGTTCTGCGACGTTTCAAAAACGTCTTTGGTGCCACAATTCTAAACCGCACTGAACTATCACGTAGTCATCAAAACGTGTATGTCAGATGTTTCGTAACATCTACAGACGACGCTGAGGTTCAGCACACCGAGCGGTGCATTAAGGACATAAGCCTTCTGTGCAGCAATGAGGACAATCCTCAGTTTACGGCGCATAATTGCTACTACCAACTTTCAACTAAATTTTCTCTAGGAACATATCTTAACCAGTAGAACTAAAGCGCAAGCTATGACATAATTTGCAAATACCTATTTGACTATGTTCATGATAATGAAGTTCATCTGATTATGAACTCCCACTCAGATAGACATCCCTCTAGTCATCTAAGTGAAACATGATCCGAGTTTAACTAGGCTGTGTCCGATCATCACGTGAGACGGACTAGTCAAGATCGGTGAACATCTCCATGTTGATCGTATCTTCTATACGACTCATGCTCGACCTTTCGGTCCTCCGTGTTCCGAGGCCATGTCTGTACATGCTAGGCTCGTCAAGTCAACCTAAGTGTATTGCGTGTGTTCCGAGGCCATGTCTGTACATGCTAGGCTCGTCAACACCCGTTGTATTCGAACGTTAGAATCTATCACACCCGATCATCACGTGGTGCTTCGAAACAACGAACCTTCGCAACGGTGCACAGTTAGGGTGAACACTTTCTTGAAATTATTATAAGGGATCATCTTACTTACTACCGTTGTTCTAAGCAAATAAGATGCAAAAACATGATAAACATCACATGCAATCAAATAGTGACATGATATGGCCAATATCATCATGCTCCTTTGATCTCCATCTTCGGGGCACCATGATCATCTTCGTCACCGGCATGACACCATGATCTCCATCATCATGATCTCCATCATCATGATCTCCATCATTGTATCTTTTTGCAGTCGTCACGCCAACGATTACTTCTACTTCTATGGCTAACTCGTTTAGCAACAAAGTAAAGTAATTTACATGGCGTTATTCAATGACACGCAGGTCATGCAAAATAATAAAGACAACTCCTATGGCTCCTGCCGGTTGTCATACTCATCGACATGCAAGTCGTGATTCCTATTACAAGAATATGATCAATCTCATACATCACATATATCATTCATCACATCTTCTGGCCATATCACATCACATAGCACTTGCTGCAAAAACAAGTTAGACGTCCTCTAATTGTTGTTGCAAGTTTTTACGTGGTTTGTAGGTTTCTAGCAAGAACGTTTCTTACCTACATATGACCACAACGTGATTTGCCAATTTCTATTTACCCTTCATAAGGACCCTTTTCATCGAATCCGTTCCGACTAAAGTAGGAGAGACAGACACCCGCTAGCCACCTTATGCAACTTGTGCATGTCAGTCGGTGGAACCTGTCTCACGTAAGTGTACGTGTAAGGTCGGTCCGGGCCGCTTCATCCTACAATGCCGCCGAAACAAGAAAAGACTAGTAGCGGCAAGAAGAATTGGCAAACTCAACGCCCACAACTGCTTTGTGTTCTACTCGTGCATAGTAACTACGCATAGACCTGGCTCTGATACCACTATTGGGAATCATAGCATAATTTAAAAAAAATTCCTACGCTCACCAAGATGCATCTATGGAGTCTACTAGCAACGAGGGGAATGGAGTGCATCTACATACCCTTGTAGATCGCGAGCGGAAGCGTTCCAATGAACGTGGATGACGGAGTCGTACTCGCCGTGATCCAAATCACCGATGACCGAGTGCCGAACGGACGGCACCTCCGCGTTCAACACACGTACAGTGCAGCGACGTCTCCTCCTTCTTGATCCAGCAAGGGGGAAGGAGAGGTTGATGGAGATCCAGCAGCACGACGGCGTGGTGGTGGATGTAGCGGGTCTCCGGCAGGGCTTCGCCAAGCTTCTGCGAGAGAGGGAGAGGTGTTGCAGGGGAGGAGGGAGGCGCCCAAGGCTGTGTGTTGCTGCCCTCCATCCCATCACTATTTATAGGACCCCTGGGGGGGGGGCGCCAGCCCTTGGGAGATCAGATCTCCAAGGGGGGTGGCGGCCAAGTGGGGGGGAAGGGGTGCCTTGCCCCCCAAGGCAAGGGGGAAGCTCCCCCTAGGGTTCCCAACCCTAGGCGCATGGGGGGAGGCCCAAGGGGGGCGCCCCAGCCCACTAAGGGCTGGTTCCCTTCCACTTTCAGCCCACGGGGCCCTCCGGGACAGGTGGCCCCACCCGGTGGACCCCCGGGACCCTTCCGGTGGTCCCGGTACAATACCGGTAACCCCCGAAACTTTCCCGGTGGCCGAAACTTGACTTCCTATATATAATTCTTCACCTCCGGACCATTCCGGAACCTCTCGTGACGTCTGGGATCTCATCCGGGACACCGAACAACTTTCGGGTTTCCGCATACATATATCTCTACAACCCTAGCGTCACCGGACCTTAAGTGTGTAGACCCTACGGGTTCGGGAGACATGCAGACATGACCGAGACGCCTCTCCGGTCAATAACCAACAGCGGGATCTGGATACCCATGTTGGCTCCCACATGTTCCACGATGATCTCATCGGATGAACCACGGTGTCGAGGATTCAACCAATCCGTATGCAATTCCCTTTGTCAATCGGTATGTTACTTGCCCGAGATTCGATCGTCGGTATCCCAATACCTTGTGCAATCTCGTTACCGGCAAGTCTCTTTACTCGTACCGCAATGCATGATCCCGTTACTAACGCCTTAGTCACATTGAGCTCATTATGATGATGCATTACCGAGTGGGCCCAGAGATACCTCTCCGTCACACGGAGTGACAAATCCCAGTCTCGATCCGTGCCAACCCAACAGACACTTTCGGAGATACCCGTAATGCACCTTTATAGTCACCCAGTTACGTTGTGATGTTTGGCACACCCAAAGCACTCCTACGGTATCCGGGAGTTGCACGATCTCATGGTCTAAGGAAAAGATACTTGACATTGGAAAAGCTCTAGCAAACGAAACTACACGATCTTTTATGCTATGCTTAGGATTGGGTCTTGTCCATCACATCATTCTCCTAATGATGTGATCCTGTTATCAATGACATCCAATGTCCATAGTCAGGAAACCATGACTATCTGTTGATCAACGAGCTAGTCAACTAGAGGCTTACTAGGGACAGGTTGTGGTCTATGTATTCACACATGTATTACGATTTCCGGACAATACAATTATAGCATGAATAATAGACAATTACCATGAACAAAGAAATATAATAATAACCATTTATTATTGCCTCTAGGGCATATTTCCAACAGGTAATACCCTACTTCCTGCTTGATTGATCTTGTTGATATGAGTATTACAAGAGTTGATCTACCACGAGATCGTAGAGGCTAAACCCTAAAAGCTAGCCCATGATTATGATTTGTGTATATCTCTATCGACTAGCCTAGCCTCGGTTTATATAATGCACCAGAGGCCTAGGATAACTAAAGTCCTAGCCGAATACGCCGGTGGGGAGGAGTCCTTGTCTTGATCATCAAGTCTTGTGGAATCTTCCTTGTATGCGGCAGTTGTCCGAACTGGCCCATGAGTATACGGCCGTGGGGGTCCTCGGCCCAATCCAGCTGATCGGGAGACGACGTGATGAGTACCCCCTAGTCCAGGACACCGTCAGGCATTGCCCCCTTTGTGGCTCCTGCGCCATTTATTCTCACTGCACCTGACCGACCCCCAGCAGTGCTCGGGGTGCCTGAGCTTCCAGGCTGTGGCGGCGACGGCCGGCTCGGGGATTGACTTTGAACTCCCGCCGTCTGCGAGCAGGTTTCGGACATGGTGGGTGTATGTGGACGTTGGAGTTCTCAGCCCCTTGCTCTCGCCTCCGTCGGCGCCCGCCGTCCCCAGCTCTGGTTGGGACCACAAGAAGCTTGCGGGCCCCCGCCTTGCCTTCATCTGGCTCCGGTTGAAGAGGCTGAAGGATCTCGGCGTTACTGCGCCCATGGTGATGAACGAGTTCCTCCGGCGCCGCGTCGCCCCACTCCAGCGCCACTCCCAGCCGATGTGGGCTCCGTCCGTCGGCCAGGATCGCATGAGGCTTCAGGAGTCGGGGCTTCCGCCTGAGGCACAAAGAACGGTGCTCGAGGTCTTGACGGGCGACCCCTCGCCAGCCGATATGCCGCTGGAGGGCTGTCTTTTGTACTGCTGCTCAAACAGGGTGGAGTTCGCGGGGCAGATGCCCCCCTTCGATGAATGGGGGCTGCGTCTAGTCGGCCTTGAAGGGCCCCGCGAGAACCCTATCTCCGTGGTCCCCCTCCTTGCCGTCAGCACCGAACTTACCTGAAGGGTGGTTGGAGAGGGGCAAGCACCGCCGGAGGCCGGAGGCGCGGGTGCTGAAGTGTTGACGTCACTCGAGGCTCCTGAGGTGTCATCTTCGGGAGCCCGCGACTCTTGGCCTGGGGGACAGCTGAGGGCGCGACACAATTCGCTGCTCCTGAGGCCGAAGCCCCCGAGGTCTCAGCAGGCCGTCATGAGGCAGAGCCCGAGGGCTCCCCTCGGCTCAGTACTCCCGAGGTCGCCTCCCCAGGAGCCTCACCAACCGCGCCCTGCGCTGGCTGCCGCATCCAGCGCTTCGACCGGCTCCGTCTGGACTTCGATGTGCTCCGTAAGAGGAAAGGGTCCCCAAGATGCTGCAGTAATGCCTTCCGGCCGTTGAAGCAGAGGAAGTAGATCGCCATAGACGAGTGAGTACCTTATCTATGTAATTTCTCGAGTGCTGCTTCCCCTCCTAATAGTGGCTCCTTAGGGTCCCACCTGCTAAGGCAGCGAAGTCTCCTGAGAAGCAACCTCCTCCTGCCTCGACTCCTCCGCTAGCCTTGAGCGCCCCAAGCCAGCGTGCCGCCCCCGGCGCGAGGTTGGCCGGAGAGGACTCGCCAGCCTGGTGCCTTGAGCCCACGCCTTTGTCGTCTCTCCTTCGTGGCCTCGCCTGTGGTGTGGCAAGCGTGCCAAGGGCTCCTCCTTTGGTTATGGACGGCGGCGGGATGGCTTCGATCCTGACTTCCTCTTCGAGTGGCGAGCCTCAACCCATCCGAGCCTCTGCCAAAGCCTGGTCGGTGACCCGGGATACGCCAACCTCCAGCCCCCAGCCCCCTGCTGAAAGGGGGTGAGCCGCTTCGGATCCCGCCGGCAACCCCCGCTGTGGAGGACGGGCCGGGTCGCGCGCTTAAGTTTGCGCACGAGCGGAGCATCATCCGCCACGAGCACTTTCACAAGGAAATGGGTGCGATGAGCCGGCTCGGCTGAGAACTCATGGATGTAGATGCGCGACTTGAAGCCGAGTTTCTTCGGGTGGTGAAGGAGTGGCATCAACTGAAGGTGGCTATCAACCTTGGGCGCCTTCAGCGCGAGGATGCCAACGCGAAGGCCGAGGCATCCCTGGCCACCTCGCGCGAGGCCAGCGCCCGAGCCTTGGAGGAGGCCAGGGAGGCAGACAGTTGTCGCGCGGTTGCCGAGGAGCGCAGGCGGGAGCTCCAGGCCTTGAACGCCTCCTTGGAGCAGCAGGTGGAGGCGCACAGAGCCGCCTTGGCATCGATGAAGGGTGCACCGTCCGACGAGGAGGAGATCTCGAGGCGTGAGGAAGCGCTGTTGCTGGAGGCCACAGAGCACAGCCTCGAGCTCGAGCGGCTAGAGACGAGGGAGCGTCAGGTCGCTCAAGTAGAGGATGCTGTCAGTGTGCGCGAGGCTAAGGCCCAAGAGGAGGTCGACCGCCAGGTGGCCGAGGCTCGCGCGGATCTTGTTGGCAGGTACGACCTGAAGATGGAGCTCATGGAAGCCAAAGCTGTGGGCAGGACCACTGCCCTCAAGTCAGGGCTGGCTGAGGCGGAAGAACGCGAGAAAGCCGCCGCAGCCGCCCTGGTCTCAGTGCAGGCTGAGCTGTCTTCCGCCCGTGCCGAGCTGCTTTCTCTTCAGCAGCGGGTCGCCAGCGCCGAGTCCTTCACGCAGCAGAGCAGGGAGGAAGCACTTCGGCGGCAGACGCGGGAGCGCGTGCACGCCCCCATGCTCCAAGACCTCAGGATTAGAGCCAACGCGGCACTGGGCACCATCTGCGACGAACATGCCCCTCATCCCCACGTGAACAATTATGCCAGTCACCTCTGCTTTTTCACCAACATGGTGACACGCCTGGAGAACCGATGCGAGAGGGCTCGCGAGCATGTTGAAGAGAGGAGCCGTGGCCTGCTTGGGCGCGCGTTCTCCCGCATCTTCAGCCACCTCCAGAACACCCACCCCGACTTCGATTTCGAAGCAGCCATTGCCACCGTACCCGAGGCCATCCGGGGCAACCTGGCGTGCTGGGTGGAAGACAATGTGGATGCTCTAGTCAGGGCCTTCACCTCCGAGGACGACGCGGTGGTGGTCGCGGTGGATGAAGGTGACGTGGTTGACGATGGTGATGGCGACGCCGACAATGGTGACGGTGATGCCATCGACGGCGACAGTGACACCAGCGATGCGTCTGAGGGCGACCTGGAGGACGCAGTGAGCGACATGTCTGATTGAGCACGTGCTTCCTTGTCGTTGACCCTACAGTCGAAAGCTCGGGCACGGCCTTGGATGTTTTAAGAGCATTTTGGGAGGGGGAGCCCCTCATGTAAACAGATTACTGCTTCTATTCCTTAGGCCAAGCTGGAGATGCATTTTCATGACCCCGCGAGTCCCGTCGCGAGCTTGCTGCCGTAATTTACCTTAGTCAGGACAGGTTCCGAACCGGCTCGTGAGGTCGTGAACTTCTGAGGAACCCGCCGATCCGTCCGAGGGGGCCTCACGAGAAGCAAGCGCCAGCCATGGCAGGACGTGCGTGTAGCGCGCGTGTGCCGCGCCCAGCCCCCCCTCGCGAGGGGGAGGCAGCAGGTGCGAACTCCGAATCGAGGCAAGGAACCAGATCTTAAGAAATCGCACGAACAAGAAAAGACACCTCCCTCGCATACTAATGAAAATTCAACTTCAAACTTAAATCCAAGCCAGAAAACAGGGCTAAAGAAAAGAGGTTAAAAGCAAATGGCCACGTCTGGCGCCTAGTCTAGTCTTCTGGTCTTCCACCAGCGTGGAGCATGGCGCATCCACTTGGGCGTGGGCGGGAGCCCCCGAGGCCCGAGCACGGCTCTCCAGAGACTCAAGGGCGTGTACAATCCCACTCATTATTGCGTGAGAGTGTCATGAGCGGAGACCTTCACAGGCGCGAGCCTTGCTTCATATCGCCACACGAGGGCCCGCCTTGTGCCGCCCTCAACCACCGTTGGGGCGTCCAGAAACCAGGACGATGCCAAGGGGCAAAGGGGACGCCAGCGGCGCCCTCGGCGACCATGGGTCCTCTGCCGGGGGGAAGGCTCACTAGTGCGAGGAGAGGCCTTGCTCTCGGCTCCTTCCTTGCAGCCCCCAGTGCGCTCCTCCTGGTGGAAGGGGGGCTGCCATGCTAGGGCCGTCGTCCACCGTTGTGACCTGATCCACTTGAGATCCATGGTTAGCATAAGCATGTTCCTGAGAGATTAGCGGTACCCTATAGCTGTTGTCACTCGCATGGTCGATGAGGCTCCCTGGTGGCTCTTGGAAGGCCTCGGCTTCTAGCGCCTCCTCTTCCCATCCTGGCTCGAGGAGCGAGCCGTGGTCATCCTCCGGCATGTACTCCTGGTCCATCGTGCGAGGCACGTAGGCCTCTAAGGCCATTGCCCCGAAGACCTCGCCAAAGTGCCCCGCACTCCACGTCGAAAGCGCGCCGCCCAGAGGATGGTAGGGTGGCATACTGCCGGGGCCGTGGGTGGCGACGCCCGTGCCCTCGCCCGTCGGAGGTGGCACAGATGTCGATGATACCTCCTGGCGCGCCCGGGGGCACACGGGCGCGACGAGGCCCGCCGTGCGACCCGGCCGCAGCCTGACGCGTGAGCGAGGAGCAGAAAGGCGGTGCTCCCCTGGCTGCAGCGTCAAACAGCTCAGCGACGCGCTCCAGCAGCGCATCCCGGCCGCTCTCCATCAGTCGGCATCGCAGCAGCTCCCGCGCCACCGTGAGCGCGGCCCTCATGTTTGCTTGTTCTCGTTGGGTGTGCGGTGCTGTTGCCACAGCGTAGCTTGAAGCCCTTGCGGCGGCCCGCGCGCGCCGCAGAGTAAGGGTGGATGGTGTTGGGCTGCGTCGCCCGCGCCCCGCAGCGTTTGGCGGTGCGCGTGCCACCTGGGGCGTGTGGTTGAGGTCTACTTGGGCGGACGACACCGCCCGGGCCAGCCAAGATGCCCGGTGGTCGGCGCCGGCCCTCAGGTCGCCAGACATCAGCGCTGTAGAGTGCTGGCGGGTCTGCTGATCGGAGAGAGGCTTCGGAGCACCCCTACCTGGCGCGCCAAATGTCGGATTTCGGGTTCCGGCAAACCTGAGGTTCGAACACTGGGGTGCACATGAAGATCTCTCTCTCCCTAGATCGCTCTCGCAACGATAGCAATGCCTAGCTCGATGAACCCAAAGAACGAGAGACACACGAGTTTATACTGGTTCGGGCCACTGATGTGGTGTAATACCCTACTCCAATGTGGTGTGGTGGATTGCCTCTTGGGCTGAGGATGAACAGTTACAAGGGAAGAACAGCCTCCTGAGGAGAGGTGCTCTTGTCCTTGGTGATCTTGTGTGTGGCTATGGATGGAATGGCTCCGATCCATGGTGAGATGCCTCCTATGGTGGTGGCTACTCCTATTTATAGAGGCCCTGGTCCTCTCCCCATATATTGAGTGGGAAGTGATCCAACAATGGCCAAATTCGAAGGGAGACAACTAGTACAAGTTATCCTGACTAAAGGTGGTCTTCGCCTGCCAAAGGCTCTGGTGGTGACGCCATCTTGGGCTCCACGGTGACCTTCCTCATGCCGTCCTGCTGGTCTTGGTCTCGTTGCACTGATATGGAAACCTTTGTTTGATGCCTCGGGACTCCTCGCCTGCGCTTGCCCCCTTTAGCACCAAAGAGGAAACGAGGACACTGTGCGCGCTGGCGCCCGCCTGGCTCCAGTCGTCATGGCTTGTGTCACAGGAACCTCGCGAGGTGTCCCTTTCCTTGATCTCTCTGCCCCTCGCGAGCCAGCCTGGTGCGGCCACCCCCGAGGAGGTATTGCATCGTCCGCCTCGCGAGGTTTGGCCCCTCGCGAGGGTCTTGGGTGTTTGCTAGTGAAGATGGGCCGTACAGGGCCACTGGTGGAGCCACGTCGTGGTCCGCAGGCAGGCAAGTCTGGGGACCCCCGTTCCCAGGATGCCGATAGCGTGGGCAACCACCGTCGAGTCTTCCCTGGCTCCATGTCGTTCCCTTCCTAGGACTTGCCGTCGTCCACCGCCCTGGTGCTCTCGGTGCAGCGTGGTCAATGTGGTCAACGAACGACATCCATCGGAAGTGGACTGTACCTGGAGGGGATGACAGCTGGGTCCTAGGCCGCACACAAGGAAATGCCTCCTTTTTACGCTCAAAATAATGATTCCTCTACTTGACAGCTGGGACCCACCGGAAGGGCCTCTATATTTTGCAAAAAAAAACATTCGCCCCGCTGACAACTCGGACCCACCAGCTATATCTTCGCACGGAAGGAAGTGCCTCCTTATTACGCAGAAAAAAAATGAAAACTCCCCCGGCTAGCTGGGACCCACCATAGTGGGAGGCTGACTTGTGGGCCTACTAAGTTGACGCGGACGGAGGGCTTTGTCAACTTAGTCAATATGAACGATTCTAGCTCCAGTGACCGTATGATGTCCATCCAACGATTGTAGTGCTTCTTCAACCTCTGGTCTTCTTGCTCTAGCCACCCAAACCAGCGCCGGTCGTGCCACCTACTCCTGCCTCCAGCGGTCGGCTGTGCTGCCGCGGAGGCCTCACCGCCCCCTACTACTCCCACCGCTGGCCAGGCCATCCCTCTACTCACCCACACCCCCTGTTATTCTGCGGCGACGGCAGCCTTACACCGCAGCCGAACCAGTGAATCCCCGTACTCCTCTCCGCGTGGGTATCCACTGCCGCGTCTTCCCCAGCTCCGCGTCGTCCCCTTCCTAGGCCTCACCGTCATCCACTGCCTTGGTGCTCTCGGCGCGGCATGGTCAATGTGGTCAAGGAACGACTTCCATCGGGAGAGTATTGTATGTGGAGAGGTTGACAGCTGGGTCCACGGCCGCAGCAAGGAAGTGCAACCTTATTACGCGCAAAATAATGATTCCTCCACTTGACAGCAGGGACCCACCGGACGGGCCACCGTATTTCACGAAAAAATGTTTCCCCCCTGACTGCTGGGACCCACCAGCTACATCTTCGCATGCAAGGAAGTGACTCCTTATCCTCCCTAATAGTCGGCACCCACCTGGTCGAAGCATACGTAGCGTTGTCATTCTGGTCGCGAACGTGTACATACATATGATCGGTCTGTCTGCAGGCTGCAGCAATGAACCGTGGCCGAGTAAGGAAGGGCACGTGTCGTAGTATAGGCACGCACGTGTCGTAGTAGAGGCGCGCATGTAGCATGTCACGCAGTCCCATTAATATCATTTACACGTACGTACAGCCAGGGTGCAAGAAAGTAAATACGACCACGTACGTACATACAGGGGGGCTCTTGAATGCCTACTCGCACATACGTACGGCTAGGGGCTCATGTACATGGCTGGGTTGGAACGAAGAAACTGCGTCGTCCTGTTCATCCAGTCTCCACCGCTCCTCCACCGGCTCCACGGGGTCCTGTTCAACCAACCGTCTCCACAGGGTCCTGTTCAACCACCCCTCCATGGGCCACTGTTTATCCAGCCCTCCATCGTTTACTGTTCAACCAGCCATCCACGGGGTCCTGTTCATCCACCCCCAACTGGCTCGATCGGGGTCCTGTTCATCCAACGACAACACCACGGGGTCCTGTTCATCCAGCGGCAACACCACGGGGTCCTCTTCATCCAACCCCACTGGGAACTATTCATCCAACCCCCCGACAACACTCACTGTTCATCAAGGGAAGGAGGCAGCAAGTTCGATCGGCTTCAGTTAGCAGCAGTAGTGAAGGAATCGCTCGATTCGGTTCTGTTAACAGCCAGGTTGATCGATCGCTCGGGTTCAGTAACGCGTAGCCTGCAGTGCAATCGCTCGGGTTCAGTAGGCGAATGGCTCGCTCGGGTTCAGTTAGAGTACAACTCCTCGCACCCACGCGTGTACGTGTACGACAGAAACGCGCATCGCTCGGCCCCCGAGCACCCACCGTAACCGGGAACTCCCCGATATTTTCCTCGCCCACGCTTCTACCATAGTTTTTTCCGTCATGGACGTCCCAAAGAATGTCATGCAGCTGCGCTCCGGCCTGCCCAGGACCAAAAGCCCATTTTCTGTCATGATTTTTTGTCATAGAAGTAGGAGCCCACCACATCTATGGCGGTTCGGAGAGGACTCAGCTATTAGTTAGATACCGGGTTTTGTCACAATTATCGTCATAGAAGTGTCATAAGCATGACAGGAAAAAATTCGTTCGACCCAAAATGTCACGGATTTGTCTTTTTTTTGTAGTGACGGTATCGTCTCATATGCGTTTGCGATTCATGGTAATACGGCAAACGTTTCTAACCAGTGTGCATGTGTGATAGGAATACCAATCGCACAAAATTATGAAAATGGACACGTTGGCATTAGTAGAGGCACAGCACACATTCTACATTCTTGAACTGTGTGCGATAACGTACCTAACGCAAACATATCGGTATATTAAATGTTGATGTCCGCCTTTTTCACATGACTATAGCGGCGTAATCGTTTGGGATGTCTCTCAGATCAGAAATGTAATGTCGAGATGTAACGTGTGGGACTGAGGCGGCTTCTGATACGTTTATTCTATGGCGATCGTCAGTAGCCGCTCGGCTATCCCCGACAGTTTCTAGGGCGTGTGGGAAGGACCCCCTATCGCAGTCACTCACTTGGTGATGGTTCCAAATGCCATCGCGGAAAGGGATTAAAAATTGTTTGTATAGCACCTTACGATACCAGTGTTGGACCCGATGCACTGGGTATTACACCTAGATCGGATATGAACTCCTTCATCCAGACTCCTTCATGCGCTGCTTCGGAACTAGCTATGTACTCCGCTTCACACGTAGATCCCGCCACAACGATCTGCTTGGAACTGCACCAACTAACAGCTCCACCATTCCATATAAATACGTATCCGGTTTGTGGCTTAGAGTCATCCGAATCTGTGTTGAAGCTAGCATCTGGATCTTCGTCACCTCCATAAACGAGAAACATACCCTTGGTCCTTTTCAGGTACATCAGGATATTCTTGACCGCTAACCAGTGATCCACTCCTGGATTACTTTGGTACCTCCCTTCCAAACTTATGGCAAGGCACACATCAGGTCTGGTACACAGCATGACATACTTAATAGAACCTATGGCTGAGGCATATGGAATGACTTTCATTTTCTCTCAATCTTCCGCCATGGTCGGGCTTTGAGTCTGAATTCCGGACCTTGCAACACAAGCAAGAACCCTTTCTTTGACTGGGACATTTTGAACTTCTCCAGAACTTTGGCAAGGTATGTACTTTGTGAAAGTCCTATTAAGTGTCTTGATCTATCCCTATAGATCTCGATGCCCAATATATAAGTAGCTTCATCGAGGTCTTTCATCAAAAAATTCTTATTCATGTATCCTTTTATGCTATCCAGAAATTCTATATCATTTCCAATCAGCAATATGTCATCCACATATAATATCAGGAATGCAACAGAGCTCCCACTCACTTTCTTGTAAATACAGACTTCTCCGTAAGTCTGTCTAAAACCATATGCTTTGATCACATCATCAAAGCGTATATTCCAACTCAGAGATGCTTGCACCAGTCCATAAATGGATCGCTGGAGCTTGCACAGTTTGTTAGCATCTTTTGGATCAACAGAACCTTCTGGTTGCATCATATATAACTCTTCTTTAAGAAATCCATTAGGAATACAGTTTTCATGTCCATTTGCTAGATTTCATAATCATAAAATGCGGCAATTGCTAACATAATTCTTATAGACTTAAGCATCGCTACAGGTGAGAAAGTATCATCATAGTCAACCCCTTGAACCTGTCGAAAACCTTTTCAACAAGTCGAGCTTTGTAGATAGTGATATTACCATCAACGTCCAGCTTCCTCTTGAAGATCCATTTATTCTTAATGGCTTGCCGATCATCAGGAAAATCCACCAAAGTCCATACTTTGTTCTCATACATGGATCCTACCTTAGATTTCATGGACTCAAGCCATTTATCGGAATCTGGGCTCATCATAGCTTCTTCATAGTTCATAGGTTCACGATTGTCTAACAATATGACTTCCAGGTCATGATTACAATACCACTCTGGTGCGGTACATGTTCTGGTCGACCTACGAGGTTTTGTAGTAACTTGATCTGAAGTTTCATGATCATTATGATTAGCTTCCTCTCTAATTGGTGTAGGCATCACAGGAACAGTTTTCTCTAATGTACTACTTTCCCATTCGAGAGAAGGTACGAGTACCTCAGCAAGTTCTACTCCCCCCACTCACTTCTTTTGAGAGAATGAAAGTGCTAGTTATCAACTAGAAGGGGGGTGAATAGGCGATTTTTATGAAAGTCCTCAAAACACGGGGGTTTTGAAGACAAACAGTAGAAATGAACCTATTGATGTGTAGGGGAAGGTAGACTACACTAGACAAGCCATAGTCAACTAAGCAAAGAAGTGAAAGCACGAAGACTATCAACAGCTAGGTAGTATGGATCAGGATGGAAGATAGTATGAAGCCAAACAGCAAACATTCTTTACACAGTGAAGCCAATCAGTTCAAGATCTCAGGAACTGACTTCACGAAGGCAAACTGTAAAGTAAAGAGATGGGAAGGATAGAACCAGTTGCTTGGAGAGGACACGGATTTGGTAGACCAGTTCCAGTTGTTGTGACATATGTATGTTTGGTCAGGGAGGCTGAGATTCAACTCAGAAGACCGCGTCTTCACCTTATTCCCCTTGAGCTAGGAACACACAGTCCTAGCCCAATCACTCTGGTAAGTCTTCAAGGTAGACTTCCAAACCTTCATAGACTTCGTTCACTGGCAATCCACAATGGCTCTTGGATGCTCAGAATGTGACGCCTAACCGGCTCGAGGATTCACAGTCCTCAAGTGTAACAAGTCTTCAGATCACACGGACAGAAAGACTTCGGTGATGCCTAACACTCTTTGGCTCTAGGTGTTTTGGGCTTTGTCCTCGCAAGGATCTCTCTCTCAAATGCTTCAGAGGTGGGTTGCTCTCAAACGACAAAAGCCGTGCACTAACTCTGAGTAGCCACCAATTTATGGTGTAGGGGGTGGGCTATTTATATCCAAGAGGCAACCCGACTTGATTTGTCCAAAATGACCCTGGGTCACTAAGGAACTAACACGAGTCCAATGGTCAGATTTCAAACACACGCGACAGCTTGACTTGGGCTACAAGTAAAGCTGGCTCATCCAGCTCTGGATAAGATTTTCTCTCATTGTCTTCGCTCGAAGACATAGGATTTGGTTGAGCATCACATCAGTCACTCTGACTTTGTTCACTTGGACCCCACTTAACAGTATGGTGGTTCCTATGACTCAACAAAGAAAAAACTAAACTACGAAACAACTATGTCTTCGCATTCCATAGTCTTCACGCGAAGTCTTCTCATGCCATAGTCTTCAGTGTGAATATCTTCTCAGACCACCATTGTCTCCAATGTCTTCACGCATTTTTAGGGGTCATCTATGGTAGGTAAACCAAATTAATAATGGACACTACTGGAATCAGCTAATTTGCCATCTGCCAGCTCTTTGTCGTCTGCTAGCTGACGGCAAAGAAGCTCTTTGCCATCAGCTACCCAAAAGCAGACGGCAAAGAAATGGCAGACGACAAAGAAGCTCTTTGCCATCTGCGAGCTCTTTGCCGTCTGCTTTGCCGTCCGCTGGCAGACGGCAAAGAGAGAGGTGGCCCCCACCCCCCGCCCGTTTGGAAAAAACTTAACGCCCCACCACTTTGCCATCTGCCAGCAGACGGCAAAAAGGCAAAAAGGCGGACGGCAAAGATTGGCGGACGGCAAAGAGGAGAGTACCTAACGGCCCGTACCCCCCCCCGTTACTCTCTGTTCTCTCCCTCTCTCTCCTCCCTGATGCGCCCCGCCACCACATCCCACCCCACTGCCGCCGCCGCCCGCCGCCGCCCCGCCCCCCGCCGCCCGCCGCCGCCCCGTCGCCCCGCCACCTGCCGCCCCCCACCCCTCCGCCCCGTCGCCCCCCACCCGCCGCCCGGCGCCACCCCGTCACCCCCCACCCCTCCGCCCCGTCGCCCCCTCCACCCCGTCGCCCCCCACCCCTCCGCCCGGCCAGCGCCACCCCGCCGCCCCTCCGTCGGCGGGCGCCCTGCCGCCCCTCCGTCGGCGAGCGCCCCTCCGCCGCCCCTCCGTCGGCGAGCGCCCGACCCCTGCCGCAGGTGAGCCCCACCCCTCTTCTCCTTTTTTTTCTTCTGTTTTTTCTGTTTTTTAGTTTATATTACTTTTAGTTTAGTTTTTTAGTTTTAGATTTTTTTTTTCTGTTTTTACTCTTTTTTAGTTTAGATTACTTTTAGTTTTGTTTTAGGTTACTTAGTGCTAGGTTTAAGAAGAGGAAAAAGGAGAAGAAGAAGAAGAAGAAGAAGAAGAAGAAGAGGAGGAGGAGGAGGAGAAAGAAGAAGAAGAAGAAGAAGAAGAAGAAGAAGAAGAAGAAGAAGAAAGAGGAGAGGAGGAGGAGGAGGAGGAGGAGGAGGAGGAGAAAGCTAGAGGAGAGGAGGAGAAGAAGAAGACCACCGACACCCCGACCCCGACCACCGACACCCCGACCCCGACCACCGACACCCCGACACCTGACGCCCCGACCACCGACACCCCGACCTCGACGACCGACACCCCCACCCCGACGCGACACCCCGACACGACACCCCGACCCCGACACGACACCCCGACACGACACGACACGACACCCCGACACGACACGACACCCCGACCCCGACACGACACCCCGACACCGACACCCTGACACCACATCCACCCTTACCCCGACACCGACACGGCACCCCCGACCCCGACCCGGCACCCCGACCCGACACCCCGACCCCGAGACCCCGACCCCGAGCCTGACCCGACACCCCGACCACGACACCGACACGGCACCCCGACCCCGACCCGGCACCCCGACCCCGAGACCCCGACCCCGAGCCTGACCCGACACCCCGACCCTGACACCGACACGGCACCCCGACCCCGACCCCGACCCGGCACCCCGCCCCGACACCCTGACCCCGAGACCCCGACCCCGACCCCGAGACCCCGAGCCTGACCCGACAACCCGACCCAGACACCGACACGGCACCCCGACCCCGACCCGGCACCCCGACCCGACACCCCGACCCCGAGACCCCGACCCCGACCCCGACCCCGACCCCGAGCCTGACCCGACACCCCGACCCCGACACCGACACGGCACCCCGACCCCGACCCGGCACCCCGACCCGACACCCCGACCCCGAGACCCCGACCCCGACCCCGACACGGCACCCCGACACCGACACGACACCCCGACCCCCGACACCTCCTGAAAAGGTGTTCTTTGGCCTTCGAGAAGCCGACGGGGTCATATATTTGTGAATTATTAGTTAGGTCATATATTTTTCGATTTTGTTTTGAAAAACATCATATATAATTGTGTTGATCGGGTAGTTTTAAATGTGCAGTTGTTTCATCGCTGCGAGGTTTGGTGTTCGACGAGCTCGCCGTGCGTTTTACGAGCTCTGCCCCTTCGTTCGTGGGTGAGCACAAATGACATGTCCTCCTCCCCCATTAATTATTTGATCTATTCCGATGAAACTTGATAGCTAGCTATATATGTGTCTTGAATCATCAATATGCGTAACCAATATGTGTCTCCCGTTCGAAAGCGTCATAGTTATAAATATGCATGCATTTGCATATTTATAACCTTGATTCTTTTGAATTGTCCAACGCTATCCATGGACAGCCCGAGTATGTTTAGATTGGGTTCGTTTTCCCATATGCTTTGCTCCGGATCCGACGCATAAATTTCGTCAGTGCCTCCCCTGTTGTTCTCCGGGTACACATCCTCTCTGTTTATTGCAGAGACGTGTATCAGGGGAACAGCGGGGAGGTGCTGCCGAAATTTTGCGTAGGATCCGGAGCATAGCATGGGAAAATGAACCCAATCTAAACATACTCGGGTGGGATTAGGACATATCATTACCTATTAGAGTGTAGGTTGCATGGACGTAATAAAATTGACAAAGTAGATCAACTGATGAATATATACATGGTGAATTATATATATATATATTTGTTGTGTGTCTAGTAGCTCTGAAAGTCAAGATGAGTGATCGTGCGTGGATGTACACCGGTCACACTAGTCAGAACAAATGGAGAACTGAATGGTTCACAAAAACCAAGGGGTTTGTGCGAGCCGCATTTGCAAATGGCCAGAGGAAAAACCGGTGCCCCTGTTTACGGTGCGGCAATTGGGAAAAGAGGACAGAGGCTGAAATGGGCAAACACCTGCAGAAGAGTGGTTTTACGCCCGATTATACGGTGTGGACATTTCATGGTGAGTCTGCCCAACGTGTCCGAGCTGAGGTGGATCGTCGTCGCACCGACGAGCATGGTACCGGGATGGAAAACATGGTGCAAGACTTCGATGATGCTCGGGATTCGGACGTGGAGATGGAGGAATCTGCAAAGGCCTTCAATGAAATGTTGGAGTCTTCAAAACGTCCGCTCCATGAGCACACTGAGCTTTGTCAGTTGGATGCCATCTCACAAGTAATGGCTCTGAAGGCTCAGTTCAACTTGGGCAGAGAATGCTACGATGCAATGATGACAGTATTTGGACGCTTTCTACCCAAAGGCCATGTAATGCCTGCAAACCTGTACCAGTCGGACAAAATCCTCCGTGCACTGAAGATGCCCTATGATAAGATACATGCCTGTGAGAAAGGATGTGTCTTGTTTAGGCTTGACTATGCGGACTTGAACTATTGTCCCATTTGCAAGTCTTCTAGGTATGTTGTGGTAGACAACGGTATGGGTGAGAAGACACTGACCAAAATCCCCGTTAGTGTTCTTCGGTATATGCCAATCGTACCAAGACTTCAACGTCTTTTCATGGTCGAAGAGACGGCCAGACAGATGACATGGCACAAAACGGGCAAAAGAACCGAACTAGATGGAGATGGGAATCTGATGATTGTACACACATCGGATGGTGTTGCGTGGAAAAAGTTTGATGAATTACATGGTGACAAAGCGGCAGATCCGAGGCATCCTCGAGTCGGCATCAGCACGGATGGGTTCAGTGTGTTTGGTATGACGGCAGCCCAATACAGTTGTTGGCCCGTATTTGTCTTTCCACTCAATCTCCCCCCCGGACAGATTATGCAAAGAAAGAACATTTTCCTGACGTTGATAATTCCAGGGCCCAACTATCCAGGGAAAAATATGAATGTGTACATGCAACTGCTTAAGGACGAATTGCAAGAAGCCTGGGATAATGGGTTCAAGACATACGACGCCTATAGCAAACGGAACTTCATAATGCGTCTCTGGTACATGTACTCGACGCATGACTTGCCGGCGTATGCGCTATTCGTTGGCTGTGTGTGCATGGAAGGTTCCCGTGCCCCACATGCAAGGGAGCTCTTGAGTTTCGTTGGCTTCAGGCCGGTCGCAAGTTTTCTTGCTTCGACATGCATAGACAGTTCCTGAATCCTCGCCATAAGTTCAGGAAAGACAAGAACTTCATCAGAGGTAGAGTTGTCAAAAACTCTGCACCACCTGCATTGACAGGCCAACAGACCCTGGATCAGTTAAACGCTCTCGAGCCAGATCCAGAGCGTCCAGGGTACTTCAAGGGGTATAATTCTAAGCACGCCTGGACTCACAAAACATGCTTATGGGATCTGCCTTACTTCAAAGACCTCCTTTGCCCACACAACATCGACGCGATGCACACTGAGAAGAATATCGCCGAGGCACTTTTTGGTACATTGTTCGGCATAGATGGGAAGTCAAATGATAATACTAAGGCTAGAGTCGATCTGGAGGCGCTATGTGATAGGCCGTTACAAAACATGAAAGAACCGAAAGGAAAGCAGAACTGGACGAAGCCAAAGGCATGGTTCAATCTTGGAAGGCCAGCTATGAGGGAAATTATCTTGTGGGTGAAAATGCAGTTGATGTTCCCCGATGGGTATGCAGCGAATCTACATAGGGGAGCCAGTCTTGATAAATTGAAGATATTTGGTCTCAAGAGTCATGATTAGCACATATGGATTGAGCGGGTAATGCCGGTGATGTGGCTTCATCCCTGAGGATGAATGGCTAGTACTGGCAGAACTTAGCTATTTCTACGTGTTCTTTGTGCGAAAGAACTATCGCCTGGCGTGCTAGAAGAAATGGAAGAGTTGGCGCCGGAGTTGATCTGCAAGTTAGAGAAGATATTTCCACCGGGCTTCTTTAATCCAATGCAACATTTGATTTTGCATCTCCCGACCGAGGCAAGATTGGGGGGGCCCGTGCAAAATCGTTGGTGCTACCCAACGGAGAGGATGCAGAAGACGCTTCGACAAAAATGTAAAAATAAACGTAGAATTGAAGCATCGATGGCTGAGGCATTCATCACTGAGGAGGCGGCAAACTTCATGACAGCACACTACGAAGCCAAAAATCGTCATTTGCATAATCCGAAGCCTCGGTACAATGCTGACAACCCTAAAAAGGGTGGATCCAACCTCAGCCTATTCAAAGGGAATCTCGCACCAGCCAGTGTTTCAAATCTAGTATCTTTGGATAACGAACAATGGCGGACCATTTCGTTGTATATCTTCAACAACCTGATAGAAGTGCGGCCGTACATCGAGTAAGTTCTCGGTACATAGTTTCGCAACTTCTATTTCCTTTGAACTGCTCTTATTCCTGGATATTTCATACAGTTGATACGTCGCCTTATTCTCGTATGGAGCGGTGATCCAAAAGGATTCTGTAGAAGAGTATGAGCTTCTCGCAAAGCAAGGAGGCGGCTATCCCGGTTTCATCTCTTGGTTCAAACAAACGGTAATTTCTATTAGACTTGTAGGCTAATTTGTAGGCGGCTATCCCGGTTTCATTCGCTAATTTGTGCGTAATGCAACAATCCTTTCATATTAAACTTGTAGGCTAATTCAGAGTCTATGGACGCCGAATTGAGACAAGTCGCTAATGGTTTTGACTATAAGGTCCGTTCATTTGACAAATACGACATCAACGGGTATCGCTTTCGTACCTATGGCAAAGAGCTATCTATGGCCGACCGAAAGTCTACAAATTGTTGTGTATCTGCTATCGGCGAAGGAGGTACCGAGTATTATGGGAGAGTTGAAGCAATTTATGAACTTCTATTCTATGGTGAAAACCCACCGAATGTCGTAGTCTTCAAATGTTATTGGTTTCAGCCGAAGGAGACTAGAAGGACTCATGAACATATAGGGCTAGTTGAAATCAACCAAAGCACCCATTTAGATGTTCCTGATGTCTATATTACGGCTCAACAGGCGACCCAAGTATTCTATCTACCGTGGGCCTGCCAAACTAATCCAAATCTGAAAGGTTGGGATGTCGTTTATGAAGTGCCGCCACGTGCTAGACTATCTCCCCCAAAGGAAGAGGATTATGAACCTCACATTAACCCAGACACATATGAAGGAGAATTCTTCCAAGAGACACGTCTTTCCAAAAAGCGTTTCAAGAACCGCTATACTTCACCCCAAAACATTGAAGTAGACAGTGACAGTGAATCCGACATCACCCCAGAGGAGGAACAAGAAGAGCCGGAACAAGAAGAGGTTACTGCTGCGAATGACCTGTCATTGCTTGACCGATTACGTCAAGGTGGCCTTCCACATGTTGATGCCACTGAACCCTATGAGCCCGTCATTGATTATAGTGATGATGATGATTATGCATTTATTGATGATACTGATCGAGATTATTAGTAGTGTCAGGTATTAAATTTTTTTATGTTGTACTTGATGATGATACACTTAAGTGATACACATATTATTATTCATGTCAGTCTTTTTTTATGTTGTACTAATTTTGTTTACTGTTTGTCTGGCAGGTGTTGAAAGATGGTGGGCGCTGGTCGGGAGCGCGCCAAGGCCCCTTCTTCGTCGGCGCGTGGTCTGAGGTCTTCCATTCCAGACGCACCTCTCCGCCGAGCGTTGCTGGACATTATGGCCACACCGCTGGGCCCTTCTTCGTCGACTGCGGTGCCCAACAGGGGACGAGGTAGGAAGAGAGGAGGTGGGGCACGTGGTCGCGGGAGAGGAGGTAGGGTGACTGCTACAGCGCCTTCCTCGCCGCCACCCCCAGCTGTTTCACCCGAGCACGTGACTGCTAGGGTGGACTCGTCCGAGGAGGATGCTACACGGACTCCGGTCCACGAGCCTCCGGTCCACGGGTCTTAGGCCCACGAGCCTCGGGTCGACTGGCCTTCGGCCCACGAGACCCCGGAGGAGCACACGTCCGGATGGGGTCCCTGGACGGATCAGCCCGAGGAGCCGAGTGGCAATGCTGATGATGGCGTGGAGCCGACTGATCTTGAGGAGGAGGGGGCACCGTCTACCAGCGTGGTGCTACACGGCTCCCGTCCGTGCCGGCGACCCGCGAGCAGAGGTGGTTGATTTTCCCTGATGAGGAGAGGTACGTAAGTGCATTTAATATTTTTGTACCTTCTGCATTCACGTTTCTTCAAATAACTAATGCGTTGGCCTTGTCATGCTGCAGGGGTTGGGACCACCATCATAGTGTTCGCCGGCCCAACTCCGTCCTTGGAGTTCTTTGCCGGCAAAACTTCCCGGGGTTTGTCACGTTGCCTGGTGAGGGTCGGCTTCCAGAGCTTGGATTGAGCTGGGAGCACTACGTGGCTGCCCCGGCCCCGCCGGATGAGATTATCGACGGTGTCGTGTGCAACACGAGGGCAGACATGGTGATCAGAAAGTTCTGGGTAATTTCTCCTTTACACATTTAAAAATATTCAACTAGCTAGTTATTAATTGTACTAATCAATATTGTCTCATTTGATTGCAGACATTCTACAGGTGTGAGGAGGGATGCGAGGAGGACGCGGCACATGTTATCGAGAACGTCTGCAAGCGCCTACTCCAGAACTTACGGCACGAGGCTCGGGTGCAGGCTGTTCGAGTTACGCCTTGCGTGGTATCAAGAAGACCAAGCCAGCGTGCCGCGATAAGTTCCTGAGTAAGGAGCAGTACATGAAGGTAATTCTTAAGGCCTTCTACTTAAGTTCCTTCATTTAGTAATTCTTAGCCGCAGCGCTCAAGTTTCTATTTGCTAACTTAGGCGCCTCCGAGATGGTGTGCGGACCGGATGGATTGTTGGGAGGTGTTGGTCGATGAGTGGTGCTCAAAAGAATGGCGAGCCCTCCACAACGAGGCCAAGGACAAACGTGCCCAAATGGAAGGTGTGCCACACCATCAAGGCAGCTCCAACTTATATCAGTTCGGGCGCAACTGGGTATGTGGTTTGCTTCATGATCCATGCAATTCATTCATCATGCTAGCTTGAGCCCTTTAATTACTAATTTACATTGTTTCTCTCTTTCAGGCACGCCCCAATAAGGTGGATAAGGTGCCAGAGGTGTACGACCTGTATGCCATGGCCCACACTGCCTCTTTCAAGAAAGTCAAGGCTTTCTCTCAGTCTGACCTCGATGATGCAAACAACTTCACCAACATCTCCTCCCACAACAAGCTCGTGAGATATAGAGATGAGGGGAAGGCGAGGAAAGGGGAGGACTTTAACCCAAGCCAGGGTCCCATTGATCCAGAGCTGGTGATGATATCTGGTGGCGGGAGGTCCCATGGCTCCATAGCCATTGGAGATGGACTTATCCGTTGTCCTAGCACTCTCCGGGAGATCAAGGCGCGCCAGTCGAGCTCCGCTCCTGAGATAAGGCCTCGTGAACGGCCAGTGCAACTCGCCATCAAGGTTAGTGATACGTACTCAGTTATCTTTCTCCATTACATTGTGTGCGCTTCCATCAATGATTACAAATGGTCATGTGAGTGGTGTTGCAGGCTGCTATACAGAGTGAGAGAGATAGAACGGAGAAACTTCTGGCGGAGGCGGCGGAGAGGCAGCGGGAGTTGGAGGAGAGGACGACAAAGATGATGGAGCAGGAGAGGGCACGGAATGACATGCAGGCAAGGGCCATGTACGAGCTCCTTGTGGTATGTTTCTTCTGCAGATTAGCCAAAACATTCATGTAGTGTTTGTCTCATTACTAACTAGTATGACTGAGTCGTCAAAACCAAATGTGCAGTCTGTGTGCGAGAAGACCAGTCAGACCGCTCCGCTGATGCCAGTGATTGCTCCTGGGACCACGGTGAGTTTAATTTGAATGGACATTACTTGCTAGTCTTAACATTTGAGTGTCATCATGCTAACAAGACATTGGAAATGATCTTTGGTGCAGCGTAACTCCAGACAAGCATTGCACGATCCTTCTCCAGCTACCGACACGAGCCAGCCCGCTCCTACACCTCCTGGATCTTGGTAAGTTTATCTACTGTTTTGCTTAACACATGCATAAAGACCTAGACTTAGCTTTATTTCCTCCAATGCTTACCATAATGACCTAGACGTAGCTTCTTCTCCTCCAAAATGACTTAATAAGCTTACTAACCTCCAAAACCATCCATTTTACCTAAGTTAGCTCTAAAACGATCTGTACTTAGCTTACTTATGTCAAAAATTGCATAATTAGCTTAGTTAGCTCATAAACGATCCATTTTACCTAAGTTAGCTCTAAAATGACCCATTTTACCTAGGTTAGCTTATAAATGATCCAGTTCATCCAAGTTAGCTCAAAAATGACCCATTTTACCTAGATTAGCTCCTAAATGATCCATTTTACCTACATTAGCTTTAAAATGACCCATTTCACCTAGGTTAACTCCAAAATGACACATCTTACCTAGGTTATCTCATAAACGATCCATTTCAACTAATTTAGCTCATAAACGATCCATTTCACCAAGTTAGCTAAAAAACGATCCATTTCACCTAAATTAGCTCTTAAATGATCCATTTCACCTAAGTTAGCTCAAAAAGATCCATTTCAACTAAATTAGCTCATAAATGATCCATTTCACCTAAGTTAGCTCAAAAATGATCCATTTCAACTAAGTTAGCTCATAAATGATCCATTTCACCTAAGTGAGCTAAAAAACGATCCATTTCACCTTAGTTACCTCAAAAACGATCCATTTGACCTTAGTTAGCTCATAAACGACCCATTTCAACTAAGTTAGCCCATAAATGATCCATTTCATCTTAGCTAGCTCATAAACGACCCATTTCAACTTAGTTAGCTCATATATGATCCATTTCACGTAAGTTAGCTCATAAATGACATACTCTTCTTGTTCTAGTCTTCTTCTTGTTCTACTCTTCTTGTTCTAGTCTTCTTATTCTAGTCACCTATTTCTAACTTTCTTATTTTTCATTTTGCAGATTTCATTCACTTGACGAAAGCTTGCATAGATGGAGTGCTCCTTATCCCTTTCTCTGTTTCTTTTGTATCGTTGAACCATGCATGTATCGTTGGATGAAACTATTGTAATATATATGGTTGGATGCCTCTGTGTTGAACTTGCTATGTATGATGGAACAATGCATGGAACTTGGTAGTTGGATGGAACTATGCATGGAACTTGGTAGTTGGATGGAACATATGTGATGAAGTTATGTGATGGAACTATGTATGATGGAACTATGCATGTTGGATATCTTATATGTTTGCTCTGTAATTGCCTTGTGAAATATATCTATATATGTCATATATATTTTCTGTGAAAATTGTTGGATTTAATAAAAAACAGAAAAAGAGCCAATATGCAGGCTCTTTGCCGTCTGCCACCGACGGCAACGGGCTCTTTGCCGTCTGCCGCGGACGACAAAGAAGACACGTGGCATCCAGCTATGCTTCCTGGGAGCTGACCCATTTGGTCAGTTTGCCTACAGTGGCAGACGGCAAAGAGTAAACGATTTTGCCGTCAGCAGCGGACGGCAAAGGCCTGCCATGTAGTGACGTGTAGATGACATCATACGGCAGACGACAAAGACACTAGAAAGTTTGCCGTCAGCGGCAGACGGCAAAGGCACTAGAAAGTTTGCCGTCAGCGGCGGACGGCAAAGGCCTGCTGTTAGCCACTTAACGGACCGACAGCGCAATTATTGCCGTCCGCTCTCTTTGCCGTCCGCGGCAGATGGCAAAGGGCCTTTGCTGTCAGCCGCCAGGAAGCAGACGACAAAGTAGCTGTTTACCATAGCCTACTTTGCCGGAGCCTTTTGCCGTCCGTGGCAGACGGCAAAATAGCTGATTCCTGTAGTGGGACTACTACCTGTGTTATCCTGCAATTCTCACAAACACATTAGTCCCTCAACCAAGTTTGTCGTCAATACTCCAAAACCAAGTAGGGGTGGTACTAGATGCACTTACAATCTCCCCCTTTTTGGTTATTGATGACAAACTGGTTGAAGTTTTCAACGGGGATAAAAATATGTGAAAGTTCAGAATTACGGCATCGTCTTCATCACTAGTGAAAGGCTCCCCCTGAAGATGTGCACATAGGTAGTTTGCTTTTGAATGCAAATGCCCATGGCAAGTTTTACTTTGTGGAGATCCTCTTCAACTTATGAAGACAATTCATCATGCATATAAAAAGATAACAAAGATAATGACATGCATAATGAAAAATGGACGTCTGCGGAATGGCTTCATGCGGGATTTATCATCGCATCACAAAGTGGCAGAAAAAGTAGAAGACGATCATCGAGTTTAAGTGTTACAACTCAGAGAACCAAATGTTTCAAAAGACGAGAGTTGTAAAGACTTAGCAAAAATAATGCAACCACCCATAGGGACCCGCTTGAAGACTATCAACTCATCAGCTTCTCCCCCTTTTGTCAGTAAGGACCAAAAAGGTTTGAAGACATAGAGTATCTACTCGTTCCCATCAGGAGTAGATGAAGAAGCAGGGTCAACGTTGGAGTTCAGTGGTGCAGACGGGCCTGGTGCAGTGTCGAGATGCAGTGAAGCCATGGTTGGTGAAGTGGTGTCGTCTTCTTCATCGACGACTCTCGCAACAATAGTTGTAGCCGAAGATGAACGCTCAAAATCTTCTATTGAGGGATTGTGGCGCCAGCTTGCATTCTGGGGAGGCCTGGAATCAAACTTAAAGTCCTCAGTGAAGCCATCTTCACGAAGATCAGCTTTAGGACAGAGTAGCGTGAGACTCTTCTAGGACCGCCGACAAGCTTCATGAGTAACAAACAAGTTCTTGGTGGCCAGATCACGAATGTGATTTACATCCACCAAGATACTCTGCATATGATGCTTGAGCTTCATGATGCTTATCCTGCTTCTGATGTAAGGCCACAAGAAGCTCTCGGTCATTGAGTACACGAGAACGCTTCCGAGGCCTTTGGGAAATTGTACTGTCAGTGGCTTCGGTGTTCGCACGATGGGGCACACGCATGTTGCCAGCCAGAGGATAAGTTGGAGTTGCAGCATTGGGGACAAGAATTCCCTCCATTAGTTGCGAGAAGCTTTGATGATCAGCATTGTGAAGATAGAGAGGTTGCTTGGCAGGCTCTGGGTAGATGGCTTCAATGGACATATCAACCTTAGGCAGGAAGAAAATGTGGTTGCGCGCTGAGGGCTGATAGTCAATAGTTGAATGGAGCTTGATCAGGCGCATCACCCAGGGAGCATAGAACTTCAGGCCAAACAAATCAATCCCAGATGCAGCAAGTTGTCTGATGAAGAAATCCTGGGTGTTGAATCTGATGCCATTGATGATACAAAATACCAAAGTCTTCATGGCTCCTTCAAGTTTGGCTTCAGCAGAGTGTCCCTTGATGGGCCATAGAGTACGCTTTAGAATATGACAAACTGTGCGGGGCAAGTACTCGAGGTCTTTCACGAATAATTCTTTGGGGCATTCAACATCTTGGGGTAGTGGATTCATCATGCTGAGCATCTCGCTCATATTTGGCTCTGGCCTCTGAAAAACACTTTGCAGTTCATTTCTATGAAGCTGACAACCAGGCTCATACAACTCACCTGGAGTGGTCAGGGAAGTAAGCTCGATTATGTCTTGAGCTTTGGCTTCATGATGCACATCACCTGTCATCCACTCAAGGATCCATGTCTTCGAATCCCTGTTGTAGCCACGAATGTGAAGTGTGGCATAGAACTGTAGCAGAAGCTCTTCATTCCAGTGCTCTTTGTCTATAACGAATGGCAGAAGACCAACCTCACTGAAGCAGTCAAGAGCTTCTTCAAGACAGGGCAACCCAGCAATAGCTTCACAATCAAGACGCATGTGTGGAAAGATTCGCTCTTGATTGTATAGAATGCAGGAGTAATAGTTGCACTGCTCATAGCTCCAAAATCGATCGGAAGAGATCTTTGGCTTCGAGTATGGATTCTTGGCGCTGTCGAAGAAGGTGTTGTGTGCTCTGAAGCTGTTCACGCTGAAAGATCCTGGCGAAGTTGTAGCACCTGGACGCCTTGGCAGCCTTGGCTTCGGCTTCTGAACCTGAGGCCTCTGCTCCACATGGTAGTCATACTGTGGTCTGGGAGCAGTGGGAGGAACCAAGATAAGCCATTTCATAGTGACCAGCTGTCCACGATCAAAGGCCTGATGAATGGTGTGAGGCCTAGGAGGTGGAACCGTGGCTTCAGCATTTTCATTTTCTTCAAGTTGCACATGAGCTTCAGGCACCACATTTGCTTCAGGCTCCACATTGTCTTCGGCCATGACAATGTCGTTGGCTTCAGTAGGATTGATTGTTGCAGCCTCAGTGGTTTCATCCTCCATTTGTTCAATAACATGAGGGTCGGGCACAGTCACATTCTCCTCGAGAATGACTTGGTCAGTAACAGGGGGTGTGGTAACTCGTTCTTCATCTCTTTCTCCTTGATCTTCATCGGCTGATGCAGCCGGAATGTCTTCAGTAGCTTTGGCTTCAGACACAAAGACATTCGCAGTAGGGGTGGCCTTAGGAAACACTTGACGTGCTACTGAGCTTTGTTGCACTTCCCCTTCTGGAATGCTCGACATGGTGACCTGTGGCTGGGGCCTTTGCGAAGCCTGCGAAATGCGGGCAACGCCTTTGGTGAGGGAGTGGTCTGCACCATGTATTTATCTTCGTCAAGCACCGGAGTGGTGACTTGAGGTGGTGGAGTTCTGGGTGTCTCATCATGGACAGAGGTGTCTTTCTGTGGGCGCTCGGTCCATGAGTTATCCTGAGCAATTGGCATCGATGGACGACCAATGCTGATTAGTTCACTGCTCGTTGGAACAGGCGACGATACTGACTCGGGCTCGAGCTGAGGAAGGACTTCATCATCTTCAACATTGTCTTCACAGCCAATGTCTTCAGCTGTGATGGGTCAACAGCTGGAACTTCTTCATGTTCAGGAGCCTCTGTGGAAGCAGGCTCATGGATCACCAGACGACGCTCTTGGATGTTTGAAGTTGGAAGAGCTACAGAGATGGGTTCAACATTGAGGGGCTCAGACGCGGCATCACGCTCTTTCTTTGAAGACTTTGTCTTCAACTTCTTCTTTGATGGGGCCTCATCAGAAGCATCCTTGTGCTTGCGCTTCCTGGCTTCGGCTGCCCTTGTCTTCTTTAGCTCTGAAGCTGCTGAGGTGACCTTAGGCTTCGAGCCTGTCATGTTGGCAGGGAAGACAATGCGAGGTTCTTCCTGCCTTGGTGCTTCAGTTTGGGCTTCAGCAGACTTCTTCTTTTGTTTGGCAGCCATCTTGGGGTCGATGCCAGGACGCCCAAGAGCCTTTCGCTTTTGAGCTTCATTATGGGCTGGAACACATTTTTGCGTGAAGTACTTCATACATTCTCGTGAGCCTTTGGCTTCTTCACGCTTCTTGTGAAACTGTTCCTTGAGGTCATGCAACATCTTCTTGAAGATTTGAACATCTGCCATGCTGAGTTTGGCCATGTTCTTCTTGAAGTGAGCCTTCTCATAGTCAATCTTGTTCTTGAGCTCGACAATCTTCTGAGCCAAGGCCAACTCATTAGCAATGGCTCCGTGGAATGTTACGCTGATGTCCACAGGAAGCTGAAGATCATCAATGCTGATGCTTTGGTTGTCAAACCACTCATCAATGAAGTTGTTCAGTATATCAACATCAAGGAGGGGCAGATCATTGATGATCTCTGCTTCTTGCTTGCTCTTGACCAACAACTCAAGGGCATCGTCACCAAGATCTTCATCGCTAGACAGATCAATGGTGTCATCCTCATTGCGCAGAATGGCAGCAGGAGTCAGTTCAAGCCCAGATATCTTCTTGGGCTTCTTGGTTTTCTTTGTCTTATCGGCCTTCTTGGAGACATGAGACAAAGCTTCAGACTGCACACTGGGTTCAGGAGGTGCAGTGGGCAATGGCTTCACACGCGAAGCTTTTGGTCAGGCAGAGGGCTTTGAAGCCTTGGTCTTCTTCTTCTTCTGTGGCTTAGGTGAAGCAGGCGCATATTCTGAGTCTGCATCATCAGCTGGTTGCTCCATAGTGGCCCTCTGAGCAGCAATGTGCGAGAGTAGCCCATCGAAGTTATTGAAGGGGCCAATGACATTTGGATTGGCATCGCGTGTGCCATCAGCCCTTGGAGAAGATGGACCAGGGTTGAAGTTGAGGCCTAGTTCCTTCTTGTTTTTGACAGCGAACTCCTTGGCAAATTGATAGTTGCGCTTGAGGAGATTGTCTTCACGACACCATAACATGGATGATGGGTCGGCATTCTCTGGCTTCGGTCCTCGGACCATGCATGGGTAGAAGCCTTGAGCAATGGCTTCGGTCTTTGACTTGGGCTGCAGATTCCTGTACAGAATATCTCCCCATGGGCACTTGATTGCATTCTTCTCTGCATATTCGGCAGTGACAAAGTTGTACTTGAACCACTGTTCTGCCCAATATCTTCGAATCCATTGGATTCGGGTCTTGCACTGGTTGTAGCTTTTCTCAGGATCTGATTTGTACAACTCAAACAGATCTGGAGGTAAATCCTTAGCAGTATCTCCACGGCACTGCCTGCTGCCTTTCCTTGCTAATTTCTCAGTTGCCATTGTGTTCAGACTGAATGGCTTCAGAATAGTGAATGGCTTCCTTCTACCGGTAAGACAGGAGCTAGCTTCAGGGGAATGTATATGACGTTGTAAGAACTCTGCAAATTAATGCAGACTATGAGAACCAAGGGATTCTCCCACGGACATGTACCTGTGACAGCATTAGAGATGCGAGGGGGGAAGAGGTCATATGCATTCTTAGAAGATTTTGAAGAAAAATCAGTTTGAAGACAGTGATCTCATAGAGCGAAGACATTCACTTATTTGAAGAGAGTTGGTTCCAGATTTGTACGAATCCATGAATAAGTACAAGTGAGGAATCTAACTAGTTGTGAAGCATAAGTGAATATTCTTTGCAAGATATGAGATGCAGATAGGGACAGATCCATACTTGGAAGTGTAGAAACCACTTTTGGTTGAAGTGGATTGATTTGACGGATCCAAAAGGCAGAAAAAGTGAGATTTAATTACCGCTGATGAACTGCTAGACGAGGCAGAGTTAGAGGCCGAGCTGTTTAATCTCCCGCGCCCTAACTTGGTGGCGAAAGACACCTACGGCGGCGGCAGAGAGGACGAGGTCCGCGGCCGGCGTGAGGACGGCGTCGAAGAAGTCACGGCAGCTAAGCGCTTCGTCTCCAGTGTCGACGCGAACTAGCGGAGGCACTAGGGTTTGTGCGAGGTGGCGGGGTGGATGAAAAGATTTTTACCACGGTGAGTGTGCATTTATAAGGAAAGGGGCAGCACAGCATAATTATGCCAGTGACCCTGGTGTCGGCGTTCTAGGAACGGGGGTCCCCAGACTTGCCTGCCTGCGGCCCATGGCGTGGCTCCTCTAGCGGCTTGGTACGGCCCATCTTCACCAGCAAACACTCAAGACCCTCGCGAGGCGGACGACACAAGACCTCCTCAGGGGCAGCCTCCCTAGACTGGCTCGCGAGGAGCGGAGAGATCAAGGCGAGGGGCACCTTGTGAGGTTCCCGTGACGTGAGCAATGACGACCAAGGCCAGGCGGGTGCCAGGTGGGTGCCAGGCGGGCGCCAGCAGGCACGGAGTACTCGTTTCCTCTTTGGTGCTAAAGGAGCAGGCACAGGCGAAGAGTCCCGAGGCATCAGGCAAAGGTTTCCATATCGGTGCAACAAGACCAAGACTAGCAGGACGACACGACGAAGGTCACCACGGAGCCCAAAACATCGTCACCAGCAGAGCCTTTGGCAGGCGAAGACCACCTTTTGTGAGGATAGCTTGTACTAGCTGTCCCCCTTCATATTGGCCATTGTGGGATCCCTTCCCGCCTAATATTTGGGAAGAGGACCGGGGCCTCTATAAATAGGACTAGCCACCACCATAGGAGGAGGAGGAACCTTAAATCAGATCCATTCCACCCTCACACGCACAAGCTCACCGAGCACAAGAACACCTTCCTCAGGAGGCTGTTCTTCCCTTGTACTTGTTCATCCTCAGCCTACATGGAAATCCACCACACCACACTGGAGTAGGGTATTACACCACATCGGTGGCCCGAACCAGTATAAACTCTCGTGTCCCTTGTTCCTTGAGTTCGGCGAGCTAGGCCTTGAGATCGCAGGGAGTGGGTGAGCTTGGAGGAGAGAGATCTTCGTGCACACCCCAGAGTTCGAACCTTAAGGGTTTTGCCGACATTTGGCGCACCCCAGAGTTCGAACCTTAAGGGAACCCGCAATCCGACATTTGGCGCGCCAGGTAGGGGTGCGCTAAAGCTTTCCTTCTGTTGATCCATGCTCCACGACCTCCACGCTTTGCCCCCATGGCCGGCGTTGCACCTCTGACTGGGACGACGGACGCCCACGACGGCGCCAGGGGGCTCAGAGCTTTTACTCCCGCCTTGCGGCGGGTACAGTGGCTGCCAAGATTCAAGCCGGAGATGCCGCCGCGTTACAACGGCGCGGCGGACCCGTCGGCCTTCCTGCTGGCATACGAAGAGGTCGTCCTGGAGGCTGGAAGTGACGACAAGGTCATGGCCAACTGGTTTCCCATGGCCCTCGCTGGCGCACCGCGCGCCTGGCTGCTCATCCTCCCAGGATCCTCAGTGGCACCTTGGGGGAGCTGCACGGCCTCTTCGTTGCATGCTTTGCGGCACCAGCGCCCATCGCCGTCACAGCCCTCCTCGGCGGCTCACGAGCACCGCCCTCGGACCGTCACACCAACCAGTCCTTCCGCCAGATCGGCCCCCGCCTCCGTGCAGCAAGGAGCTCCCCCAGGTTGGGCGGCACCCAAGGCCGACCTCTCCTTCGACTTAGGGGATCACCCCGTCACCACCACCAGCTCGGGCGTGCTCCCATTGCTTTGCACGCCCACCATCTACAATGTAGCCATCACCAAGACCCTCAACGATGGTGGGGCCAGCCTTAATGTGCTCTCCATGGAAGCTTTCGGCTTGCTTCATGTGCTGCATGAACGGCTTCGTCCCACCAAGCCCTTCTCCGGAGTCAGCAGCGGCTCCACCAGCCCCCTAGGGCAGATTCGCCTTCCTGTGACCTTCGGCACTCGTGACAACTACCGCACCGAGCTGATCGACTTCGACATCGCCCGCATTGGCCTCCCATACAACGCCATCCTCGGGTACCCGGCCTTGGCTCAGTTTATGGCGGCAACTCATCTAGCCTACAATCTCATGAAGATGCCTGGGAGCAAGGGCGTCCTCACTGTAGCTGGAGACACCAAGGAAGCTCTGGCGGCGCTCAAGCTTTCCCTCAAAGCTGCCGCGACAGCACGCCTATCAGATTTCGGGTTCTGGCAAAACCATTGAGGTTCGAACACTGGGGTGCACACGAAGATCTCTCCTCCCCCTAGCTCTCACCCTAATCGCGATCTCAAGGCTCAACGCGTCGAACTCGCAGAACAAAGGGACACAAGGTTTATACTAGTTCGGGCCACCGATGTGGTGTAATACCCTACTCCAGTGTGGTGTGGTGGATTGCCTCTTGGGCTGAGGATGAACAGTTACAAGGGAAGAACAGCCTCCTGAGGAGAGGTGCTCTTGTTCTTGGTGAGTTTGTGTGGATGAGGATGATCTGAATAGCCCAAGATCAGTTGCCTCCTACAGGGGTGGCTAGCCATATTTATAGAGGCCCTGGTCCTCTTCCCAAATGTAGCATCTCCACTTAATCCCCCCCCCCCGCTGCTCAATTTTTCTAACTGTATATATGTGTTGTGTGTACCCCTAGCCATTAAAAAACTAGTTGTTAATTTGATTCGCTGCAGTCTGTCTTAAGTTAGCTCCCAGCTCTCACTTCCATTTACTTGAATGTTTAGGGTGGTGGATGAACAAGACGAATGCATTGCGCTCCTAAGAAGATTCTGAACTGCCGAGGCTACCCAACTAGCTGCGAGTAGACAAGCGAGGCATGGCTTAGTTACTGACTGCGACTACTGGTAAGAACCTTTTACATCCTGGTATAGCTCCAAGTGTACATTCACCATGGTTACTTCCTGCGTATAAGCTAGTTTTCAATGTACTAGCGACATGTTTTAGCAATTAAAGTTGCAGTTTCTATAACTGAAATGCTACAAAAATAGGGGCCAAAGTGGCAGATTATTTCTTTTTGAGGGGCAAAGTGGCAGATTAGTTGGTACTGTAGTAAGTTGCTTATGTTGGTGTGGCACACTCAATCATGTTTCTTTGCACTAGAATTTTCAAGAAACGCATGATTTTTTTTAGGGGTGGTTGTCTGAACTGAATTGCTTAGAACTTTCCTATCCAAACAAGAGTTGCCATTTTTCAGTATAATATGAGATTTCTGTGATGAGTAGTCGGATCATTCCTACAGACTTTTGTTCTTTGATTTGAAAATTGTAGCTCACATAGTACAACAGTTGGTGTTGTAGCTGAGCACCTTTCTTTTTCTTCAGTACAGCCACATGTTTTTTCTTTAGCTCTCAAACTGCAGCTTACATGGTTGTGCTTTCTTAGCTCTTAGCTTTCTCAGTTCTTAAAATCCAGCTCAAATCGTTGTGATATATATATTTATCCTAGATAGACATTCAGTATTGTTCTATCTAGTTCTACTCGGACAAGTTTCTCAGTTTCATTGATCCTCTCTTTTTCAGCGCGAGCGCCGACGTGGTGGGGCGGGGCTTGCTCGGCCCATTCGGGCTACTCGTGATGGTCGACAACGGCCTGTCGGAGCAGACCGCTGTCTACTTCTACCTGGTCAAGGGTGCGGACGGGAAGCTCAGGACTCACTTCTGCCAAGACGCCTTCAGGTATGCACACATCGATCTTAAATCTGTATGCGCTTCTAATTACAGTGTACTGCGCCATGTTGTTTCAGTATTTTTCATGTAATAACATCTTTTCTTGTGGGATGGAGGGAGTGGCATCTATCTATCTTACCTTGCTGAGAAACTACTTGCCATCTCAAATCATGTTTGTCAGGTCATTGAAGGCGAACATTCTCGTCAAGGCCGTTTATGGCAGCTTCGTCCCTGTACTTGATGGAGAAAATCTGTAAGTGAGAATACGTTTCTTAAAGTAAATTCAGAAGCATCAGCCGACATATTAAGATTGATTGGTCTTTGACTCGTCAGTTACTGATTTGATTTTGTCCCGGCGGAGCGCTACTAGGCCAAGCAGAACAGGAAGAATGTCATGCCGGCCCGCATCATCAAGCACACCATGGAGATCATACACCTCCTCACCGATGCCAACCCCATATTCCCTTCTCTCCTTACTTGAGATAGCTTGTATTATATGATGTCAGTTTAATGGATGAGAGTAGCAGTAGGATTGTATTTTTCTTCAGCTGCTGTCAATTGTCACTGTTTGCCGTTCCTTCAGATAGCTAGTATTAACTGGTTGCTTGCTTCTGTACCATGCTATCTATGTGTTATTAGTATTGTTTATCCCGACCATGAGCTTGAATGGTGTAGGAGTACAACAGCACCAGGTTAATTTGTAGAAGTCAGGTTACTGAATTTTTTCTACGCCATGGTACAATAATAATTCAAATGGTAGCCAGTTGACATGAGCTGTTTGGCCCAATTCCTGGTCTCTATTAGGGGGTACAATTTATTACTTTCTGTATAGATTTGTTAGCAATGGATGAACTGATCAGGCAAATAGTTCTGAGCTGATCTGAAGTTCTGAATTGGTCCAGCACATCTGCATTTGGAGTGCTTTCTGTACTGCAGTCAGTGCCTCAACGCTATATGTTAGTGCCAGGCTGTTCGGCAGTTTTCCGCTTCTCTGCTGGTAGCTTAATTATAAGAATACAATTCTCACTAAATGTACTTTGCATTCTTACTGTATCTACTGTTGCCACAATCATTCTTGTACCAACTTATTTATCATAGCTAAACAATAATCTATAGAGGCAATTTTGCAGCCTGTCAATGCCACCAGGATAACAATGACCCTTGCCCTGTTAATTTATAGTACTTCTGCTATGCTATGCTCCTTAAGGTACCCTCATCTTTGATTTCTTCCCTTCAACTCTCTGATGCTGCTTTCCTTCCTCATGCAGGCACGCCCAGATGCTCCCCTCGGTCTGGGCACCCGATGCCAGGCAGGCTGTGGATGCCCCGGACCTCAAGGCCGGCCGTGCTACTCCAGCTGCTCCTGCCCCGGCCGTGCTCAACTTCGCTCCTGGTCAGGTGCCGCAGGTGAGACACTTGCCCCCATGCTTGGATGATTCTACCTGCTCACTTAGTATCATACTTGAATCTATGCGTACATGGTACATATAGTTTGACTGAAACTGTAGTTTTTGTAGTTTTACTTTGTGTTCTTATAGTTTTACTGAAACTGTAGAAATGACTGATGCACAAATTATTGAGAATAGAGAAGCAGCCTCAAGCTGATGTTGCAACAACTTGAAACGATGTGTCTAAATTATTGAGAATATGTTCTTAGATTCAGTGCTGATGCACAAAAACCTTCTCTGCAATATCTTAACTGGTCATATTCTACTTCTGTAGCTATACCTTCTCTGCGAGCCCATGACTGCTCAAACAAAAAGAAAGAGGCTCTCAACTATTTGTTTATCCCGGTCCCTTTGATCAATGTAGTTTTACTGAAACTGTAGTTGGTACTTCCTTAGTGTTCAGTACATGGTACATATAGAGCTGCGTACAACAATTACAAGAGGCATTCTCTTGTTGATGTCATTGTCTCAATACCTTTGCACATGTAAAATATGTTGACAAAGTGTTAAAGTTGGATTACCGCCTCATGTTGATGGCATTGTCTCTAAACATTTAATAATGTTTCTTTTTGGTGATATGGATCAGGATCTAATGTTGTTTAGGCTGCTGCTACTGTGATGGAAGATCAGAAGAGGCATGGAGATGCGCACCACCGTTTTAGTTGATGTTGCACCATGTTTTGGTGCTTGTGTATCTGTTTTTGCTTGTAAGCACACTTGTATGTGCTTGTGTATCTGTTTTTGCTTGTTTTAGTTGATGTTGGACGTGCGGACTTGTATGTGCTGTTGTGTGTATTTGGCTGAATGATTTCTAAATTTAATCATTTAATCAAGAGAATTATTGAGTGTTTGCTGTTCAAGTGTGTAAACTGGGAATCAGTGAATAAAAAGACCAAATGTTCTATTGGACCAAATAATATATGGGCTCTAAAAAGGCTACGGCCCAAATAATAGTGGACCGGAACATTGTTTACTTTTGGGAAACCTGAACAAAAAGGCTTAACGAAATGGTCCGCAAAAGGGCCATGGCCTAGAAATTAAAAGGCCGAATTGTTGGGCTTGGCCCATGAAGTCGACCAAAAATTCACAGGAAAAAATATATAAAAGGCTGAATTGTTGGGCTTGGCCCATGTAGAACACTGAATTGGACCGTACTGATTCTTATCCACGTTAGCTTGCCACGCTGATCCTACATGGTCTGGGGAGGCTGCTAGTGACCAAAATTTTGGTCGAAGAACCAACGACCTTTTACAAAAGGTCGTTAATTTCAGTTTACGACTGCCAGCTTTTGACCTTCTGTTTTTGGTCAAAAAAGGTTGCAAATGAAAAACTATGACCTTTCAGTGGCCAATAGTGAGGGTCACAAGTTGACATATTTCTTGTAGTGGGTGAGGCGCTTCACCCCCAGGGCCAGCACAGCTCTAAGGCCGGCTATGAGGCCTTCGTACTCCGCGATGTTGTTGGAGACCTTCTCATCCTGCTGGAAGCAGAGCTGCACGGCGTAGTCAAGCTTGCCCTGAGTGGGCGAGATGAGCACTGCTTGAACCCCCGTGCCCTGGCATGCAAACGCGCCATCAAAATACATAACCCAGCCATCTGGCGCTTCACTTCCTGGCGAGAGGGATCGATCCTCGCCTGCTTCAAGCCCCGGGGCGTCCGTCCATTCTGCCACGAAGTCGGCGAGCACGGCTCCCTTGATGACCCTGGTTGTGCTGAACTCCAGCTGGAATGCCTGCAGCTCGATGTTCCATTCAGCGACTCTTCCAGCAGCGTTGGGGCTCCTGAGTACCCTCTCCAGCGGTTAGGCCGAGACGACCTTGATTAGGTGACCTTGGAAGTAGTGCCGCAGTTTTCGTGAGGCCACCAAGAGCGCGAGCAAGAGCTTCTGAGGCATGGGGTATCCCTGCCCTTGCATCCCGCAGTACCGTGCTGACGAAATACACTGGGTGCTCGACGAGGGCGGGTGAACCGACGGGGCCTACGTCCATTGGGGGTTGAGACGCCACCTGAGGTGATGGAACCCCCAGAGTCTGGTCGCTTATTGGGGCCTCTGCAGGCCCAAGGATGCCGTCTTGCTGGGCCTGGTCATTCGCTGGCATTGCTGCAGCCTTTGTGGCGCCCTTTGGGTCTTGTATCACCCCGGTTGGGGGCGCGGCATGGCGCGACGTATCCTTGGCCTGGCGTCCTTCCCGAACCGCCACTAGAGCTGCGCTGGCGGAGTAGGGAGTGGTGGCAAGGTAAAGCACCAGGGGCTCGAGGGGGCGGGGCATGACCATCACCGGATGGCTGGCAGATATCTCTTGAGGTTCTGAAATGCTTGGTCAGCCTCCGGGGGCCACTCAAACGGGCACTTCTTCTTCATTAGCTTGAAGAATGGTAGGGCGCACTCTCCCAGCTTGGAGATGAAGCGCCCCAGCGAGGTCACGCAGCCGGCAAGCTTCTGCATCTCCTTGAGAGTTTGTGGCGGGCTCATGTCTTCTATCGCCTTGACCTTCTCCGGGTTAGCCTCGATCCCCCTGTGGGATACAAGGAAGCCCAGCAGCTTGTCGGAGGGGACACCAAACACACATTTCTCTGGGTTGAGCTGCTAGTCCACCTAGCGCAGGCTTGCGAAGGTCTCCTCTAGGTCTTGAATCAAAGTCCTCGCGTCCCGAGACTTTACCACAATGTCATCGACGTAGGCTTCTGCATTCCTCCCGAGCTGCTGACCCAAGGCCATGTGCATCAGCAGTTGGAAGGTCGCGCCTGCGTTGGGCAGCCCGAATGACATGCAAGTGTAGCAGTACACCCCGCACGGGGTCAAGAAGGCTGTCTTCTCCACATCTTCTACTGCCATCTTGATCTGGTGATAGCCTGAAAATGCATCCAGGAAGCATAGCAGGTCGCTCTTGGCGGTGGAGTCAACAATTTGGTCGATGCGCGGAAGCGGGAACGGGTCTTGGGGGCAGGCCTTGTTGAGCTTAGTGAAGTCGACACACATGCATTCTTTCCCGCCTTTCTTTGGTAAGACGACGGCGTTCGCTAGCCACTCAGGGTACCGAACCTCGCGGATGACACCCGCTGCCTCCAGCTTGTGGGTTTCCTAGATGATGAAGGACTGCTTTTCCGTGGACTGTCGCCGCGCCTTCTACTTCATAGGGCGCACATTGGGGCACACCCTCAACTGATGCTCGATCACCCCTCTTGGGACCCCTACCAGCTGTTTGGGTTCCCAGGCGAATACTTCTTTGTTTGCGCGCAAGAACTTCACCAACGCCTCCTCTTGATCCGAGTCGAGGTTGGCGCCTATGGTGAAGGTGGCTCCTGAGGACCCATCTTCCTCGACTAGCACCTGCTTGGTTTCGGCCCTATCTTGAGTGAACAACTGCTTCTTCTTTGCTGGCGCGGCCTCCTTAACTGCAGGGGTGGCCTCGGTGGCTGGTCGCGCTGTCGTGGCGGTTTTGAGGGTAGACCTGAGTGCCGCCAGAGCCTCCTTGGTGTCTGCAACTACGGTGAGGACATCCTTGCCCCGGGCATCTTCATGAGGTTGTAGGCTGGATGGGTTGCCGCCATAAACTGAGCCAGAGCCGGGTAACCGAGGATGGCGTTGTATGGGAGGCCAATGCGGGCGATGTCGAAGTTGATCAACTCAGTGCAGTAGTTGTCGCGAGTGCCGAAGGTCACAGGAAGGCGGATCTTCCCCAAGGGGTTGGTGGAGTTGCCGCCAACCCCGGAGAAAGGCTTGTTGGGGCAGAGCCGCTTGAGCGGTACGTGAAGGAGGTTAAAAGATTCCACAGAGAGCACGTTGAGGCCGGCGCCGCCATCGATGAGGGTCTTGGTGATAGCTATGCTGCAGATGGTGGGCGTGCAAAGCATTGGGAGCATGCCCGAGCTGACGGTGGTGACAGGGTGATCCCCCGAGTCGAAGGTTAGGTCGGCCTTCAGCGCCGCCCAACCCGGGGGAGCTCCCTGCCGCACGGAAGCAGCGCCAATCTGGCGAAAGAACGACTTGGTGTGACGGTCCGAGGGGGGCGCTTGCAAGCTGTCGAGGAGGGTCGCAACGGCGGGGGGCGCCGGTGCTGCGATGCGCACAGGGAAGAGGCCGCGCTGCTCCTCCCAAGATGCCACCATGGATTCTGGGAGGTTGAGCAGCCAGGCGCGCGGTGCACCAGTGAGGGCCATGGGAAGCATGTTGGCCATGACCTTGTCGTCGCCCCCAGCGTTCGGGACGGCCTCTTCATACGCCAGCAGGAAGGCCGACGGGTCCACCGCGCCGTCGTAATGCGGCGGCATCTCCGGCTTGAACTTGGGCGGCCACCGCACCCGCCGCAAGGCGGGGGCAAAGGCTCTGAGCCCCTGGCCCCGCCATGGACATCCGCCATCCCAGCCGGAAGAGGGACGCCAGCCATGGGGCCAAGACGCGGCGGTGGCAGAGCATGGATCAACGGAAGGAAAGCTTCAGCGCACCCCTACCTGGCGCACCAAATGTCGGATTTCGGGTTCCGGCAAAACCCTTGAGGTTCGAACACTGGGGTGCGCATGAAGATCTCTCCTCCCCCTAGCTCTCACCCTTATGGCGATCTCAAGGCTCAGCGCGACGAACTCGCTGAACAAAGGGACACAAGGTTTATACTGGTTCGGGGCACCGATGTGGTGTAATACCCTACTCTAGTGTGGTGTGGTGGATTGCCTCTGGGGCTGAGGATGAACGGTTACAAGGGAAGAACAACCTCCTGAGGAGAGGTGCTCTTGTGCTTGGTGAGTTTGTGTGGATGAGGATGATCTGAATAGCCCAAGATCAGTTGGCTCCTACCGGGGTGGCTAGCCCTATTTATAGAGGCCCTGGTCCTCTTCCCAAATGTAGGCGGGAAGGGATCCAACAACGGCCAAATTTGAAGGGAGACAACCGGTACAAGTTATCCTGACTGAAGGTGGTCTTCTCCTGCCAAAGGCTTTGGTGGTGACGCCGTCTTGGGCTCCATGGTGACCTCCGTCCTGCCGTCCTGCTGGTCTTGGTCTCGTTGCACTGATATGGAAACCTTTCCCTGAGGCCTCGGGACTCCTTGCCTACGCTTGACTCTTTAGCACAAAGATGAATCGAGGACACTATGCGCGCTAGCGCCCGCCTGGCCTCGGTCGTCATGGCTTGCGTCACAGAAACCTCGCGAGGTGCCCCTTGCCTTGATCCCTCCGCCCCTCGCGAGCCAGCCTGGCGAGGCCGCCCCCAAGGAGGTCTTCCGTCATCTGCCTCGCGAGGCTTCGCCCCTCGCGAGGGTCTTGAGTGTTTGCTGATGAAGATGGGCCGTATGGGGCCGCTGGTGGAGCTACACCATGGGCCACAAGCAGGCAAGTCTGGGTACCCCCGTTCCCAGGATGCCGACAACGCCCGGCCGACGAGGCCACCCCCGGAGCTAAAGAGGCCGCACCGTCAAAGAAGGAGCAGTTGTTCACTCAAGATCGGGCCGAAACTAAGCAAGTGCCGGTCGAGGAAGGTGGACCCTCAGGATCCACCTTCACCAGAGGCGCCAACCTCGACCCGGATCAAGAGGAGGCATTGGTGAGGTTCCTGCGCGTGAACAAGGAGGCATTTGCCTGGGAACCCAAGCAGCTAGTAGGGGTCCCGAGTGGGGTGATCGAGCATCACCTAAGGATGTGCCCCAATGTGTGCCATGTGAAGCAGAAGGCGCGGCGGCATTCCGCGGAGAAGCAGTCCTTCATCATCTAGGAAACCCGCAAGCTGGAAGCAGCAGGTGTCATTCGCGAGGTCTGGTACCCAGAGTGGCTAGCAAACCCCTTCATTGTGCCAAAGAAAGGTGGGAAGGAGCGCATGTGTGTCGACATCACCAACCTCAACAAGGCCTGTCCCCAAGACCCGTTCCCGCTTCCGCGCATTGACCAGATTGTCGACTCCACCGCCGAGAGCGACCTACTGTGTTACCTGGACACGTTCTGGGGCTATCACCAGATCAAGATGGCGGTGGAGGATGTGGAGAAGACGGCTTTCCTGACCCCATGCGGGGTGTACTACTACACTTGCATGCCGATCGGGCTTCACAACGCAGGGGTGGCCTTCCAACGGCTGATGCACATCGCCATAGGTCAGCAGCTTGGGAGAAATGCTGAAGCCTACATAGACGACATCATGGTAAAATCTCGGGAGGAGAGAACTTTGATTCAGGACCTAGAGGAGACCTTCGCAAGCCTGCGCCAGGTGGACCTACGGCTCAACCCAGAGAAGTGCATGTTCGGTGTTCCCTTCGGCAAATTGCTGGGCTTCCTCGTGTCCCACAGGGGGATCGAGGCTAACCCGGAGAAGGTGAAGGCAATAGAAGACATGAGCCCACCACAAACTTTCAAGGAAATGCAAAAGCTTGCGGGCTGCGTGACCTCGCCAGGGCGCTTCATCTCCAAGCTGGGGGAGCGCGCCTTGCAGTTCTTCAAGCTGATGAAGAAGAAGGGCCCGTTCGAGTGGACCCCGGAGGCCGACCTGGCGTTTAAAGACCTCAAGAGATACCTGACTAGCCTTCCAGTGATGGCGGCACCTTGTCCCCTCGAGCCCCTGGTGCTTTACCTTGCCGCCACTCCCTACACCGCCAGCGCGGCGCTAGTGGCGGTACGGGAGGAGCGCCATGCCAAGAGTCTGCCGCGCCGTGCCACACCCCCAACCGAGGCGATGCGGCACCAAGAGGATGTCGCAAGGGCCGCGACAACGCCAACGAACAATCAGGTCCAGCAAGACGGCGTTCTCGGTCCTGCAGAGACCCCAATGGGTGGCCAGGCTCCTGGGGTCTCGTCACCTCAGGGAGCGCCCCAACCTCCGGGAGACACAGGCTCCATCGGCTCTTCCGCCCTCGTTGAGCACCCAGTGTACTTTGTCAGCACGGTACAACAAGATGCGAGGGAACGGTACCCTATGCCACAGAAGCTCCCACTCGTGCTCCTGATGGCCTCACGCAAGATGCACCATTTCTTCCAAGGCCACCCTATTAAAGTCGTCTCAGCTTACCCACTTGAGAGGGTGCTTCGTAGCCCTCATGCCACGGGAAGGGTCGCCGAATGGAACATTGAACTTCACGCATTTCAGCTCGAGTTCAGCACAACCAGGGTCATCAAGGGGGCCGCCCTAGCCGACCTCGTGGCCGAATGGACTGCCGCCCCAGAACCCGAGGTCAGCGAGGGCCGATCCCTCTCACCGGGGAGTGAAGCACCAGATGGTTGGGTCATGTATTTCGACGGCGCCTTAGCATGCCAGGGTGCGGGGGCTGGAGCCGTGCTCATCTCGCCCACCCAAGACAAGCTCTACTATGCCGTGCAGCTTTGCTTCCAGCGGGGCGAGAAGGTCTCCAACAACATCGCGGAGTACGAGGGGTTGATCGCCGGTCTCAAGGCTGCCATGGCCTTGGGGGTAAAACGTCTCACCATCAAGGGTGATTCGTAGCTCCTCGTCAACTTCTCCAACAAGGTGTACGAGCCGAAGGACGAGCACATGGAGGCGTACCTCGCGGAGGTGCGCAAGATGGAGAAGCAGTTCTTGGCCCTGGATCTACAGCACGTGCCTCGCGGCATGAACATGGAAGCCGACGACATCGCCAGAAGGGCATCCAAGTGTCTGCCCCAGGATCCTGGCATCTTCGAAGAGTGGCTTTTCAAGCCATCAGGAGCACCCCCATCTGCGGGGCTGGCGTCGCCTTGGGAGGAACTCCGTCAACCACCGGCCTCGGGAGCCCCCGCCTGTGGCCCGACCACAGGAGCGCGCCTGCTCATGGAGCTCGAGCCTCAGGAGGGGTGCTGGACCAAGGAGTTCAAGGAATACCTGACGTGCGGGACGCTACCGGAGAAGGAGGAGGACGCGGAGCGCATGGCCCGACCAGCTATGGCATACTGCATCCAGGACGGTGAGCTATACAGGAAGCGGCCAAATGATGTTTCCTTGCGATGCATCTCCAGGGAGCAGGGGAATGAATTGCTAGCTGACATACACGGCGGAGACTGCATGCACCACTCGTCGTCACGTACCCTGGTCGGCAAGGCGTTCCGTAGCGGGTTCTACTGGCCTACGGCACTCAACGACCCAACCGAGCTAGTGAGGTCCTGCGAGGCCTCCCAATTCCATGCCAAGTAGATCCATCAGCCAGCTCAGGGCCTCCAGACCATCCCGCTCTCGTGGCCATTCACGGTCTGGGGGCTGGATATCCTAGGCCCATTCTTCGAGCGCCTGGGGGCTACCGCTACCTCTACGTCGCCATCGACAAGTTCACCAAACGGACATAGGTGGAGGCCGTCCGCACCATCCCGTCCGGGTCTGCAGTTAAGTTCATCAAGGGCCTCGTGAGACGTTTCGGGGTCCCTAACCGCATCATCACCGACAATGGCTCGCAGTTCACTAGCAATCACTTCAAGACATATTGTGCTAACCTTGGAACGCAGATCTGCTACACTTCCATGGCATACCCCAGGAGCAATGGCCAAGCCGAACGGGTCAACGCGGAGGTCCTGAGAGGCCTCAAGACCAGGACCTTCAAGAAGAAGCTCGAGGCCTGCGGCAGGGGCTGGCATGATGAGCTCCAGTGTGTGCTATGGTCCATCCGCACCACTGCCACCAAGCCAACAGGCGAGACCCCATTCTTCCTCGTCTACGGAGCAGAGGCGGTTCTCCCTCACGAGGTCAAGCATCACTCCGCGCGGGTCCTGGCGCTTGATGAGACGCAACAGGACGCCATGGGGGGATGGACCTTGGGCTGGGGGAGGAACACCACCGTGAAGCCACGCTCCGACCGGCAAGATACCAGCAGGTGCTGCGACGGTATCACTACCGTAGCGTCCGCTCCAGGACGCTCGAGGTGGGCGACCTCGTCCAAAGGCGGGTGCTCTCCAAGGAAGGGCTGCATAAGCTCTGGCCCATGTGGGAGGGCCCGTTTAGGGTTGCCCACGTCTCCAGGCCTGGCGCCGTGCACCTAGAGACGCAGGTCGGGGTCCCCATCTAGGACGCCTGGAACATCCAGCACCTCCGGAAGTTCTACCCATGAAGCAAGGCCCAGTGCCTGTTGTCGGTTCAATATCCGGCGTATCTCGTAGTAGGCGTCTTAAGCTAGGCGTCTGGGAGCGATGGTAACATGGACACGGGGTTTTACCCAGCTTCGGGCTCTCTTGATGAGATAATACCCTACTTGCTGCTTTTGATTGTATTCATATGGGTGTAGTACAGAGTACATGTATCTACCATGAGATTGTAGTAATGAATATGAGATTGATTATTGACTAGCCTGGCCTCGGTTTATATATGCAGTGTAGGCCTAGGTTTTAGAGGAGTCCTTGTCTTGGGCGCCAAGTCTTGTGGAATCCTCCTTGTATGCGGCATGGGCTGTCCGAACTGGCCCATGAGTAAACGGCCATGGGGGTCCTCGGCCCAATCGAATTGATCGGGAGACGACGTGGTGAGTACCCCCTAGTCTAGGACACCATCAGTAGCCCCCTGAATCAGTCTTCAAGTTGGGGACGCTCCTCGATTCTTCCAAACCGTTCTTCATCTTCGGTCGTCGGTCTTGAAAACTGGTTCAACAAATCTTGGATCTTGAGGATTGCCGAGGTGAATCCGAAGAGTTTACACATCGGGTACCCGAGGAGCCCTTTAAGTCTTCGGCCTTTATCAATGCCTTGTTATTTTTTACGCCACACGTCGGGTTTGAAGTGGTTCCCGTGCGGCAGTGTCCTGCTGCATCCGAAGTCCAACGCCGGATTGCATCCGAGGTATCTTTTGCAGCCGAGCACCAATGTCGGACTCCTTCCGAGCTCCAACGCCGGAATATATCCGAGCTCCAACGCTGGACTGTGTCCAAGCTCCAACGCGGGACTGTATCCGAGGTGTCATAGATCACCTCGGCCCAAAAAGGTTAAAGGGGTTCAACCGAGCTTAATGCCAAAGATGCCCTCTATGGATTTACTTTCGATTTGCGCAATGTATTCTCTGCTGAGATGTATAGCCAGTAGCACTCAAGGTGTCTGTCGGCCTGAAATCCGAGATGCACCTGAAGGAAAACATGAAACCGCTGATCCTAGTAGCTCCTGAGACTCAGGTTCTTAAATCGGCCCGAGGATGAACTCCTAGCTCGGCTGCATACATAGGAATAGAAACGCAGCGTATTATATTAGAGGTAATAGTGATCGGCGGACGGGCCCCTGAGAGTGGGTCACGCCATGATATATCAGCTTGACGGCAGATAAGTCCCAGACGGTACTTATTATTGTCCGAAGACGCACTTGTCCATAGTTCGGTCATGCTGAACACTGCGCGCTTTTAATTTTCTGCATTGAATAGGCAATGCAGTAGCCCTCGAGCCACTAGTCGGGTGGAAACACCAGATCAGGGGATCGATGTGCCCCTTTAATATTTATAAATAATGAGCACGAAGCCCAGTAGCCCCCGAGCCTTAATGTGGGCACAGGTGCCGAATTAACGATCGATATCCGAAGTACTTGACATCATTAATGCTCGGATCCGCATTGTACAGAACTTTGTTGACCGACCATCGGCTTCCACCTCCTCGGCTAGTAGCTGAGGAGTGTTTGTCCTACTTTATAAAGCAATTGTAATGGCAAAGATTTACGGCAAACAAGGCAATCCGGTCATACGGTTTTATAAACAAAGGTACACGGAGAGATATGCTATATTACTTGTTAAAGTAAGAAACTTCTTCCAAAGAAAATAGTCCTGCTATCGGCTCCTTTCTTTGAGGATTTAGTTCGGGGAATGTTCCCGAACTCTATGGTATTACTGAACCAAAATTTTCACTTCCGTCGTTGCCGACCAATGTGATACTTTAAGATTGCTAGCTTTCGGCTTCACCCAATCTAAGGTACTTACTCGGATGACCCAGTAGAAACAATCACAGAGGTGCGCCCTTTACCACCTAGCCGAATAATCGGGAACGTAGGGGTAAGCACAGGAGCCAGGCAACCCAGCTTGGCCAAAATCTTAAGTGAAATTGATGCATATTTATGGCTTTATAACGATGATTACGGAAGGCAGCCCTCGTATATTAAATACAAACGCCGATGATATGTTTATTTTGACTCCGTTGCGACCGTTTATCAGTTGAAAGTGGCCCATCGTCGGCTTCCACCCCCTTGTAGATGCTACGCAGGGTGTTTCCGCAATAACCAAACAACTCTTAGCCGACGTCTCGGTACCCGAAGGCGGTTGTGTTAACGGAAACGAGGCAATCAGATATGCGGGCTTTATAACTTTCACTTAGTCATAGGAGCTTAAAGTTGGGAGGCCAGGTACTAGCCCCCGGTTAGTGTTCGGCGACAGTCGAGGTCAAGCCATAAACAGTTCGGCCAATGTTATGAATGGCCCATTATTTAACACAGGGTGACCTCTATCGATCATATAGTCGTCAGATCGCCGACCAGTTAACGCTTATTGTGTGTCGGGTGGTTGGTGCGACATATGCCAAGGGATGGCTTATCATTGTGGGAGCCAATAAAACATCGCCGGTGCCCGGAAATGGGATGAGGCGAAGACATGCACGCCGGAGAATCTTACCCAGGTTCGGGGCTCTCCGAGGAGATAACACCCCTAGTCCTGCTCTGCGGGGTCTCCGCATGATCACTAGATCGATAAGGGGTAGCTACAATCGCTCCTAGAGCAGTTAAGATCAAGGGAGAAGAAGAACAAGGCTAGCTCTTGCTTCTCTCTATCTATGGTGTGTGTGCTATGCGTGGGTGTTAACCTAGAAGCCAATGCCAGGCCAACCCTTTGCATGGGTGCTCCGGGGGGTTTATATAGGCCTACCCCCGGGGGTACAATGGTAATCCGACTGGGAACTGGTCCCAGCCGTCAGTGTCTACGCTCGCCGGCTTCTCCGCCGGCTGCTGGGTCCCGCCGGCTGCCGGCTACTTGGTCGACAGGCCGGTCCCACCGCCTAGGGTTTTGTCGGCGGCTGCTTACTGTAGCCGCGCCTCTGATGATGAGGGCTTTGTCGAGGTGAGCGTGGCTACAGTGGGCCGCCTCGGGGGCTATCACTGTAGCCTCACCTCGTCTTGTCTCCTTAATGGGGCTCCTGCTTCGAGGAAGGGAGTAGCCGGCTTCTGGAGGCCGGCTATACTCTTGGCCGACTAGGAAAAGCCGGGCCGCCTTCACGCCTCTCTCTGGCTGAAGGGGCCCGCAGTCCTTGGGCCGTACAGGAGTGGGTCGTGGATGACGTCGAGGCTAGCGTGGCTACAGTGCCGAGCCGCACGGGAGACGTCCCTCCCGTACGGCCTCCTGTAGCCATGCCCGCCTCGGGCTTCGGGGGTCATGGGCCGCACTGTGGCCACACCCCGTCACGTCGCCGTTATGGAGGGGTGGTTGTGATCTTGGCCGGCTCCTAGGAGTCGGCGTCCTTCCTGGTCGGCTTCTTGGAGTCGGCCACCCCGTAGTCGTCCTGGGGAGGAGTCGGTGAGGCTGGGTCGCCTTCCGGGAGTCGGCTTTAGTGGTAGCCGGCCAGGGAAGGCGGCCCAAATGCTTGGAGTGCTTGAAGGCCCAAAGGCCTGATAAATTTTCCGAAGAGCCAGGGGTAGTCGGTTAGGCTACCCGTGGCCATTTACTCCGACAGTAGTCCCCGAAGCTGATTGGGCTTCGAGGTGGAGTGGGGTTCAAGAAGCTCGATCAGCTTCCTATCGTGACAAGCCGGCAGCTGGGAGCCGGCCTTGGTCAGGCGCGCCGCCTTAGTCGAATTCTTCTGGAGTCGGGGGGCGGGAACCCGCAGGCACGTGCACCGGGCCGCGGGCCGGCCTCGGGCCGTTGGCGTGCCACGTGGCCGGAAAGCCTGCCAGCCCACGCGCGTGACGGGACGTCGCCGCAGGGAGGGGGCCCGCCACGTCCGCGCCCCGGCCCAGGCGCGGATCCTTTGTATCCCGAAACCGCCCGCACGTTCCGTGCGGCAGTTTCGGCTCGCACTTATGCGTAATAAACGCGAGACGTGGGGGGAGTGGGCGCAGTTAATCCCACGTCTCCCCCCCACGTCCGGCCTCTTCGGCCGCGTGAGGCTATAAGTAGGGGGAGGTGGAGGGCGGCAGGCCCTCGCACGCTCCTCCTACTTCCACCGTCTTCTTGCCTTGCTCGTTCTCGCGACAGCGCCTCGCCGCCGCGCTCTTCCTCCGCACGCTCCTCCGCCGCCGTGCTAGCTTCCGCTATGCCTCCCCACGTAGAGCAGCTTGGCGGGGATTGGGACGGCTCCATCGTCCATAACGACCACATCGACTTCCTCCGCGACACCCGGCGTCTGCCCAGCGCGGACAAAGTGGAGGTCCGCCTCGCGCCGGAGAAGGAAATCAGGCCGGCGCCGCGGGAGGGCGAGCGGGTGGTCTTCCGCTCGCACTTCCTGCGCGGCTTCGGCCTGCCAGTGAGCGCCTTCTTCCGCTCCTGGCTGGAATTCTATCAGCTCCAGCCGCACCACCTCACCCCCAACGCGGTGGTGCTGCTGTCGGCCTTCGTCACCCTGTGCGAGGGCTATCTTGGCGTCCTCCCCACCCTCGAGCTCTGGGGGGAGTTCTTCCAGTCGAAGCTGGGCACGCGCGTGCGGGGCGTGCCGGCTCAGACCGGCGCCTTCATCGCGTCGCGGAGATCAGGCGCCGACAACCCCTTCCCCATCATCACGCTGATCCAATCGGTGAAGAAGTGGCAGAAGTCATACTTCTACGTGCGGAGCATCGCTCCCCGGGGAGACTACCTCAACCTGCCGGCCTACGTAGCCGGCCCACCGGCGGGCAGGCTGCCCCAGTGGTCCTTCCGGGCCGTGACGCTGTCGCAGGGAGGAAACGCCGCCATCGCCCGCCTGCGGGTGATGGTCCAGTCGGAGGGCCTGACGGGGCCCGACCTCCTGGCCGCGTTCGTCACGCGCCGGGTCCTTCCGCTCCAGAGCCGGCCTCATCTGATCTGTCAGATGAGCGGCCAGCTCGATCCGAGCCGAATGTGCACCAAGGAGATGCCGCAGCCCGACGCCGCCGACATGGTGAATTACCTCGCCAACTGCCAACTTTCCGAAGACTGGCAATTCGGCAAGGAGCCATACAGCCGTGCCAATCCTCCGCCTACGGTACGCTCCCCTCGTCTCTTTTTCTCTCTCTCTCTCAGCTTTGTCGCCGAGTTCCTCTGGGCCGACTCTAACCCAGTCGGCTTGCTCTTTTGACAGAGTCCTCTGCTTCGGCCGGCCGGCGGGACAGACGTGGAGCGCCGCTTCGTCCCCGACCGGACCGAACACGACCAGGAGGACCCCGACCTGGGGGCGGTCCATATGGAGGATGCCGTCGAGCCGGCCGGTGGCCAAGCCGGCGGCGAAGCAGGCGGCTCCGGGTTCACCGCTACCTTCGACGACTGGCCGGACGAGGACGAAGCCGAAGCCGTCCCGCACCGCCAGCCGGCATCCGGACGCGGCGCGGGCTCCTCCGGCGCGCAGCCTGCTCGGGGTAGAGGCCAGAAACGTCGCGCCGCCCAGGGCATGTTCGGCAGCCGGACGAAGAAGCCCAGGGGTGGGGCGGCAGCCACCAGGCGGGAAGAGGCGGCCGCGAAGGCGGCTCGCTTCCGCAAAGTGGTGAAGCAGCCGCAGACTGTGTCGGCGTAAGTTCTCTCTTTCTATGTACTCTCCTTCTTTCTTTCCTTTGGTGGTTCTTGAACCTTCGTCTTCTTTTTCAACGGTCAGAGCTCCGCTGTCACTTGAGCGGGCGGCTGCCGGCTCCGTCGTCGAGTCGCCAGGGGGCTCTGGGAGCACCACCCGCCGCGTAGATCCCCGCGCCGCCCTCCTGGAGGCGACGGAAAGGAACGCGCGGGAGGTGCGGGAGGAGCAGGAAGCGCGGGAGGCGGAGGCACGGAGGGCAGCCGCCGCCCAGGCAGCTCGGGAGGAGGAGGCGGCGAAGGCGCTCGCCGAGGCCGCAGCCAAGGCCCAGGCAGAGGCCGAGGCCGAGGCGGCGGCAGGGGAGGCTTTGATGGTCACCCCCCTGCGCACCATGGCGCCCGGGGACGTGGATCCCTCGCCAGGGGGAGCCAGCGGTTCCCAGCCGGGGCTGGGAGGAAGCGGCGACGACGTCATCATCTTGGGGGAGGCGCCGGGGCCGACTCCTCCGACTAGGGCGGCCCAAGGCGCCAGCCTGAGCCTGCGCCCGCACAGTCGGCGGAGGGCGAGCCGGCCGCGGGGGCTGAGGTGGCGGTCCGGGTTCCGCCAAGCCGGCGTGCAGGGAAGGCCGCGTCGGAGCCGCAGAAGGCTGCGTCGGAGCCACAGCCGGCCGTGGGCTCCAGCTCGTCGGCCCGAGACGCGGAGGCGGCCAGCGCTACCTCGGGGTGGACGCCGGGCGGAGGGACAGCTGTGGTGAACGTCGCTGCACAAGACGTCCGGACCCGGCTCCAAAGCCAAGCTGCGACGCTGAGGCAGTTCACCGACGAATTCCTCGCAACGCGGGCAGCCATCCGGGTTAGTATTCTCTATCTTGTTCTTTCTTGATCTTGATTTCTCTCGTGGGGGCGCGTCAGCGCACCCACTGGGTGTAGTCCCCGAGTTCCGAGTCGGCTGCTGAGCAGGCGGCTTGGAACTTCTTGGAGATTTTGTCTTTGCTGCTTTTGTTCTCACTTCGGTCTTCTGTCCGTCTTGCAGGACTACCACAACCTCCGAGCGGCCGCCTTCAACTCCCAGGCTTGGGAGCTGACTCAGAAGACCGCCGATCTCACTGAAAGCCGAGGTATGTGACTTGATCTTTATCTCATGTGGGGGCGCGTCAGCGCACCCACTGGGTGTAGTCCCCGAGATTCGGGCCGACTGCTGAGCAGTCGGCTCGGATCTTCCTTGATGATTTCTCATTGTTCTTCTTCTTCTTCTATCTCTGCAGCGGCCAACGCCAGTCTGAGGGCACAGCTGGGGGAGTCCCAGACTGCTCTTCGTGCCAAGGACGCGGAGCTCGCCGCCTTGGTGCAGGAGCGCGACCGCCTGGTCAAGAAGCTGGCCGACCAGGAGGAAGGCCACAAGGCGGCGCTGAAGGCTGCGCAGGATCGCGAAGCCACCCTCCAGGCCGAGTTCGAGACGGAGGCGGCCGGCTGGGCAGAGGCCAGGCAGACTCTGGTCTCCGGCTATGGCCAGATCGAGGATCTGGTTGACGGTAAGTCGTCTACCCCTTCGTCCTTTCTTGCCATCTGCCACTTTGACTTGCTTTTCTGATTTTGGTGTTTTTCTTTTCTTTTCTTCTTCGCGCAGAGTACTTCCCTGGCTATTCAACTGCCGCCAACCAGGCCATCGAAGCCCGTCGCCAGGCGAAGAGGCAAGCCGGCTTCGAGATCTCGCCAACCGCCGGCCGCTCGCTGGAGGAACAGCTCCTGGCGATCCAGGCTCGCATCCAGCCGGCTCACAGGCTGCTCCGCCGGCTTCAGCGCGCGGGATCGCAGGTCTTGGCCGCCCTCTGGCCCGGCCAAGTGGTCCCTCGCACCCCCAGTCGGACCGCCGACTGGCTGGAGGTGGCAGTCGGCCGCTTCGAGGCTTGGAAGGCGTCAGCAGCTCGCTCCGGCGCCAGGCGGGCGCTGGAGTTCGTCAAGGCCTGGTATCCCGGCCTGAACCTGGACCAGCTGGCTACCTGGCGGCAGCAAGCCGACACGGAGCTGGAGCCGGCGCGGCCGGCCATCATTCGGCGGGCTTCAGCGATCGCCGACTACACCGACACCAACGTCTTCGCCCCCGAGGTGGACGACAATGGAGTCGCCCAGCCGGAAGATTGGTTCGGGCTGGACCCGGCGTACGGCGAGGACTCGGCGGAGGAGATCGACTCCAGCGACGAGGGCGAAGAGGAGGAGGAGGAGGGTGAAGACGCCGAGCCGGCTGGCGGAGTAGCCGGCCAGCCTGACCGCGCCTCCAGCACTACGTCGCGTGCGAGTGCGTCTCCTGCCGCGGGAGGTGGTCAAGCCGGGACCAGCTAGGCGGCCACTCCTTCAGCCGGCGAGGCCGCCTTCACCGACCAGCTCGGCCTTCCATGTCGCGCCTTAGTCTTCTTTCTTTTGTTTTCCTGTCTTGTTACTTTTGAACAATGTTTGGTTAAGTCTGCACAATTCCACCCACTGGGTGTATTCAAACTCAAGTCTGTTGCCGGCCTGTGGGCGGCTTTATGTATATAAGTTATGCAATCGGTCTTTCCTTGTACTTTCGCTTTTTGTCCTTCTGCTTTTTTCCTTTGCCGCCCTCCCTTGGTTGCCGCCTCCCCAGTCAAACAGTTGCTCTGCAATCTGTAGCCGGGGAGTGCCTGGCCGATTGGGGAGGGGGAAGTACTTTTAGCTCTGCCGGACTTAAGCTAAGTTTTTTAGGAAGCCGGCCAGCCGGCTGCTTTGACAGCCGGCAGGCATATTTGGAGGCCGTCTCTTTGCTATATAGGTTAGTTGTTCCTTAGCCGTTTTTCGTGTGGGCGTCCTTTCTGTCTTCTCTCTTGCTAGTCGGACAGTCAGTTCTTTGAGCTGCGACTTTCAACAAGAGAGGACTTGGGAGCCGGCGCACTACTTTGCTGACTTCGGGAAGAACTTTGAATATAGCTCAAGGCGGCCAGTCCCCGGGCCGACTAGTCGGACCCGGTGCCGGACAAGAATTCAAAATGTAATAATACATTCATGGATATGACACTCGTCATTCATAGATAAATAAAAGGCAGTCCCCGAGTACTGTTCGGGGGGCCTGTTGGTTTGTACTTAATACAAAAGGGGTAGCGTGATACATACTGCTTTTCAGCTGTAAAATCGTCTTAGGAGGTTTGCGTTCCATGGTCGCTCCGACTCCTTGCCGGAGTCGTCTCTCTTGCGTGCTCTTGGCTTTTGCGCGTCGATCAAGTAGTAGGAGTCGTTGCCGAGTGCCTTGCTGACGACGAAGGGGCCTTCCCAAGGGGCCGAGAGCTTGTGCTGGCCGGCTGTTCGCTGGATCAGCCGGAGCACAAGGTCGCCCTCTTGGAAGGATCTTGGCTTGACCTTGCGGTTGTAGTAGCGGCGCAGGCCTTGCTGGTAGATGGCGGACCGGCTGAGGGCTAACAGCCGGCCTTCTTCCAGTAGGTCGACGCCGTCTTCTCTTGCTTCTTTGGCTTCCTCCTCCGTGTACATGGTGATCCGAGGCGAGTCGAACTCGATGTCTGTTGGGATGACAGCCTCGGCACCGTACACAAGGAAGAATGGAGTGAAGCCGGTTGACTTGTTGGGTGTAGTGCGCAGACTCCAGAGGACAGCCGGCAGCTCTTCGAGCCAGCAGCCGGCCGATCGCTCCAGTGGTACAACCAGTCGGGGCTTGATGCCGGAGAGGATAAGTCCATTTGCTCGCTCGACCTGGCCGTTTGACTGCGGGTGGGCAACGGACGCTAAGTCCAGTCGGATGCCCTGCGTCGCGCAGAAACGTGCCAGTGCGCCTTTGGCGAAGTTCGTGCCGTTGTCGGTGATGATGCTGTGCGGCACGCCGTACCGAGTAGTGATGTCGGTGATGAATGTCACGGCAGTCGGCCCGTTCAGCTTCTTAATTGGCTTGGCTTCAATCCACTTTGTGAACTTGTCCACCGCAACGAGTAGATGTGTCAAGCCACCGCGGGCTGTCTTGAAAGGGCCCACCATGTCCAGTCCCCAGACGGCAAAAGGCCAGGTGAGGGGAATGGTCTTGAGGGCAGAAGCCGGCAGGTGTTGTTTGGAACTGAAGACTTGACATCCTCTGCAGCTCTTGACTATTTCTTTAGCATCCTCCAAGGCAGTCGGCCAGAAGAACCCATGGCGGAAAGCCTTGGCCACGAGGGATCTTGAGGCGGCGTGATGGCCGCATTCGCCTTGGTGGATGTCTTTGAGGATTGCCACTCCTTTTTCTGGCTCGACGCAACGCTGGAAGACTCCAGTGACGCTGCGCTTCACAAGCTCCCTGTTGATTATTGTGTATGCTGCGGCTCGTCGTTGCACTAGTCTTGCTGCGATCTCATCAGCCGGCAGCTCTCTGCTGACTAGGAACTTGAGGATGGGCTGGGCCCATGAGGGAGCTGTGACTTCTTCTGCTGTTAATGTGGCCACCATGACTCGGGTGGGTGGGTTGGGTGTTGCATTGGAGTCGACCACCGCTTCTTGTGTCGTTGCAGTCCCCGGGCCGACTGCTGCAGTCCCCGGGCCGGGTTCTGAAGTCCCTGGGCCGGGTGCGACTACGTCAGTCCCCGGGGCAGTCGTCGAAGTCCCCGTGCCGCCTGCGGGATTTCTTGAGCCGGATCCGGCTGTTTCTGGCGCAGGCGGTACGAAGATGGAATCCGACTCTGGAGACGGCTTGATGGACGGCTTGAGGAGGCGCTGGAGGGAGACGCCAGTCGGTATGGCTTGTCGGGTGGAGCCGATCCGTGCTAGGGCATCTGCTTGGTCGTTGTCGGCCCTTGGCACGTGAAGGAACTCGCACCCTTCGAAGTATCCGCTCATCTGCTGGACGAGGAAACGGTAGCTCGCCATGTTCGCGTCCTTGGCGTCCCAGTCGCCAGATGATTGCTGGACCACCAAGTCTGAGTCGCCGTAGCACAGGATCCGGCGTATGCCGAGTTCTTTGGCTAGCCGGAGCCCATGTACGAGCGCCTCGTACTCGGCCACGTTGTTGGAGGCGGCGAAGTGGATCTGCAGCGTGTACTTGAGCTTGTCGCCTTTGGGAGAGGTGAGGACGATGCCGGCTCCCAAGCCGGTGCGCATCTTGGACCCGTCAAAGTGCATCCGCCAATGGGTAGAGTCGGGAGCCGGCGGTAAGTACTGGGTCTCGGCCCAGTCGACGAGGAAGTCGGCCAATGCTTGCGACTTGATGGCGGTGCGGGGTTGATAGAAAATCGTGTAGGGCGCCAAGGCAATGGCCCATTTGGCCACCCGGCCGGATGCATCCCGGCTGCCTATGATCTCGGCGAGCGGGGCAGTGCACACGACCGTGATGGGGTGCTCTTGGAAGTAGGGCTTCAATTTCTTGGCAGCGAAGTACACCCCATAGCACATCTTCTGGTAGTGCGGGTAGTTTTGCTTTGAGCTGGACAGTACTTCGCTGAGATAGTAGACCGGCCTCTGGACCAGCTGGGCTCGGCCTTCCTCCGGGCGCTGGACCACAACAACAGTGCTGACGACTCGGCTTGTCGCGGCGATGTAGAGGAGCATGGGCTCCTTCTCAGTCGGCGCAGCCAGGACAGGCGGAGTGGTCAACATTTTCTTCAACTCATGGAAGGCTTGGTCGGCTTGATCATTCCACTCAAAGTGAGTGGACTTCTTCATGAGTCGGTACAGGGGGAGAGCCTTCTCTCCTAGTCGGCTGATAAAACGGTTCAGGGAGGCTAAGCAGCCAGTGAACTTCTGCACATCTCGCAGCTTGGTGGGAATCTCCATCCTCTCGATGGCCTTGATCTTGACAGGGTTGCACTCAATGCCGCGTTCGGAGACCAGGAAGCCTAGCAGCTGGCCGGCTGGCACTCCGAACACGCACTTCTCGGGGTTGAGCTTGATCTGGAATCGGCGCAAGTTGGCAAATGTTTCCTTCAGGTCTTCCAGCAAGGTACCGCGCTTCTCTGTCTTCACCACAATGTCGTCTACGTAGACGTGGGCATTTCTGCCGAGTTGTTTCAAGAGACATTTCTGCATGCAACGCTGAAAAGTGGCACCGGCGTTTCTCAAGCCGAATGTCATTGTCAGGTAGCAGAAAGCTCCAAAGGGTGTGATGAAGGCAGTCTTCAGGCGGTCAGCCGGGTCCAACTTGATCTGATGATACCCTGAGTATGCATCCAAAAAACTTAACAGCTCGCATCCGGCTGTGGAGTCTATCACTTGGTCAATCCGTGGCAAAGCAAACGGATCCTTTGGGCAGGCCTTGTTCAAACTTGTGTAGTCTATACACATGCGCCACTTGTTATTCTTCTTCAAAACCAGAACTGGATTGGCAAGCCATTCTGGAAAGAACACTTCCATGATGAAGCCGGCTGCAAGGAGCCGGGCTATCTCTTCTCCCACGATTCTTCGCTTCTCTTCTGATAGTCGGCGGAGGGGTTGCTTGACCGGCTTCGCATCAGCTCGGACATGTAATTTGTGCTCGGCGAAATCCTTCGGGACACCCGGCATGTCCTTTGGGGACCATGCAAAGATGTCTCGATTCTCACGGAGGAAGTCGGCGAGCTCGCCTTCCTATTTACTGTCCAAGTTCGCCCCAATCACGGCGAACCTCTCCGGGTGCTCCGGGTCTAGAGGTATCTTCTTCGTCTCTTTGGCAGGCTGGAAGGAGCCCTGCGCATCACAGTCCTTGGGGTTGGGGGACAAGGCCGGCTGCTTGCCGGCCATGGCCACAACCCGTTCCAACATCTTCTTCTCTTCTGCCACCACGAGGGACTCGGCCAGCCGGCTGCTGGCCATGGCACACTCGATGGACTTCTTGTAGTCGCCGGCTACCGTGATGATCCCCTTCGAGCTCGGCATCTTCATCTTCAGGTAGGCATAGTGGGGCACAGCCATGAACTTGGCCAAAGCAGGTCGGCCAAGTAGTGCATGATAGGGGCTCTCCAAATCCACCACCTCGAACCATATTGCTTCCCGGCGAAAGTGATCTTTGTCTCCGAAGAGAACATCCATTTTGATCTTGCCGATTGGAGAGCAAGATAGGCCGGGTACGATACCATGGAAGACGGTGCGGCTCGGCATGAGCTGCTTTGCTTTGATGTTCAGCTTGTCCATGGTATCGCGGTACAGTATGTTGATACTGCTTCCGCCGTCTATCAGGACGCGGGAAAATCTGGCAGCTCGCCTCTCCGTCGCAAGGGTGACGTCCAAGACCATAGCATAGGAGCCAGGCGAAGGCATCACCTCTGGGTGGTCGGCCTGGCTCCAGCTGATGGGCTTTTCCGACCAGTGCATGAACTCGGCGGTGCTAGAGGCGACTGCGTTTACTTCTTGGTGCTGCCGGCGTCGGCTGCGCTTGTCGTCGACTTGACTTGTGAAGACGACGTAGGCGTCGTGCGCTTCGGGGAACTCGTCTTGGATGGCGCCGACTGCCGGCCGGGCCGCCGGCTGCTGGGGAGCTGGAGGCGGCGGGCCGGGAGGCGGAGGCGGCACCATCCCTTCGCCCTTGGTGATGCGGGTGAGCCAGTGGCATTTCCGTGTCGTATGGTTGGACGGCTTCGCGCCGCTGTGGAACTTGCAGGGAGCATCGAGTGCTTGTTCGTAGGAGAAAGACGGCTGCCAAGGCGGCCGGCCACCCTTCTTCTTGGGAGCGGGCCGCTCTTCGGGCTGCTCGTCTTCAATGGTGGCCACCTGCCGACTGGAGGAAGTCGGCATGGGGCCCTTGCGCTTGTGGTCGTTCTGGTAGGGGCGCCGGTTAGGGTCGCCAGCCGGCGTCTTGGGAGCCGGAGCAACTACTTTCCCCGAGGCGTCCACTCGGAGCTCGGTCTTCATGGAGGAGTCGGCAGTGGCATACTTGTCGGCGGTGATCAGCAACTCATCGAGGGTAGCCGGCTCGTCGCAGAGGAGTCGGTGCTTGAGGAGGGTGCCCTCTCGGCACCCGGCGGTGAAATACTCGATGGCCTGGACCTCGTGCACTCCCTCGCAGGAGTTGCGGAGCTCGGCCCATCGCGTGAGGTAGTCGCGGGTCGACTCGTTGGGCCCTGGACGCAGAGGGAGAGCTGGCGAGGCTTGGGAGGCCGCTTGTAGGTGCTGGTGAAGTTGCGGACGAAAACTTCGGTGAAGTCCAGCCAGCTGTTGATGCTGTAGGGCTTGAGGCTGTTGAGCCATGTGCGCGCCGTGCCTTGCAGCATCAAGGGGACGTACTTCACGGCGACGCGCCGATTGCCGTTGGCGATGCTGACGGCTGTGGAGTAGTCGATGAGCCAATCTTCCGGCTTCACCGAGCCGTTGTACTTGGGTGTGTCTCTGGGGAGCGAGAACCCTTTGGGGAAGGGCTCGTCGCGGATGCGGGGGCCAAAGCATGGCGGGCCGACATCGTCTTCTTCTTCTAACGCCAAGGATCGAGCAAGGCGGTCGATCCTGTGGCGGGCGTCGTTCTCGCCGACTCCTTCTCGGCGGCCGAGTCGGTCGCCAAGAGTCGGATGGGTGACAGGCGGTGGAGTGAGGCGTCTTTCTCTTCGAGGCGGGGGAGGAGGCAGGTTTCCCTGGTGCTCTACAGCTCGAGGGCGGCCATCCGCGTCGCGCTCGATGGTAATGCGAGTCCGGCTGCGGCTGGCAGCCGGCTCCTTGTCTTTCTTCTGGCGCGCACCGCTCGCAGTCGGCGAGCGGGACGTCGCGGCGTGCTCCCGGCGCGGGGGATGGCTATCAGCTCGGGCGCCGGCTTCGTGCCGTTCTGCAGCCGCGTCGATCAGCTGCTGGATCCGTCTTGTCATGTAGGGGAGCTCATCGGCTCCCAGCCCATTGAGCTCCTCTGCAGCCGCCTGAGCGGCTCGCAGATTCTCGAGCGGGGTGGCGTAGACGGGGCGATCTGCGCCCAGCATGCTGGCAACGGCTGCGCCGCGCTTCTGGACGAAGCCGGCTCGGCTCGGGCCGCTAGGCGGCGGCGTCCCGAAGGCGGCGCGGTCGACTTCGCGCTGGTGGGCCTCGGTGAGGCGTCTCATCGAGGCTATCTTCTTGCCCTCCGCGATGAGGGCAAGGCGGCGTGCTTCCAGGGTCTCGGCGTCGGCGTCGGCCGGGATGGGGACGGAGAGGTCGTGCATCGCCGCTTGCTGAGCGTCGCGGGCGTTCTCGCCCGAGTTGGAGACGTGGCTGATGACCAGCACTTCGGTGACAGCGCTGCTGCCGCTGTCAGCTCGAGGGAGGGGGTCGTCGAAGACCACCACGTCGGAGGGGTAGGCGTCGAGCGACGCGGTGTCGGAGTCGATGAGCATCGGGTCGGTGGAGCCGACCGACTCCATGTCCGCAGCGGGCTCGCTGGAGACGTGAAGTTGGTCGAGGAGGCTGACGAGGCGGCTCTCGGGGTAGTCGGTGCCTGCGTCGGACGCAGGCTCGTCGGAGATGCGAGTCTCGCCGAGCAGATCGGCGAGGCGGCTCGCTGCGCAGGCGTCGTCGACGCCTTGCAGCGCGTCGGGGCAAACGCCATCGGGCGCAGCAGGCTGGCTGCGCTCGCGGGGAAGGAAGAGGGTTCCCGTCCAGAACAGGTCTCCGGACGACGGTGCACCTGGCCCCACGGTGGGCGCCAAATGTCGGGTGGTTGGTGCGACATATGCCAAGGGATGGCTTATCATTGTGGGAGCCAATAAAACGTCGCCGGTGCCCGGAAACGGGATGAGGCGAAGACATGCACGCCGGCGAATCTTACCCAGGTTCGGGGCTCTCCGAGGAGATAACACCCCTAGTCCTGCTCTGCGGGGTCTCCGCATGATCACTAGATCGATAAGGGGTAGCTACAATCGCTCCTAGAGCTGTTGAGATCAAGGGAGAAGAAGAACAAGGCTAGCTCTTGCTTCTCTCTATCTATGGTGTGTGTGCTATGCGTGGGTGTTAACCTAGAAGCCAACTATGCTCAGTGGCCAACCCTTTGCATGGGTGCTCCGGGGGGTTTATATAGGCCTACCCCCCGGGGGTACAATGGTAATCCGACTGGGATCTGGTCCCAGCCGTCAGTGTCTACGCTCGCCGGCTTCTCCGCCGGCTGCTGGGTCCCGCCGGCTGCCGGCTACTTGGTCGACAGGCCGGTCCCACCGCCTAGGGTTTTGTCGGCGGCTGCTTACTGTAGCCGCGCCTCTGATGATGAGGGCTTTGTCGAGGTGAGCGTGGCTACAGTGGGCCGCCTCGGGGGCTATCACTGTAGCCTCACCTCGTCTTGTCTCCTTAATGGGGCTCCTGCTTCGAGGAAGGGAGTAGCCGGCTTCTGGAGGCCGGCTATACTCTTGGCCGACTAGGAAAAGCCGGGCCGCCTTCACGCCTCTCTCTGGCTGAAGGGGCCCGCAGTCCTTGGGCCGTACAGGAGTGGGTCGTGGACGACGTCGAGGCTAGCGTGGCTACAGCGCCGAGCCGCACGGGAGACGTCCCTCCCGTACGGCCTCCTGTAGCCATGCCCGCCTCGGGCTTCGGGGGTCATGGGCCGCACTGTGGCCACACCCGGTCACGTCGCCGTTATGGAGGGGTGGTTGTGATCTTGGCCGGCCCCTAGGAGTCGGTGTCCTTCCTGGTCGGCTTCTTGGAGTCGGCCACCCCGTAGTCGTCCTGGGGAGGAGTCGATGAGGCTGGGTTGCCTTCCGGGAGTCGGCTTTAGTGGTAGCCGGCCGGGGAAGGCGGCCCAAATGCTTGGAGTGCTTGAAGGCCCAAAGGCGTGATAAATTTTCTGAAGAGCCAGGGGTAGTCGGTTGGGCTACCCGTGGCCATTTACTCCGACATTGTGCCAGTCAGTTTTCGGCTTTCTCCACTGAGCTGCTTAACCATTCGAGCTGGAAGCACAATCGCAATGGTTCTCCCTTTGCACACCTAGCCGAACAAAGCAGAACATAGGAGGCAAGCACAAGAGCCGGGCAACCCAACTATCGACCGAAGACACAATTCGAAACCGATGCGTATATAGCAATATCCGAGAATGTTTTTGCCGAATCTCTAAAGGTATCCGGCGTTGCACTGTGAGACTTATGCTGGAAACACACAAATAGTTTGAAAGTGCCATAGGCTTGGAAAACCAAAACAAAACTTCAGTACAAACTGAACGTCCGAACTAGATCAAGTGTTCGGTGCCAAATCGAAAATTGGTCTTAAAAAATGCTTCTGTCGTGCTTTAACATGACACATCCTATCTCAAGACTTCAAGCGGGTCAGCCTTTGGCTTCAACCTCCCTATCCCGAAGGCGGAGTGTTTCTCTTTAGGCCAGTTTAGCGAACTAAAACTCAAGCGGCTTGAGAAATAAATCAGGCTACCCGGTTATTGTCCACACACTCGCGTCGAAAAAGGAGTGATAGAAAAAGACTTTGCAGCGACTGAGAAGAAAAAATTATTGTAAAACGGCTCATGCAAATTTAAGAGCCCCCAAGTGACATGGGTAAAAGAATTTTATGTATAATGATTGTATGTACCGAAGTACTTATATCATATCTTTGTTCACCCGAACTTTAAACGCGTCTAAACCGACCGTCGGCTTCTCCCTCTTCGGTCAAGGGCCGAAAAGTGTTATGTACTCCGCCTGTCGAGAATATCGACGGTGTTTCTGATAACCAGACAATCAGGCCATAAGGCTGTAATAGACAAAGCGCGTTCAGGGAACTTATGCTATATTACTGACGAAGTGTAAGAAGCATCTTCGAAGAAAATAGTACCTCCACCGATACCTTTCTTCGGTTGCTCATCGTTACTATGAGACTTGTGCAATACATTTTTTGTATTCATGAGTTCCGTTGTGTGCCGGCCATGATTGAAAACAATAAGAGCGCTAGCTTTCGGCTTCACCCAGTCTGAGGTCCGAGCTCGGATGACCCGATCGTGACAATCGCAGAGGTGCTCCCTTTACTCCCTAGCCGAACAATCGGGAATGTAGGGGTAAACACAGGAGCAAGGCAACCCAGCTTGCGGAACACGTAATTCAATATGGTGCATATTGTGGCGTGATACACGAACAAGGAACGAAGCCGTACAAGTATAATCATATGCAAAAGGAAAAGCTTCATAAAGCAAGCCCCAAAGTAGACGGGGTATTAGAATTTGCGTGTCACAAACAAAGTTTTGACAACGAAGTTTTTCACATACAACTTTTTGCCAAAAAAGTATAATGCTTTGGTCGAACCGAACAAAATTTAAAATTGAAAATTCTGAGCATAAAAGCGACTTAGCTGGTTAATGTGCTCGGTGTCGATGCACGACCCGAGCTTACGGCGGGACAAGGTCCCGGCCCCCAAGCCGGTCCCGAAGTGGCGGAGCGAAGAGCTCGGCACTCCGAAGTGGCGACATAGCACGGCCAATGCAGGCCTGCAGTGTGACGCCGAAGTCCCCGTCGTGGGTTAATGAAGTGATGACGAAGCCTTCGGTCCAGCCGAGGTGATGTGGTACGTCGGTACGCAGAGGTGACATGCTGCCCGATCCGGATCCTTTATCTGTGCACAGAAAATAGTGCAAGCCAGAGATAATCGGAATAATAATAAATTTAAAAAAATGTTGCATAATTAATAATTTATGCAAAGTGAGTAATAGAAGACATATGGCATGTGTGCCAAACACTCGATGAGGTAGAGCTATCTCAACGATGTCGAAGTCCCCGAGGCGACCGAACACGTCAGTATGGCAACACGACCAACAAGGTGACCATGCAAGCCGATTTATGCCGATTGGGACGACAGCGTCGGCTTGCCGAAGAGACCACGTGATGTAGTCGAAGTCCATTACCAAACCACCATGTGACCATCGTTGATGCGGCCACTATTTGATAGACCTGCGTACAGGTGATGGAACATACCAGAGTAATAATTCCTTGGGAAAAATAAACCCAAACAAGCAAAAAATACTAGGATAAATAGCACCTTGTTTATTTGTTGTAGGAATCCGAAGAAAGGTGACTCCCAAAATTGGGACTCGATCTGCACACCCATTGCCTGATGGGCGATAAAGCGATGGCATGGCGATGCTGGCAAAGGTTGGCTTGCCGAGACAAAGCCCTCGGTCCAGCTAACGTGACGAAGCTGGTTGGCTGCCGAAGTCACCGGAGTATGTTGATGAAGAAATAGCCAAGTCCCCGATCTAGCCGAGGTGACGGAGCAGGTCGGTGAGGAGACATTGCAGCTGCCACGTCAGCCGAGGTGTTGAAGCAGGTCGGCGTGATGGACATCGGCTTGAAGAAGCAATAGTGCGGCCATGCTGACGCAGGTCGTGACTTCTGACACGGTTAATGCCGGCTTGATGAAGTGACCATGCGGCGATGCCGGTGTGCCCGCTCCCAGTAATCCGTGGGGCAGCGATGTTGGTGATGATTTATCCTTCGTGATGCCGAACTCTTCTTCGACTTGCCGAGATGATGATAGAAGAAGTTGAGCTCGGCTCAACAAAGTGGCGACGTGTTTAGCGCAGGTCGGCAGCCGTGGAGCAATATTGTCGGACTGGTTTGACACCAGCGTGATGGTGAAGATTACCTCGGAGGAGGCTTAAAATTTTATGGGTACGTGTTTAAAAATAACGCACAATACCCTATAAAAAAAATTCCTTCAAAAGGGTTGTCCAATATTCCGTTCATGAAGAAACATGAAGTCGGGCCGGATTCGTATTCGCGTAGAAAATAGATCCGAAAATTGGTCCACTCATCGGAAGGTTCCTGGAGTTTGAACCGTCGGATCGAGCTGAAATTTGGAGGGGTGGTAGATATGGAAATTCCACAGCAGATGAACGGTTAGATCTTCCAAAGGACCTCCGAGCTGGGCTCTGGAGGCCACGCCCTAAACTCGTCCAGATTCCCGTCCAGATTTGACAGGGCTCCGGTATATCGTAGATTGCCAGAGATTCCTCCATCGGAACTCGATGAAATTTGGCATGCTTATTGTACACTTAATTCCGCACAATTCCACCGAAGAAATCATCAAAGCGATGCTCGAGGAGGTGGTGGCAGCGGATACAAGTTTGCTATTCGGAAAAAATAGCACGGTCGCCCGAGGGAAATGTTGACATTGAGCCCCCGAGCTCCATGGATGATTCTTCCATTATCATGATAGATATCGGAGTTGATGTTGACGAAGGCCCTCGTCCGAACATGATTATTGGAGGTAGGGCACAGTCCTTGGTTAAGCCTAGGTGACCAGTCAAGCCGGCGACAAAAGATGCCGACTTCGACCGTAAAGCTCGGCTCCGATGCGTAAATCGTGCCGGACACGATCCGGATTCCCACCGCCCCGTGGCGACCCCCAGCAGGCTCTCAATGAAAGCACCAATGTTGGTTCAATATCCGGCGTATCTCGTAGTAGGGGTCCTAAGCTAGGCATCTGGGAGCGATGGTAACATGGACACGGGGTTTTACCCAGCTTCAGGCTCTCTTGATGAGATAATACCCTACATGCTGCTTTTGATTGTATTCATATGGGTGTAGTACAGAGTACATGGATCTACCATGAGATTGTAGTAATGAATATCAGATTGGTTATTGACTAGCCTGGCCTCGGTTTATATATGCACTGTAGGCCTAGGGTTTAGAGGAGTCCTTGTCTTGGGCGCCATGTCTTGCGGAATCCTCCTTGTATGCGGCATGAGCTGTCCGAACTAGCCCATGAGTAAACGGCCATGGGGGTCCTCGGCCCAATCCAACTGATCAGGAGACGACGTGGTGAGCACCCCCTAGTCTAGGACACCGTCACCTGTGAAGGTCTCCGCTCGTCACGCTCTCATGTAATAATGAGTGGGGCTGTACACTCCCCGGAGTCTCCGGAGTGCCGCCCTCAGGCCTCGGGGGCTCCCTCCCACGCCCTAGTGGCAGCACTTAGCTCCGTGCTGGTGAGAAGACTAGACTAGGTGCCGGACGCGGCTGTTCATTTGCTTTCCGTAGTTGGCTTGCCCCTCTTTAATGGAAATTCGCATTCCGGTGTTTCTCATTGGCTTGGTTCGATTCCCTTTTTCTCTCTGTTTCTTCACTCGGTTCTTTGTTTTGACCCGCACTCTCCCTCGCTTGCCTCGCGAGGGGGCTGGACAGGTGCGTGCGTAAGCGTTTCCCCTAGTCTTTGCAAGGCACCCTCGTTCGAGCTTGCAAACTGGCGCACCCCCCTATCTTAAGTCCGTGCCCCACGGGTACGGCGATGTGGAGTGCTGGGTCATGACCAGCTACTCCTGGGGCCCTGAGCAAGGGAAAATAAGGGTTTCTTAACAAATTTTTGTAGTACCTCGACGCCCCCTCGAGTCTGCAACAAGGAGGTCTCACCAGCTGCTGGAGATGCGCACCTCACAGGGCGGAAACTACTTCAGGCACACCGAGCTAAGTCATCTTTACACGCCTACGTAAATCTCTGATGCCATGGCACAAATCAGAAATGATAAGCATAGCAAAAGCCAGGAAAAGCGTTACGGTTCATCATACGCCCCCGCGAGGCCCCAAACTTGTTTCTTGCGATGCAGGAAGAAAAGAAGGAAAAACAGGTGCGACGGCCCCTACACTCGCGGCTACTCCTGAGTATCAGTCCCCAGCGCTCCCTCCAACTCAGCCAGAGTCCTCCTCACGCTTCACCGGGGCGCGACGGCGGGACGACCCACCACCGTCCTCAAAGCGAGTGCGGCGACGGGGCGGCTGGTCATAGCCGCCGCTGCTGAGCCTTCACCGGAGGAGGAGCCGCAGCTGCTGGATGAGCCGCGGCCATCACCAAGGGTGAGCTCGGCCTCGTCCTCGTTGCGGCCGTCGCCAAGGCCGAGCACTTCACCACCGTCGTTGTCTTCTGGGCAGCACCCAGCGCGGCGGCCGTCTTCCCCGAACACCCTCACAAAGAGGGTCGCGACACCGTCGTACTTAAAGTGGAGGGTGCACCGCCTGCCCAGGCAGCGCGTGCAGGCAAACGTCTACCAGACGCGGGCCAGGGCTATGTTGCCTGTGGCAGAAATCTCCACCACGACCCACGAGGCCTTGCTGCAGCAGCCGTCCGCCTGCAGCCAGAGGCCGCCAGGAACCAAAGCCGCCAGCTCTTCGGCAAAGAAGTGTGGAAGCTGAAGCCAGGTGTTGGTCAGGTTCTCCGACCACACAACGAACTCCAGCAGCACCTTCGCCGAGTGGAAGCGCGGCGGGGAGGCCTAGCAACCGCAGTGCGCCTCCCTTCGTCAACAAGGTCGCCGCGCCTCAAGCGACTTTCACCAGGAGGAGAAGCGTCGCTTCCGACGCCTGAAGCGGCACCGGACCCCGAAGAGACTCGTCCGCGCCTGCGGGGAACTGCAGCAGGGGTCACGGCATGCTTAAGAGGGCGACCGCGACCCCTCCTGGGCGGAGGAGAGCCGGGCCCCTCTTGGCGAGCCTTTCCTTTCTTCGCGGCAGAGAACCTCTTCATCGGCGCCATGGATGTCGCTGCTAGCAGTGAAGCAAGGAAGAAGAAACAAGAGGAACGAGAAGAGATGGGATACGGGGGCTCCGCTCCTCCCCATTTATAGCAGGAGAAGGCCAACTAGCAACCCCCACTATCGTAGGTAATGATGGCTTTTCTGCATGCACCAGGGACTCGTCAAGTCGGGCAGCTGCCGAGGCAGTGTGGGGAAGCGGAGACACCCACGTCCCATCAGTTGCCGCACGTGAATCAAGGTCGCAGGCGGTTGGGGCCCGCGGCGCTCCGCACTTGCCCCTGGCTTCGCCTCGAAGCCAAGTCCGAGCGTGCCTTGGGCCCGGGGGCTACTGTCTGCTTTCTGGGAACGGGGGTCCCCAGACTTTCCTGCCTGAGGCCCACGACGTGGCTCCTCTAGCGGCCTGGTACGGCCCATCTTCACCAGCAAACACTCAAGACCCTCGCGTGGCGGACGACACAAGACCTCCTTAGGGGCAGCCTCACTAGACTGGCTCGCGAGGAGCAGACAGATCAAGGCGAGGGGCACCTCGTGAGGTTCCCATGACGTGAGCCATGACGACCAAGGCCAGGTGGGCGCCAGCGGGCGCAGAGTACTCGTTTCATCTTTGGTGCTAAAGGAGCAGGCACAGGCGTAGAGTCCCAAGGCATGAGGCAAAGGTTTCCATATCGGTGCAACAAGACCAAGACTAGCAGGACGGCAGGACGGAGGTCACCACAGATCCCACGACGTCGTCACCACTAGAGCCTTTGGCAGGCGAAGACCACCTTTTGTCAGGATAGCTTGTACTAGCTGTCCCCCTTCAAATTGGCCGTTGTGGGATCCCTTCCCGCCTAATATTTGGGAAGAGGACCGGGGCCTCTATAAATAGGACTAGCCACCACCATAGGAGGACGAAGAACCTTGGATCAGATCCATTCCACCCTCACACGCACAAGCTCGCCGAGCACAAGAACACCTCTCCTCAGGAGGCAGTTCTTCCCTTGTACTTGTTCATCCTCAGCCTACAAGGCAATCCACGACACCACACTGGAGTAGGGTATTAAACCACATCGGTGGCCCGAACCAGTATAAACTCTTCTGTCCCTTGTTCCTTGAGTTCGGCGAGCTAGGCCTTGAGATCGCGGGGAGTGGGTGAGCTTGGAGGAGAGATTTTCGTGCGCACCCCAGAGTTTGAACCTTAAGGGTTTTGTCGGTACCCGCAATCCGACACCTGGCGGTTCACATCTAAAGGACACGTGGCCTGCATCCAACTTATTGGAAGTTGTTCCACATTACCACGCACGTCTGGATTGTCGGGTGGTCATTCCGGCTTCTCCGGTATTCAGGCAAAAAGGATATGGAATTAAAACTGATTTAAGTATTTGTCTCTTTGTCTTCTGATGACAAGTACTCTGTGAAGACAATCGACAGGTTTCAACAGAATGAATATGATTTGGATAGAAAGAATTTGAGGTAGAAGCACAGAAGAGGTTAGGGTCCGATCACATTCACTTAGATCAAGTAAAATCAAGTATGAAGACATAGCTATAAGTGAATGCTGTAGAGGACAAAAGATGCATATTTATATATATATCAGACCAACTCAACATTGCAAAGATAAACCAAATGTGAAGACTAAGCAATTATTACGCCAAATGAAACACTTAAATGGAAATTTTGGTGGTGGCCTTACCCGCCGTATAGGAAGTATTAGACCCAGACACGGCGCACAATTATCGTGGCGCTCCGAAATCAAATTCCACGTTAATGTATTCACAGTTAGACTGTATGTCTTCATTGATTGAAGATATACGTTACTTCGTCTGTTGCACATCTAAGTCATCAACATGCATAAGCGTTAGGATGTGTGTCCAATTACAGGACATTTGAGGATTATAGGATATTTATCTCGCACCGCAACTTGCAAAACCTTTTCTCATCCAAGGGCTTTGTGAAGTTATCTGCCAATTGCTCTTCAGTGTTGATGTGTATGATATCAATATCCTCCTTCATGACATGATCTCTGAGAAAGTGATGAATGATCTGAATGTGCTTTGTCTTCGAGTGCTGAACTGGGTTGTTGGCAATCTTGATGGCTCTTTCATTGTCGCAGTAGAGTGGCACATGCTTCAGATGGATGCCATAGTCCTTGAGAGTTTGCTTCATCCATAGAAGCTGAGTGCAGCATGATCCAACAGGAATGTATTCAGATTCAGCAGTGGAGAGAGATACACAGTTCTGCTTCTTTGAAGACCAACAGACAAGAGATCGTCCAAGAAAATGACATGTGCCTGATGTGGACTTGCGATCAACCTTGTCACCAGCATAATCAGCATCTGAGAATCCAACTAGATCAAACTCTAAGCCCATTGGATACCATAATCCTAGTGTTGGGGTATAAGCCAAATATCGAAGAATTCGCTTCACAGCTAAGTGATGTGATTCCTTTGGTGCCGCTTGAAGTCGGGCACACATGCAAATGCTAAGCATCATATCTGTCCTAGATGCACATAAATAGAGTAAAGAACCAATCATGGAGCGGTATACCTGTTGATCGAACTCTTTACCATTGTTGTCAGGACCCAGTTGACCTTTGGTTGGCATTGGCCTCGTGTATCCTTTGCAGTCTTGCATTCCAAACTTCTTCAGGCAATCTTTGATGTATTTCTCTTGAGATATGAAGATGTCGTTGCTCTGCTGACGGATTTGAAGACCGAGGAAGAACTTTAGCTCACCCATCATAGACATCTGATATTGCTCTTGCATCATATGTCCAAATTCATCACTGTATCTCTTGTCAGTGCAGCCGAAGATAATGTCATCCACATAGATTTGGAACACAAACAGTTCTCCATCATATATCTTCGTGAAGAGTGTAGGATCCAGAGAACCAGGTTTGAAGCCTCTGCTCTTCAGGAAGTCTTTGAGTGTGTCATACCAAGCGCGAGGGGCTTGTTTGAGGCCATACAGTGCCTTGTTGAGCTTGTATACCATATCAGGATGTTTTGGGTCTTCAAAACCAGGTGGTTGTGCAACATACACTTCTTCTTCAATCTTTCCATTGAGAAAGGCACTCTTCACATCCATTTGATACATAAGGATGTTGTGATGGTTGGCATAGGCTGGGAGTATACGAATGGCTTCAATCCTAGCCACGGGAGCGAACGTTTCATCGAAGTCAATCCCTTCTACTTGAGTGTATCCTTGAGGAATGAGACGAGCCTTGTTTCTGAAAACTTGACCATGCTCATCTTGTTTGTTGTGATAGATCCATTTGTTGCCAATAATGTTATGCTTGCGAGGATCAGGACGCTTAACTAATTCCCACACATTGTTCAGCTCGAACTGTTGAAGCTCTTCTTGCATCGTTTGAATCCATTCAGGTTCCATGAAGGCTTCAGCAACTTTCTTGGCTTCAGATATAGAGACAAAGGCAAAGTGCCCACAGAAATTTGCTAGCTGTGTTGCTCTTGAACGAGTGAGCGGACCAGGTGCATTGGTGCTATCGATTATCTTCTCAATCTGTACTTCATTTGCAACACGAGGATGAACTGGATGAAGATTTTGCCCTTGCCAATCATTGTCTTCAGCTTTAGCATTGACTTTAGGCTGAGCATTGTCTTCGGGTTGATTAGGTGCAGAAATGATGATTTCTTCTTCAGCCTAAGCCTCTGAAGGTATTTCTCCAGTACCCATAAGCTTGATAGATTCACTTGGTGAGGCTTCATCTAGCACATTTGGTAGGTGCACTCTTTGCGAGCCGTTAGTCTCATCGAACCGCACATCCATAGTTTCAACCAATTTATAGTGAAAGAGGTTGAAGACTCTGTAGGAGTGCGAATCCTTTCTGTAGCCAAGCATAAAACCTTCGTGTGCTTTTGGTGCAAATTTTGAAGTGTGATGTGGATCCTTGATCCAGCACCTAGCACCAAATACTCTGAAGTAACTGATGTTTGGCTTCTTGCCAGTTAGTAGCTCATATGATGTCTTCCTTAGAAGCTTGTGAAGATATACACGGTTGATGACGTGACATGCAGTGTCAATAGCTTCAGGCCAGAATTTTCTTGGAGTCTTATACTCATCAAGCATTGTTCGTGCCATCTCGATGAGAGTTCTGTTCTTGCGCTCCATGATGCCATTCTGCTAAGGTGTGCATGGAGCTGAGAACTCATGAGTGATGCCCAATGTATCAAGATAAGTGTCGAGGCTGGTGTTCTTGAACTCTGTGCCGTTGTCACTTCTGATGTGCTTGATCTTGATGCCATAGTTCGTCATGGCATGATTGGCGAATCTTCTCCAAGACATCCTGCACTTCATTCTTATAGAGAATTATGTGTACCCATGTGTATCTTGAGTAATCATCAACAATGACGAAGCCATAGAGGCAAGCAGTGGTAGTAAGAGTAGAGTAGTGAGTAGGGCCAAATAAGTCCAAGTGAAGCAGCTCGAAAGGACGTGATGTTGTCATGATTGTCTTCGAGGGATGCTTGGCCCTTGTCATCTTTCCAGCTTCGCAGGCACCACATAGATGATCCTTTTTAAACTTGACGCCCTCGATGCCTACGACATGCTTCTTCTTCGTGAGAGTGTACAAGTTCCTCATGCCAGCATGCCCTAGCCTCTGATGCTAGAGCCAGCACTCTGAAGCTTTTGCTAGAAGACATACGGCCAACTGTGGTCCTGCTGAGAAATGTGACATGTACAAATCGTCTTTTCGATACCCTTCAAAGACTATAGATTTGTCAGATTCCATAAGCAGAAGGCAACGATATTTTCCAAAGATCACAACCATGTTCAGATCACAAAGCATTGAGACAGACATTAAGTTGAAACCAAGGGATTCAACAAGCATCACTTTATCCATGTGCTGATCCTTTGAGATTGCAACTCTACCTAGACCCAATGCCTTGCTTTTACCAGTGTCAGCAAATGTGATGTGACTCTTGTCAAATGGATGTAAGGTTGAGTCCATGAGAAGACTTCGATCACCAGTCATGCGGTTAGTGCATCCACTGTCCATAATCCACTCAAAAGCCTTTGGTGTCATACCCTTGGAACCACGTGCCATGAAGCAGTAGGTGGGAGCAGAGTCATCCTCATCATTAGCATCAGCATTGGTGACAAGGTCATTGTCTTCAGTGTTGAAGATGGACTGGGCAACATACGCTGAAGCTAGAGCCAGGCTTGCCACGCCTGAATCAGATTCCTCTTCAGACTCCACCTCTGCCTCCTCAGATGCAGACTCCTCCTCTGAATCCATCTCCTTGCCAACAAACGTGCGAGCCTTGCTGGATGAGCTCTTCTTGTGTGATGAAGACTTCGACGAAGACTTGGAAGAAGACTTTGAGGATTTCTTCTTCTTCTTGTCATCAGAATCATATTCCTTGCTCTTCTTCTTCTTCTTCTTCTTCTTCTTCTTCTTCTTCTTGGTCTCATTGTCCCACTGTGGACACTCAGAGATGTAGTGACCAGGTTTCTTGCACTTGTGGCATGTTCTCCTCTTGTGATCACGAGTGGAAGCTTCATCATTTCTTGAGCTGGATCTTGAAGACTTTCTGAAGCCTTTCTTCTTGGTGAACTTCTGGAACTTCTTCAAAAGCATAGCAAGCTCCTTTCCAATGTCTTCAGGATCCTCAGAACTGCAGTCAGATTCTACTTCAAATGAGGAAACAACCTTTGCCTTCAAAGCGCGAGTTCGGCCATAGTTGGGACCATAGATTTCTCTTTTTTCAGATAGCTCGAACTCATGTGTGTTGAGCCTCTCAAGTATGTCAGACGGATCGAGAGTCTTGAAGTCAGGGCTGTCACGCCCAAGATGCGACCCTATCCTAAAGGAACACGAAGGTCCCACCCAGGATAGAAGCGCATCTTGAAGACGCTTTTACAAGGTGGATATCATTACATCATCATTGCATAATATTTGGGGATACATACAAGGCATACAAGTGCCGCAAGAATACATCAATATATCATACATGAGATCAACATCCGACTACGGATGAAACACAAACAGAAGCTCAACGACATCCACCCTGCTAGCCCAGGCTGCCGACCTGAAACCTATCCCCTGATCGAAGAAGAAGCAGAAGAAGAACTCCAAAACAGGTAAGCATCGCTCTCGCGTCATGATCATCGCATAACCTGTACCTGCAACTGGTCTTGTAGTAATCTGTGAGCCACGAGGACTCAGCAATCCCATTACCATGGGTATCAAGACTAGCAAAGCCTAATGGGTATGGAAAGGATAAGGTGGTGAGGTTGCAGCAGCGACTAAGCATGTATGGTGGCTAACTTACGCAAATAAGAGCGAGAAGAGAAGCAAAGGAACGGTCGTGAAACTAGCAATGATCAAGAAGTGATCCTGAACTCCTACTTACGTCAAACATAACCCAGAAACCGTGTTCACTCCACGGACTCCGCCGAGAAGAGACCATCATGGCTACACACACGGTTGATGCATTTTAATTAAGGTCAAGTGTCAAGTTCTCTACAACCGGATATTAACAAATTCCCATCTGCCACATAACCGCGGGCACAGCTTTTGAAAGATAATACCCCGCAGGGGTGCCCCAACTTAGCCCATCATAAGCTCTCACGGTCAACGAAGGATAAACCTTCTCCCGGCAAGACCCAATCAGTCTCGGAATACCGGTTACAAGACATTTCGACAATGGTAAAACAAAACCAGCAAAGCCGCCCGGATGTGCCGACAAATCCCGATAGGAGCTGCACATATCTCGTTCTCTGGGCACACCGGATGAGCCAGACGTCGGGTTGGCATAGACCCTGGTTGCCCAGGGGGCGCCGGACATTGCTCGGTTTGGACCAACACTTGGAGAAGCACTGGCCCCGGGGGGGGGGGGCGGGGTAAAATGAAGATGACCCTCGAGAGCGCGACTCCCAAGGGAAAAAGGCGCTAGGTGAGGCAAATGTAAAACCAAGGTTGGGCCTTGCTGGAAGAGTTTTATTCAAAGCGAACTGTCAAGGGGGTCCCATAAATCACCCAACCGCGTAAGGGACGCAAAATCAAGGAACATAACACGGGTATGAAGGAAGCTAGGGCGGCAAGAGTGGAACAAAACACTAGGCATAAGGCCGAGCCTTCCACCCTTTACCAAGTATATAGATGCATTAATAATATAAGAGATATTGTGATATCCCAACATAAACAAAATACAACATGGAGCAATCTTCATCTTCACCTGCAGCTAGCAACGCTATAAGAGGGGCTGAGCAAAGCGGTAACATAGCCAAACAACGGTTTTTCTAGGAAGGGTGACAAAGGTTAGAGGTTCATGGCAATTTGGGAGGCTTGAGGAGCAAGTGATAGGTAGCGCAGCATAGCGATAGAACGAAGCAACTAGCATAGCAATGATAGTAATGAGATCCAAGGTGACGGTCATCTTGCCTGAAATCCCGCTAGGAAGAAGAACGAGTCCATGAAGAAGATGAAGCCACGAAGACGAACGAAACCTCACGATCGCAACGACACGGGAACTATCGAGAAAAAGCACACAACATGGTAAACACACCACACATGAACAAAGCATGATTCTCAATCAAGAATGATGCATGACAAGGCTACATGAAGCTACGCATGACAAGAGATGATGCATACAAGAACAACACATCAAGGCAAATTTAAATGAGGCCGGAAACAACATATAACAAATCCGGTAAGTCCTCATATGCAAATTTCGAAATTGGTCCAGAACTGAATAAACCTTATATTCAAGTTGTTAAAAAGCAAGTTCAGATGCACCATGATGATCTACACGGAATTCTAGTCAAGTTACAGATAAAGTTCATTAGCTTCGGAGCTACGGCCTAGAAGATATGAGCAAAACAAGGTAAACATGGCATTGATGCAAAATGCATACAAACATCAAGCAAACACCTCAAACCAAGGATGCAACATGAGAATATGAAACTACATGCAAAACTAAGCAAGTTTCATATAGAGCACTCTCAAAACGGAGCTACGGTGCAACACATGCACTCCAAACAAGACATAGCAACAATCTGTCCAAAACAGCAACTAGGCATAATGCAAACATCAAAAAAAATGCTACAGAACTCAACATGAAAACAAAAGGCATGGACATGATGTACACGTAAAGCACAACAAAACATTAACACTGAGATATCTCCATAAATCATTAGAACATGCTCAAAAGGACATGGCAAGATTGAAAATAATAACAGGTTCACAGACTTGGCAGAAATTACTGGACATGACAGAAATAGCATCAGGTTGCAATGTTTAGAGCATGAAATCGACATGCTACAGGAACTTAACATGGCAAACCAAGTCACGGCATGAATCTACTAAATGCATATAACAAAAGTCCCTTACTGACCATAAGCCAAAAGGGCACAGAAGGTATGATAGCAACCATGTAAACATAGCAAGTTTCGTTAACAGGTTTCAGACTTGGCAGAAAACAGAGCATGGTAGAAACAATAATATGATGGCATCTTTGAGAGCTTGATGCACTCACCACAAGGCAATGCCTGACAAAACAAGCATATCTACAGCAAGATGGCATGTTTATGAAGCTATCCATGGCAAGAGAAAATACATAGCATGTAATGATCAACTTCAATAAGTTTGGCAAAATTGAATAACACGTAAACAATCTGCCAGAAATATTTTATAGCAAAAGTAGAGCAAGATTGAGTCATGCTATGGCACTCCATAATTGCAAACAAGGGCATGAATAGATCAATTACAACAATATATACAAAACATCCGTACTGAACATCTCCAAAATATGCATGGATCTCTCTGTAAGTCCCTGAAATCAGAAACATTACGGGGCCTAGTTTGCATGCTTGTGCTAGTCACCACAGAGATCACAAAAATACATGGCATACACCACTGGAGAGATGGCATGGCATACAACAAAACACATGTAGAGCTCAAGCCCATAAGATGCACAGATTAAATGATACAAAAATAATAAATCTCCAAGTTCTGCTAAGTAACAGCAGATAACAGCAACTAGCACTCTTGCATCAGAGATTTGGGCCTCAAGATGGACTCAAATGAGCATCGCACAATGGAACAAAATTAAGAGCATCACGAGACGAACATTTCGATATATTACACGCACAAAACGGAACATTATGCATGGAGTTATGATTGGTCAAACTTGCACACATATTATGAAGATCTGGGGACTTGGCATAAAAACAGGTGAGCGCAAAAAAACTAAAAGACGCCCGGGGCGGAGTTTCACGGGTTCTCACCATGGGCTCGGCCCAGGTTGGAGAGGAGGCGGGCCGGTGGGGAGCGGGGCTGGGCCTCGGCTTCGGCTGGGCCATGGGGCCCACGTGGCGGCGACGAGGGCGTCGTCCTCGCGCTCACGCGCGGACGCAGGGGAGGCCGGCGGCGCGAAGAAATCCGGCGAGGGCGGCGCGCCGACGATGGAGGTGGCCGGGAACGGGGCGGCGCGGGGCGGATCCGGTCACCTGGGCATCGGATCTGGCCGGAGCGAGGCCGGACGGCGGCGAGGTCGCCGGACCTCGAGGCGGCGGAGCTCCTACGGGAGAGAGAGAACCGAGTTAGGGGGAGAGAAAGAGAGGAAGAGGGCGGCGACCTGGCGGGGCGGCGCGGGGCGACGGGAGGAGCTGCGGCCTCCGGCGAGGTCGGGGCACGGCGGCGACGCGGAGCTGCTCCGGCCGGCGATGGGCCGCGACGGGAGGCGGCGGCGCACGGGATCGCGGTGGCAAGGCGCGGACGGGCGGCGGGCGACCGGGCCAGGAGGGCCGAGCGCGGGCCACGGGCGGCGGGGAGGAGAGAGTGGGTGGCGGGGCTGACGTGGCAGCGTGTGGTTGGTCGGGGCGGCGGAGCGGACATGTCCGGCGCGGGCGGTGGACGTGTCCCGTGGCGCGAGGAGGAAGAAGCTAGGGTTCATCCGCGAAAATGGAAGGGGAGGGCCTATTTATAGGTAGAGGGAGCTAGGAGAGTCCAAACGAGGTGCGGTTTTCGCCCACACGATCGTGATGGAACGACCGAGAGCATGGCAGAGACTTAGAGGGGTTTTGGGGCTGTTCGAAGGGGGGGGTTTGCTGCAACACCCAAACGGACTTTGCGGTTACCCGGTTAACCGTTGGAGCACCAAACGACCTCCAAATGGAACGAAACTTGACCGGTGGTCTCCCGGTTGTATACCAAGGCCACTTGGCAAGACTCGGTCCATTCCGAGAATGTTCAACACTCGCTCACGAAAAGAAGATAAGAGGGGTGCGCCGGAGGAGTTGGGAGTGCCGGATTGCAAAACGGACAACGGGGAAAATGCTCGGATGCAAGAGACGAACACGTATGCAAATGCGATGCACACGATGACATGATATGAAATGTAGATGATGACATGGAAAAATGCAACACGCAAGCAAATGACATGGCAACGACAGCGAATAACTGGGTGACGCCTGGCGCATCGGATCCGGGGCGTTACAACACTCCTCCACTAACAAGAGATCTCGTCCCGAGATCTTAGGACCGAGACAGAAGGGAAGAAGATGAGGTCAAATAAGAACAAAATAGTGAGGATGAACAAAGTCAAGAACACTCGAGTAGGAAAAAGGAATGTTGAATGAGACAAGAAGCAAAAGCTCAAGGAATAAGACTGAAGTTGAAACCACTCCGGTTAGACGAGATAAGAAAACGAATACGACTGAAAGGATTTAGGCAGCACTCCGGCTGAAACATTGATGAATAGAACACGAGCTAAAGAGAATGGAATGATACTTGATGAAGACACGACACAAACCTCCGGAAAGAATTGAAAGAGTTGAATGAAGAACGGAGAAGAAAATGACAACTTGTGCCACGAATGAAATAGAAAGCAACCTTAGAAGAAAGGATTGAACGGAGTTGTTTGAAATTCAACAACAAAAGAATAAGTTTGTTATGGTCTTATAGGTAACATCTCAAGATCATAAGGTGATAACTGGCCACAACCGGAAAAGATTGGATAGCTGAGAAGAACAAAGAAATGCAAAACTCCACTTCAAAAGAATACGGAGACTTAATTGCACTTCGAAAAGCAAGAAGGAAAGGTACTTGAGCTCCTTCGATAAGAATCTTTGTGAACACTTGAGGAATGAATTAAATCATGACGAACCACCGTGAAGAACTCCGGTACCAAAAAGATGACGAGATAAAATAGATGGAAGAATAGCATAAGCTCTGAGTCTTGCGATGATTTAGATGGAGGTTTCGACGAGATGGCCGAGGAAGCTTGGAACTCCGGAAAAGAAAAGATGAAAACACTTGAACCGTGAAATCACTCATCACGACAATCTCCGAGAAAAGAATTAATCAACTTGACCACGAAGGAAAAAAAGAATAAGAATTATGTTATGCCTATCCTTCATCAATTAAATTGATGAGCAACAATGGATTTTTGCATACTACTTATTCTCGTTGGAAAGATTAAGGGGGGAAATATAGCGCAAAACTTGCGAAAGTCTTCATGAACCACCGATAGGATTTGGAAAGAACGAGTTAATTGATATGATAACAACAGAAAGAATCTTGAACGAACCACCGTTAGAATTCAAAATGAATGACGAAGGCGAATGACTCACCGGGAAAAAAATAGGAAAAGCACGAATATACTTGAGGGAAATCAAGATGCAATTGAAAGAAGAGATCGCGAGCTCATTGAAGCATATTTGAACGAAGCACCGGAAGAATATGGAGACGAACGGAAAGGCATGAATATAGAATAATCGGACAACGGATTTGAAAACATGGGACGAAGAAATCTTCTGAACAAATGGCCTTCCGATGATCGAGAGAGAAAGCAACTCCTGAAATACTCCAGATGGATGAAAAGAATTACACGACTAGAAACAATATGATAGGTAACATCGAGCTAGCACCGCGAATCTTCGGGAGAATGGACAAAATTTAGGGAAAACTCTTCTTCGGTCTTCAACATTGGGAATGACGACGAGAAAGAACACCAAAATTGCTAAGATACTCCCGGAGAAAATGTTGGCCCGATCATGAAAGAATTTGAAAGCGATCTTGAAGAAACATCTGACTGATGAAATTCATACTTACGTCAAACTTCGAAAAGGATTTGAGAATAGCTCCGGAAAATTAGAAGAGTCAGGTAAGATCCTGGGAAAAGACCTGTGGGTTAGGGCCCACTGAAAAGAAACACCGTTAAGAAAGGATTGTTGATCAGATAGACGATGCACCGGAACAATTGGAATATTAGAATGAGGTGACAACCTCGAATTAATTGAATGCAAACTCTAATCTTCTGAGATGTCTTCATCACTCCAGAACGATAAAAAGACGAGAGGGGAACGAGCAACGAGAAACATTTGAGCCGAGGAAAAATATAATCACTACCAAAAATTGGAATTGAATCCACCGGAGAAGAAAACAAGACGAATCAAAGATGAACTTGACAAGAATACACCGGTTGAAATAATTGAGGAAAGACTGAAGGTACTCCGCACGAATGAAATAGATGCTTGAATAGCGGCTCAGACTCCGGGAAAAAGAGGGTGGGAGGGCGGGAAAAACAAGGACAACTAGGAAGGGGAAATCGACGAATAGCTTTGAAGAGAAAATGTCGGTTGAAATCATTGAGGAAAGAATGCAAAGACTTCGCACGAGTAGAATGGATACTCGATTACAGACTCCGGTTCCGATAAGAAGAAGGGAGGGCGGGTGGGAAAAACAAGGACAACTTCGGACAAGGAAACAACATCGGAAGAGAAATAACTGAGGACTGATCTCGCAAAAGATGACGAGGACCGAAAACACTCGAAGAGAAATGCGCCGGATTGAAAAAGGATGGACAACGAACGAAAACTAACCACGTGATCCTAAGAAAAATTTGAAGGGGAAGAGGAATAGTACAAAACACCTATGTCAAGATTTCTCACCAGAGCGACGAAGGGGCAGAGGAGTAAAAGAATTCCTACTCTCCGATATAACTAGACTCCGAATTTTTTTCTTCTAGACTCAACAACGGCCAAACTACACGATCAATCAAGGGGGGCTCCTAGGGTCGGTCGAGGCTGTGATACCAACTTGTCACACCCAAGATGCGACCCTATCCTAAAGGAACACGAAGGTCCCACCCAGGATAGAAGCGCATCTTGAAGACGCTTTTACAAGGTGGATATCATTACATCATCATTGCATAATATTTGGGGATACATACAAGGCATACAAGTGCCGCAAGAATACATCAATATATCATACATGAGATCAACATCCGACTACGGATGAAACACAAACAGAAGCTCAACGACATCCACCCTGCTAGCCCAGGCTGCCGACCTGAAACCTATCCCCTGATCAAAGAAGAAGCAGAAGAAGAACTCCAAAACAGGTAAGCATCGCTCTCGCGTCATGATCATCGCATAACCTGTACCTGCAACTGGTGTTGTAGTAATCTGTGAGCCACGAGGACTCAGCAATCCCATTACCATGGGTATCAAGACTAGCAAAGCCTAATGGGTATGGAAAGGATAAGGTGGTGAGGTTGCAGCAGCGACTAAGCATGTATTGTGGCTAACTTACGCAAATAAGAGCGAGAAGAGAAGCAAAGGAACGGTCGTGAAACTAGCAATGACCAAGAAGTGATCCTGAACTCCTACTTACGTCATACATAACTCAGACCGTGTTCACTTCACGGACTCCGCCGAGAAGAGACCATCACGGCTACACACTCAGTTGATGTATTTTAAATGGGTCATGTGTCAAGTTCTCTACAACCGGATATTAACAAATTCCCATCTGCCACATAACCACGGGCACGGCTTTCGAAAGATAATACCCTACAGGGGTGTCCCAACTTAGCCCATCATAAGCTCTCACGGTCAACGAAGGATAAACCTTCTCCCGGCAAGACCAGATCAGTCTCGGAATCCCGGTTACAAGACATTTCGACAATGGTAAAACAAAACCAGCAAAGCCGCCCGATGTGCCGACAAATCCCGATAGGAGCTGCACATATCTCGTTCTCCGGGCACACCGGATGAGCCAGATGTCGGGTTGGCATAGACCCTGGTTGCCCAGGGGGCGCCGGACATCGCTCGGTTTGGACCAGTACTTGGAGAAGCACTGGCCCGGGGGGGTGTTAAATGAAGATGACCCTCGAGAGCGCGACTCCCAAGGGAAAAAGGCTAGGTGAGGCAAATGTAACACCAAGGTTGGGCCTTGCTGGAAGAGTTTTATTCAAAGCGAACTGTCAAGGGGGTCCCATAAATCACCCAACCGCGTAAGGGACGCAAAATCAAGGAACATAACACCGGTATGACGGAAGCTAGGGCGGCAAGAGTGGAACAAAACACCAGGCATAAGGCCGAGCCTTCCACCCTTTACCAAGTATATAGATGCATTAATAATATAAGAGATATTGTGATATCCCAACATAAACATAATCCAACATGGAGCAATCTTCATCTTCACCTGCAGCTAGCAACGCTATAAGTGGGGCTGAGCAAAGCGGTAACATAGCCAAATAACGGTTTGCTAGGAAGGGTGACAAAGGTTAGAGGTTCATGGCAATTTGGGAGGCTTGAGGAGCAAGTGATAGGTAGCGCAGCATAGCGATAGAACGAAGCAACTAGCATAGCAATGATAGTATGAGATCCAAGGTGACGGTCATCTTGCCTGAAATCCCGCTAGGAAGAATAACGAGTCCATGAAGAAGATGAAGCCACGAAGACGAACGAAACCTCGCGATCGCAACGACACGGGAACTATCGAGAAAAAGCACACAACATGGTCAACACACCACACATGAACAAAGCATGATGCTCAATCAAGAATGATGCATGACAAGGCTACATGAAGCTACTCATGACAAGAGATGATGCATACAAGAACAACACATCAAGGTAAGTTTAAATGAGGCCGAAAACAACATATAACAAATCCGGTAAGTCCTCATATGCAAATTTCAAAATTGGTCCAGAACTGAATAAGCCTTATATTCAAGTTGTTAAACAGCAAGTTAAGATGCACCATGATGATCTACACGAAATTCTAGTCAAGTTACAGATAAAGTTCATTAGATTCGGAGCTACGTCCTAGAAGATATGAGCAAAACAAGGTAAACATGGCATTGATGCAAAATGCATACAAACATCAAGCAAACACCGCAAACCAAGGATGCAACATGAGAATATGAAACTACATGCAAAACTAAGCAAGTTTCATATAGAGCACTCTCAAAACGGAGCTACGGTGCAACACATGCACTCCAAATAAGACATAGCAACAATCTGTCCAAAACAGCAACTAGGCATAATGCAAACATAAAAAAAATGCTACAGAACTCAACATGAAAACAAAAGGCATGGACATGATGTACAGGTAAAGCACAACAAAACATTAACACTGAGCTATCTCCAGAAATCATTAGAACATGCTCAAAAGGACATGGCAAGATTGCAAATAATAACAGGTTCACAGACTTGGCAGAAATTACTGGACATGACAGAAATAGCATCAGGTTGCAATGTTTAGAGCACGAAATCAACATGCTACAGGAACTTAACATGGAAAAACAAGGCATGGAATGAATCTACTAAATGCATATAACAAAAGTCCCTTACTGACCATAAGCCAAAAGGCCACAGAAGATATGATATCAACCATGTAAACATAGCAAGTTTCGTTAACAGGTTTCAGACTTGGCAGAAAACAGAGCATGGTAGAAACAATAATATGATGGCATCTTTGAGAGCTTGATGCACTCACCACAAGGCAATGCCTGACAAAACAAGCATATCTACAGCAAGATGGCATGTTTATGAAGCTATCCATGGCAAGAGAAAATATATATCATGTAAGGATCAACTACAATAAGCTTGGCAAAATTGAATAACACATAAACAATCTGCCAGAAATATTTTATAGCAAAAGTAGAGCAAGATTGAGTCATGCTATGGCACCCCATAATTGCAAACAAGGGCATGAATGGATCAATTACAACAATATCTACAAAATATCCTTACTGAACATCTCCAAAATATGCATGGATCTCTCTGTAGCATCAAGTTTACATGCCAACCAAATAACAGCAGTCCCTGAAATCAGAAACATTACGGAGCCTAGTTTGCATGCTTGTGCTAGTCACCACAGAGATCACAAAAATACATGGCATACACCACTGAAAATATGGCATGGCATACAACAAAACACATGTAGAGCTCAAGCCCATAAGATGCACAGATTAAATGATACAAAAATAACAAATCTCCAAGTTCTGCTAAGTAACAGCAGATAACAGCAACTAGCAGTCTTGCATCAGAGATTTGGGCATCAAGATGGACTCAAATGAGCATGGCACAATGGAACAAAATTTAGAGCATCACGAGCCGACATTTCGATATATTACACGCACAAAACGGAACATTATGCATGGAGTTATGATAGGTCAAACTTGCACACATATTATGAAGATCTGGGGAATTAGCATAAAAACAGGTGAGCGCAGAAAAACTAAAAGACGCCGGGGCGGAGTTTCACGGGTTCTCACCATGGGCTCGGCCCAGGTTGGAGAGGAGGCGGGCCGGTGGGGAGCGGGGCTGGGCCTCGGCTTCGGCTGGGCCGTGGGGCCCACGTGGCGGCGGCGAGGGCGTCGTCCTCGAGCTCACGCGCGGAGGCAGGGGAGGCCGGCGGCACGAAGAAATCCGGCGAGGGCGGCGCGCCGACGACGGAGGAGGCCGGGAACGGGGCGGCGCGGGGCGGATCCGGTCACCTGGGCATCGGATCTGGCCGGAGCGAGGCCGGACGGCGGCGAGGTCGCCGGACCTCGAGGCGGCGGAGCTCCTACGGGAGAGAGAGAACCGAGTCAGGGGGAGATAAAGAGAGGAAGATGGCGGCAGGGCGGCGACCTGGCGGGGCGGCGCGGGGCGACGGGAGAAGCTGCGGCCTCCGGCGAGGTCGGGGCATGGCGGCGACGCGGAGCTGCGCTGGCCGGCGAGGGGCCGCGACGGGAGGCGGCGGCGCACGGGATCGCGGCGGCAAGGCGCGGACGGGCGGCGGGCGGCGGGCGACCGGGCCGGGAGGGCCGAGCGCGGGCCGCGTCGGGCCACGGGCGGCGGGGAGGAGAGAGACGGTGGCGGGGCTGACGTGGCAGCGTGTGGTTGGTCGGGGCGGCGGAGCGGACATGTCCGGCGCGGGCGGTGGACGTGTCCAGTGGCGCGAGGAGGAAGAAGCTAGGGTTCATCCGCGAAAATGGAAGGGGAGGGCCTATTTATAGGTAGAGGGAGCTAGGAGAGTCCAAGCGAGGTGCAGTTTTCGCCCACGCGATCGTGATCGAACGACCGAGAGCATGGCGGAGACTTAGAGGGGTTTTGGGGCTGTTCGAAGGGGGGGTTTGCTGCAACACCCAAACGGACTTTGCGGTTACCCGGTTAACCGTTGGAGCACCAAACGACCTCCAAATGGAACGAAACTTGACCAGTGGTCTCCCGGTGGTATACCAAGGCCACTTGGCAAGACTCGGTCCATTCCGAGAACGTTCAACATTCGCTCACGAAAAGAAGACAAGAGGGGTGCGCCGGAGGAGTTGCGAGTGCCGGATTGCAAAACAGACAACGGGGAAAATGCTCGGATGCAAGAGACGAACACGTATGCAAATGCAATGCACACGATGACATGATATGAAATGCAGATGATGACATGGCAAAATGCAACACGCAAGCAAATGACATGGCAACGACATCGAATAACTGGGTGACGCCTGGCGCATCGGATCCGGGGCGTTACAAGGGTGTTCTTGAATCATCAGGGCCAGGGTGTCGAATGAGCTGTCAAGTGATCTCAGAAGCTTCTTGACGATTTCGTGCTTGGTGAGCTCAGTGGCGCGGAGTGCGCGAAGCTCATTTGTGATATCAGTGAGGCGATAAAACGTGAGCTGGACATTCTCATCGTCATTTCTTTTGAAGCGGTTGAAGAGGTTGCGAAGAACATCAATCCCTTGAGTCTCTCTGGGTAGAGATGCCTTCGTTGACCTTGGAGAGCAAATCCCAGACTAGCTTCGCAGTTTCAAGAGCACTCACACGGCCATACTATCCTTTGGTCAGATGACCACAGATGATGTTCTTGGCAGTCGAGTCCAGTTGGATGAACCTCTTGACATCAGAAGTAGTGACACCTTCACCGACCTTGGGGACGCCGTTCTTGATGACATACCAGAGGTCGACGTCAATGGCTTCAAGATGCATACGCATCTTATTCTTCTAGTAGGGGTAATCAGTGCCATCGAAGACAGGGCACGCAGCAAAGACTTTGATTATCCCTGCAGTCGACATAGCTAAAACTCCAGGTGGTTAAACCGAATCACACAGAACAACGGAGAACCTTGCTCTGATACCAATTGAAAGTGCTAGTTATCGACTAAAGGGGGGTGAATAGGCGATTTTTATGAAAGTCTTCAAAACACGGGGGCTTTGAAGACAAACAGTAGAAATGAACCTATTGATATGCAGCGAAAGGTAGACTACACTAGACAAGCCATAGTCAAGTAAGCAATGAAGTGAAATCACGAAAACTATCAACAACTAGGTAGTGTGGATCAGCATGGAAGATAGTATGAAGCCAAACAAGAGACATTCTTTACAGAGTGAAGCCAATCAGTTCAAGCAATCATGCACTGACTTCACGAAGACAAACTATAAAGTAAAGAGATGGGAAGGATGGAACCAGTTGCTTGGAGAGGACATGGGTTTGGTAGACCATTTCCAGTTGCTGTGACAACTGTACGTCTGGTTAGGGAGGCTGAGATTCAACTCAGAAGACCGCATCTCCACCTTATTCCCCTTGAGCTAAGAACACACAGTCCTCGCCCAATCACTCTGGTAAGTCTTCAAGGTAGACTTCCAAACCTTCACAGACATTGTTCACTGGCAATCCACAATGGCTCTTGGATGCTCAGAATGTGACGCCTAACCGGCTGGAGGATTCACAGTCCTCAAGTGTAACAAGTCTTCAAATCACGCAGACAGAAAGACTTATGTGATGCCTAACACTCTTTGGCTCTGGGTGTTTTGGACTCTGTCCCCGCAAGGATCTCTCTCAAATGCTTCGGAGGTGGGTTGCTCTCAAACGACAAGAGCCGTGCACTAACTCTGAGCAGCCACCAATTTATGGTGTAGGGGGTGGGCTATTTGTAGCCAGGAGGCAACCCGACCTGATTTGTCCAAAATGACCCTGGGTCACTAGGGAACTAACACGTGTCCAACGGTCAGATTTCAAACACACGCGACAGCTTGACTTGGGCTACAAGTAAAGCTGACTCATCCAGCTCTGAATAAGATTTGCTCTCATTGTCTTCGCTCGAAGACATAGGATTTGGTTGAGCATCACATCAGTCACTCTGACTTTGTTCACTTGGACCCCACTTAACAGTACGGTGGTTCCTATGACTCAACAAAGAAGAAAAGGAAACTACAAAACAACTATGTCTTCGCATTCCGTAGTCTTCACACGATGTCTTCTCATGTCATAGTCTTCAGTGTGAATATCTTCAGAGACCACCATTGTCTTCAATGTCTTCACACATTTTTAGGGGTCATCTCTGGTAGGTAAACCGAATCAATAAGGGAAAACTACCTGTGTTATCCTGCAATTCTCACAAACACATTAGTCCCTCAACCAAGTTTCTTGTCAATACTCCAAAAACAACTAGGGGTGGCACTGGATGCACTTACGGAGAAACTCCTTCTCTATAAATGACCCATTCTTAGTAACAAGGATCTTGCCTTCGGGTCTGTGGTAGAAGGTATACCCAGTAGTTTCTTTATGGTATCCTATGAAGACGCACTTCTCCGATTTGGGTTCCGGCTTATTAGGCTGAAGCCTTTTGACATAAGCATCACATACACAAACTTTAAGAAACGACACCTTAGGTTTATTGCCAAACCATACTCCATATTGTGTCATCTCAACGGATTTAGACATTGCCCTATTTAATGTGAATGCGGCAGTCTCTAATGCATAACTTCAAAACAATAAAGGCAAATCGGTAAGAGACATCATATAACGCACCATATCTAATAAAGTACAGTTACGACGTTCATACACACCATTACGTTGTGGTGTTCCAGGTGGCGTGAGTTGTGAAACAATTCCACATTGTTCTAAATGAAGGCCAAACTCGTAACTCAAATATTCGCCTCCACAATCAGATCATAGAAACTTTATTTTCTTGTTATGATGATTCTCTACTTCACTCTAAACTTCTTTGAACTTTTCAAATGTTTCGGACTTGTGTTTCATCAAGTAGACATACCCATACCTACTCAAATCATCTGTGAAGGTTAGAAAATAACGAGACCCGCCGCGTGCCTCGACACTCATTGGACCACATACATCCGTATGTATTATTTCCAGTAAGTCATTAGCTTGCTCCATTGTTCCGGAGAACGGAGTTTAGTCATCTTACCCATGAGGCATGGTTCACAAGTATCAAATGATTCATAATCAAGTGATTCCAAAAGTCCATCAGCATGGATTTTCTTCATGCGCTTTACACCAATATGACCTAAACGGCACTGCCACAAGTATGTTCCACTATCATTATTGACTTTGCAACTTTTGGCATCAATATTATGAATATGTGTATCACTACGATCGAGATTCAACAAGAATAGACCATTCATTTAGGGTGCATGACCATACACTACTGCTGGATGTTGCTGACACGACACTACAATCAGAGACACTTCGACGAAACTGTGTGTGATGCAATAATCGCAAACGGTGATGTAAAAAACCATCAATAAAGATGCAAAATGTTTGCGATGGCGGATACATCAAACACGGTTTGGATTTTAGTTGTGTGTGCGATGCGGGCCATACAGTTCAGTACAATGAACTATTTGTGAAGAGGCAGAACAGCAGAAACGGGCAGCCAAATGAAAGTGTGTGCGATATACGGCATACAGTTCACTCGGATAAACTATTTGTGATTAGGCGGAACAACATAAATGGGCAGCCAGATAAAGATGTGTGGGATATACGGCATACAGTTCACTCGGATGAACTGTTTGTGATTAGGCAACACAAAAGAAATGGTAAGTCAGATCAAGGTGTGTGCGATAGAGGGTAAACAGTTCACTCGGATGAACTGTTTGTGTTGAGCCAAGAGAACAGAAATGGTTCGATTTAACAAGATATGTGTGATATGCAGCAAATAGGTCTGTAATCAGAAATGTGTGCGAAGACCGATAATAACATAGACGATTGCTCCTAATAAGACGTGTGTGTTGTGCAATCGGATTGCATACAGAACAACAACATATATACATACATACATACATACATACATACATACATACATATATATATATATATATATATATATATATATATATATATATGCACACCTATAAGGACATCGTTGCATAACCAAATTAAACATCCAATTACATAGGTTGCTACTACACACATGTCATTTGCACACACCAAAGTAAACTATTACATGCATAATTACATAGGTGGGTACTATGCACATGACATTTCCACACACCAAAGTAAACTATATATTACATGCATAATTATGGGTGCGCCATTAATATGGAGCAATGGGAGTGAGGTGGGCGGCGGTCAAAGGGCTGGCTCGCCTCCCAGTGAGCCTGCACAACGGACTGCTGGCATGCCTACCGTCATTTCACACAGGTACTAGCATGCCCCACGGTGAGTGTGTAGCGAACACGTGCATGCCTCGGCCACCCGGTCTGCCTATTAGCATGTGTCTCGTCAACTCACGCATGCTCGTATGACACATAGGACACGTGTGCGGCATGCATTATATTGATTTTTCCTTTTTCATGATAAATTCTGCCACTTTATTGCTTAAAGGAAGCACGGCATGCACATTGTTTGTCTAACGCACACGGTTCAAATAAAGAGTCCGTTTGTGAGATTGGTTGATAATTATTTATAATTTCCTGTATGTAAGAAGATTATATCAAAACTTGTCTCAAATTTGAAAAAATATCACAGTCTATTGGTGTCCATATGAAACCACGATAAGTTTCATGAATTTCAACTTAGTGTTGGATTTACTCGATTTTAAAATCAAGATTCTCGATGTTAGAAATTTCTTGCATGGGGACTAAACATGCACCCAGGGACACATACACATATGATTTTGCAATCCAATTTTGTGCACTATCACGGGTCTCATGTAGACCAAATTTGATTCTTTGCACATTGAAATCTCTAGGAAATCAATCAACGTATAAAAAACGAACAGATGTTATCTACTTTTTTCAATTTTCAACACTAAACTCCTTTGGTCGCATGTTCGTTGCAGAAAAAGTTTGACATGCATCATTGGGCCACATGCACGTGGTGATCCTAGGACACTCACTCGCGTGGGCCCGTGAGGTCGCTGTCCAGCAGTATGACATGTGATGAGAGAGGTTAATTTGACCAACAAGGATGGTCATTTTTTGGTTTTTCTTGCGTACGGTAGGAGTATAGATATAGTACGCGTTGAACAGGGTGGCGGGGGCAATACTACGCGTCATATAGGAATGTAACTCGCGTGTGATGCTTCCATCCGTGGACCCGTGGGGTTGTCCTCCATCAATTTGACCCAACAAGGAGGTTTCTTTTTGGGTTCTATTGCGGTAGGAGGATATACTACCCGTCTCTCACAACCCTAGAAAGTTGCTTCTAAATAGTTGCATCAGAGAGCATCATGCATCATGTTATATTCAAGAAATTGGAATTGAGGGAATTTGAAAGCCTCAAATTATTCCTTTTACAAAAAAGGGCAAGAACCCTTAAAATTGCATTCAATGATTCCATAAATTCCTTAAATAATGTTTGATAGTTTTGGCAAGGGTTTTGATCCAAACCAAAAATAGTGAACATTTTTAAGCAATTATTTTCTCATTGAATTTAAATCACTACGGTATTTGAATTTGAATATATATTCATATTTTAAGGAATATATTTTCAAATGCTCTGTTATATTTTATGTACATTTTAAGAAGTTCATTGAGTGACATAAAATATTCAGGGAAGTGTTTGGGATTGTTTGAATTTGCTTGGACTCAAAACAGTGGCAAATATTAAATAAAAGAAAACAGAACAAAATGGAAAAACAGAGAAAGAGAGAGAGAAACGTACCTGGTAACCCACCTCGCAGTCCAGCGGACAGCCCAGTCCATCTAGCGCTGCCAGTCGACCCCTACGTTGGACAAGAGGACGCGGGCGTGTGCCCCCCGCGCGCGCACACACGGGTCGGGACACCTCAACCCGGCTCGCCTGTCTCCTTGATGCCCTGGAGGCTCTGAACATCGCCACGCAGCCCTCTAGTCCTTCTCGCTCACTCTCTGCTTTCTCTCCCCTCCCTTTCTCTCTCCTCGAAGCGCCCCCAAGCGCGGCTGTCGCCGCCGCTCGCCACCACTTCGGCCACCGTCCACCCCTCGCCTCGCGGACACATCCGGATGATCCGCCTTGTTGCCTTCTTCGTCTACACAGAGCTACACAAGCTGGGAAGCCCTGACGTGTCACCATCGAGCTCGTCTTCAACCTTCGGCCGCCGCACGCCGTCGACCAATTCCCAGCGACTAGAGCACCCCCGAGCCCACTCACCTTTCCAACGGATTCGCGGTGAGCCCTCGTTCAAAACCCCCCTTGCCCCATGGCCGACCAAGCTCCGTAGCTAGCTTAACCACCGGACCTGAGAGCCCCTCAACGCCAGCCATGTCACCGACGAGCCTAGAGCTCGGACCAGTTGATCCCGAGTGCGACATCGTTCTCCTTGTATCACCAGGAGTCTGGCGATCCACTCCGCAAGCTTCCCCGTGCACTGAAGCGACTAAACCAACGGGGTCGAACTCCGGCCGCCGCCTGGAGCTCACCTCCGGCGAGTTCAACCCACCTTTGCCTCTTCCGCTTGCACAGACAGATGCGGGTGAGTCCCAGCTCTATGTAGGTATCATCTGTCGGCCATTTGGTCACCGGAGGAGGAAACCCGATCTCCTCCACCGTCTCGGCCGTCGCCGACGTCTAACCCCGACGATCCTAACATTGCGCTGGCTTGATTAGGGCCTAACCACACTGCTAATTACCCACCACAGTCACTGACAGACGGGCCCCACCGCTGGTCAAATCCTAGTTAACGCGGGATTTAAACCCGTTTAGCCACTGTTACACTGACATGTGGGACCCACACGCCAGATTTGACTATGTTGACTGCTGATTTAGTGCTGACCTAAGGCTGACATCATAATAGCTTTCTGGGTTTTAAATAAATCAGAAATAATTTATTTATTTTCACAAAATGTCCTAAACCTCTAAAAATCATAGAAATTAAACCGTAACTCCAACGAAAATAATTTATATATGAAAAATTTTCAAAAAAAATACAAAGAATCTATTTGTGGCACTTCCATGCATGTTTGAACAACTTAGGCCTGCTGTATACAATTTTTTTGTATAAATGGCATTTAATGTCTTATGTGAAGTTTGAATTTGAACTACGCGTTCAAACTAACTTCATTTAAATCACTGTTAGTTGGATTAGCTCAATCACAACATATTGCCATGTCATGATCATGCATCATGTTGTTGCATTGCATTGATTGTGTTCCTTCTCTGTTTGTCGGTGTTTGTCCCCTCTCGGTAGCAGACGTCCCGACGATGTGATCGATGACACTAGTGAAGACGCAATACCATGTATTCAGAAGTGTCGGGCAAGCAAAACCCCTTTGAGCATTCTGATACAATCCCAGTCTCTCGCTCCTGCTCTCCTTTACTGCATTAGGACAACAATGATTCAACTATTACATATTGCGGTAGTTGAACCCTTTCCTCTGCATGACCTGTCTTTTCCACAGTAAATAGTAGAAACCCACTAGCAGGAGTAGGAGTTGTTTGAGCCATGATGTGCCTACTCATCCATGCTATCTTGTCATGCCTGCTATTGCTTAGTGTTGAGTCAGGTCTGATTCATCGGGGATGAACTGGAATGTGGTGAATATGTCCTACTATTGAGAGCTATGTGTGTGAACATGATTTGGTAAAGGTAGCGCTGAGAGGCCATGTAGGAGTACATGGTGGGTTGTCTCATTGAAACCGTCCTCAGGAACTGAGTTCCGTATTTGTGATCCAGGACAGTTACTACCATGCATTGGAATGCTTATGTGGCCCTCTCGACTTATTAATCGCCTCAATCTCGGTCCGAGAGTTACAACTAGTTTCTAGTGTTTGTAGGTAGTGCTAGTAGTCTACCAAGTGGCACCCGGTACAGGTGGGCTTGTGATGTCTACTACACAACTTGTTCTTGTAGACTCATGTTGGGCCTCCTAGCGCAGAGCTTGTAGGACAGTAGCAATTTTCACTCAAGTGGATGACCTAAGGTTTATCAATCCGTGGGAGGCGTAGGATGAAGATGGTCTCTCTCGAACAACCTTGCAACCAAATAACAAAAAGTCTCTTGTGTCCCCAACACACCAAATACAATGGTAATTTGTATAGGTGCACTAGTTCGGCGAAGAGATGGTAATGAAAGCGTAGAAATGATAGTAGATATTGATTTTTGTAGTAGTATCAATAAAACACACCAAGGTAGCAAGTAACAAAAGTGAGCACAAACGATATTGCAATGCTTAAAAATGAGGCCTAGGGTCCGTACTTTCGCTAGTGCAATCTCTCAACAATGCTAATATAATTGGATCATATAACCATCCCTCAACGTGCGATGAAGAATCACTCCAAAGTTCCTATCTAGCGGAGAACATAAGAAGAAATTGTTTGTAGGGTACGAAACCACCTCAAAGCTATTCCTTCCGATCAATCTATCCTTGAGTTCATACTGAAAAACACCAAGCTATTCTTACCGGTCGTTCTAACCAAGAGATCGTACCGAAATAACACCATATGATGCACATCAACCAACACTAATGTCACCTAGATACTCCAATGTCACCGCGAGTACCCGTGAGTTGATTATACGATATGCATCGAACAATTCTAGATTCATAATACTCAATCCAACATAAAGAACCTCAAAGAGTGCCCCAAGATTTCTACCGGAGAAACAAAGACAAGAATGTGCATCAACCCCTATGCATAGATTACCCCAATGTCACCTCGGGAATCCGCGAGTTGAGTGCCAAAACATATATCAAGTGAATCAATATAATACCCCATTGTCACTACAGGTATCCATATGCAGGACATACATCAAGTGCTCTCAAATCCATCAAATTATTCAATCCGGTAAAACGAAATCTCAAAGGGAAAACTCAATTCATCACAACAAGATATAGAGGGGAGAACACCATATGATCCAACTATATTAACAAAGCCCATGATACATCAATATTGTGACATCTCAAGAACACGAGAGAAAGAGAGAGAGAGAGAGAGATAGAGAGAGAGAGAGAGACAGAGAGACAGAGAGAGATTAAACACATAGCTACTGGTACGAACCCTTAGCCCTGAGGGTGGACTACTCCCTCCTCATCATGGTGGCCGCCAGGATAATGAAGATGGCCACCGGTGATGATTTCCCCCTCTGGCAGAGTGTCGGAACGGAGTCTAGATTGGTTTCTCGTGTCTACAGAGCCTTGCGGCGGCAGAACTTCTGATCTAGGGTAACCCCGAGGGTTTTTGGAATATTTGACAATTTATAGGGTGAAGAGGCGGTGCGGGAGGCCCCGAGGTGGGCACAACCCACCAGGGCGCGCCTGGGCCCCCAGGTGCGCCCAGGTGGGTTGTGCCCCCCTTGGGGCACCCCTCTGGTACTTCTTTGGCCAATCATGGGTGTTCTGGTCCATAAAAATTCTCCAGAAAGTTTCACGGTGTTTGGACTCCGTTTGATATTGATTTCCTGCGAAGTAAAAAACAAGCAAAAAACAGCAACTGGCACTGGGCACTATGTCAATAGGTTAGTCCCAAAAAATGATATAAAGTTGCTATAAAATGATTATAAAACATCCAAGAATGATAATATAACAACATGGAACAATCGAAAATTATAGATACGTTGGAGACGTATCAGCATCCCTAAGCTTAATTCCTACTTAGCCTCAAGTAGATAAATAATAAAAACGGAATTTTTGATGTGGAATGTTGCGTGTCATGTTCATCACATTCTTTTCTTGTGTAGCATGGACATATGGACTTTTATATGGTTCAAAGCAATAGTCTAGTTTTGACATGAAAATTTCAATACTCAAGCATATCAACAAGCAACAATGTTTTCAAAATATCAACACTAAAGCAAGTTATCCCTAGCCCATCATGCTCAATCATTGATCCATTCATGAAACGCACTCACATATTAGCTACATCCAATGCTCAAGTACGATCATAGTGCCCCTTAGTTGGTGCTTATAAGAGAAGATGGAGACTCAAATAAAAATAAAAATTGCATAAAGTAAATAGAAAGGCCGTTCACAGAGGGAAGTAGGGATTTGTAGAGGTGCCAGAGCTCAAAGCTTATATTGAGAGATAAAATTTTTGGGAGGCATACTTTTCCTGTCAACAAAAACGACCGAGTAATTCCCAACACTTTCCATGCTAGATATATCATAGACGGTTCCCAAACAGAAAATAAAGTTTATTCCTTTTTCCACCATTCTTTCACAATCCATGGCTAGCTGTATCCACGGGTGCCCTCCATACCAACACTTTACAAGGAATTTATTATTTGACAATATAAATTAAAGTTCTTTTTCATTTCGGGACTGGGCATCCCTAATACCTTTGTCGTACTCTCGTGCAATGACAAGTGAATAAACACTCATCTTGAGAATAACACATCTAGCATAGAAAATATTAGCCACCCCTACCGCTTCATGAGCGGTACGAGCACACAAAAAGGAAATTATTGTGAAATTTTAGAGATGGCACATACAAATTTTCTTAGAACGGCACGGGAGTACCGCATATTGGTAGGTATAGTAGACTCATATGACAAAACTGGGTTTAAGGATTTTGGATGCACAAGTAGTATTCCTACTTAGTACAAGTGAATGCTAGCAAAAAGGTTGAGAAGCATCCAACCAAGAAACAAAAAATATCATAAGTGAGCATTAAGCATAACTTACACCGAATAATGCATCACAAGTAGGATGTTATTTCATTGCATAACTATTGACTTGCATGCTTGCATAGGGAATCAGAAACCTTAACATCAATATTCTTACTAAAGCATAATTACTCACCAACATGACTCACATATCACTATCATCAAATCTCAAAACTATTACAAAGAATCAAGTTTAATTTGTCCAATGTTCTTCATGAAAGTTTTTATTATATCCCTCTTGAATATCTATCATGTTGGGACTAGTTTCATATGTTGCAATTGCTTTTGACAGGCTAAAATAAATTTAAGTGAAGAACATGAGCATAAAAGTTTTCATCTCAAAATAATCTAAGTGAAGCATGAGAGTGAATGACAAACTACTCCAAAAAGATATAAGTGAAGATCAAACGAGTAGTTAAGTAAATGGGTAGCTATTTGAGGACTCTCTCTTATTTAAAAGCTTTCAGATCTAAGTATTTTATTAAAACAGAAACCAAAACAAAACAAAACAACATTCGAAGAAGCAAAAACTTAGGCTCAACCGATAGTAACCGATAATTGTTGATGAAGAAAGGTGGGATGCCTACCGGGGCATCCCTAAGCTTAGATGCTTGAGACTTCTTGAAATATTATCTTGGGATGCCTTGGGCATCCCCAAGCTTGAGCTTTTGTGTCTCCTTAATTCCTTTTATATCACAGTTTCCCTAAATCTTAGAAACTTCATCCACACAAAACTCAACAAGAACTCGTGAGATAAGTTAGTATAAACCAATGCAAAAACCTTATCATTCTCTACTGTAGCAAATTACTAAAATTATCATTCAACATTATTTCATACTAAATTCCTCTGCATATTTAATACTCCTATCCTCAAATAGAATCATTAAACAAGCAAACATATGCAAACAATGCAAACATAACAGCAATCTTCCAAAATAGTACAGTCTGTAAATAATGCAAGAGTATCAATACTTATTTAACTACAAAAATTATGAAAATTTACCACACTATATAAAATTTATCAGGGCTTATTGTGAAAAAGTTTCAACATTTTATCACATTCTGACTTTTCTCGGGAATTTCTGCAACATCGATGAACTTTCTATTTTGAAACAGCAACATGTAGACTTGCAAAATAAGCATGGTAAAGGCTATCCTTGACATTTTATTGAAAAGAAAGATGCAAAACATTATTCTAAATATCAGCAAGCAAATCCTAACAAAATATAATGACGCTTCAAGCAAAACACATATCATGTGACGAAAGAAAATATAGCTCCAAGTGAGGTTACCAATAATGTTGGAGACGAAAGAGGGGATGCCTTCAGGGGCAGCCCCAAGCTTAGTTGCTTGGATCTTCCTTGAATATTACCTTGGGGCTTCCTTGGGCATCCTCGACCTTAGGGTCTTCTCAATCCTTATTCTCCTCATATCGACATCTCACCCAAAACATGAAAACTTCAATCACACAAAACTTAAGGGAACTTCATGAGATAGGTTAGTATGATATAGACAAATCATTCACTTCGGTACTGTCAAAGACGAGATTTATAATTGTTCTCACATAGTTCCTACTTTAGCATATCATTTCCACAGTTTATATTGAGCAATCTAAGCCATAGAAACTAGGAAACAAGCAAACTATGCATTGAAAATAGAATCTGTCAAAAACAAAATAGTCTGAAGTAATCTGTACTCCAACCATACTTCTGCTACTCCAACAATTCTGAAAAATTAGGACAACGTAGGGAATTTGTATATCTATCACCTGTAAAAAATTCAGATCAAAAGCATGTTCCAATGAATTTCTAAAATTCCTGGACCGAGCACAAAAGTTTCTGTTTTTGTACAGATTCAAGTCAACTATCATCCACACTATTCCAAAGGCTTTACTTAGCCCTTTATTGAAACAAAAGCAATAAAACATGATTACTATAGTAGCATAATCATGTGATCACACAAAAACATTAGGTAGAAGTGTTGGGCTGTTTCCCAACAAGCGCTTTTCTTTAATGGCTTTTAGCTAGGCAAGATGATTTTAATGATGCTCGCATAAAAGATAAGGATTGAAACATAACAAGAGCATCATGAATCATAAGTTCCTCTCTCATAATAATTTTCAATAGAATAATGAATAGATTCATCAATATAACCATCACATAAAGCATTCTTTTCCTGATCCAAAAGCATAGAAAATTTAATACGCTCCATATCAGCAATTTTATTCTCATTCACAATAGTGGGAGTACCATATGAAACTCGAATACTAAAAATTGTTTCCACATTAAAAGAGTAATGTGCAGTAAAAGGATATTCAAAATTATGACAATAATTATCACTACTTTTATAACATAAGTATCATCACAATAATCACCATAAGTAGCAACTTTGTTCTCAACACAGATAGGAGGCATGCAATCATCACAGCAAGTTTGATCATTCAAAGTAGGGGAACTAAAAAGATCATCTTCATTAAGCATATCATCCCCAAGCTTGGGACAAACATTAATTGCAGCAAATAAATTCTCAAAAATATCATTCTCATCAAACATAGCATCCCCAAGCTTGTGGCTTGGCATATCATAGGCATAATCACTCTCATCATTAATAGTATGAATAGCACCAACGGTATAATAATTGCTATCATCATAATTTACCAAGTTGGTGCCGAAAAGATTTCCAAGATTATAAGAAGTATCATTATCTTCCCAATCGTAATCATCACAACAAGGAATAGGCATAACGAAATCATCATCAATAGTGCTCTCGGACATTGTGCCATAAGACATAGAAGCAATATCATCATAAAGTGCATCATCTTCCACAATTATTTTTGTTTCATTTTCATGAGGCACAACAATAATAGGAGCAACATTATTTGGGAGAGATACCTTTTTACCTCTATTCTTTCTTCTTTTCTTCTTCTTCACCACATCATGTGTGGGTTTAATTAATTTTTTCAAGCTTCTTATTGACGAGATTGGTTGAATAGGAAGCTCCTCCTCGTCACCTATTTCATCATGACAGACAATAGGAGGGAAAGTGGAAATATTTACCCTTTTATTAGTATTCCTTTTATATTCTATTGGTTTTCCCATCTTTCTATAGTTGGCAATATAAGCATTCTCATTGCAATTTACCATGCAAAACATATAGATATTCTTTAGATTAGTTTCAATGTCGTCCATGAGAATGAATACTTCAAACCAACTATTTTTATGTGTCAATTCTTCACTCCCCAAAAATAAACAAAGTTCATTATAAAGTTCTAGGGTGATCAAGTTATTGCAATATTTGGACACGATTCGATCATGAAAAAGCATGCGTTGGAAATTAAGGTGACCAACTTTATTGCAAAGTTCACAAGTAATAGGACAAAGAGAACATAATTTTGTAGCAAATTCATCTATCACTGTGAGAAAAAAATTGTTCTATCATGTTTATGCTTCCTACAAAATCTATCTTCCCTATAAGGCATGTCTTCACAAACTTTATGCACTCCACGAAAATTGACATGCTTATAAGAAACATTTTTGTCATGACTTGTGCAATCATCATTAGAATTTTGGATATTCAAAGAATTCATACTAACAACATTGCAATCATGCTCATCATTTATGCCAAAAAATATTGAATTTTTCTTCTATCAATTGAGCACAATATTCCTTTACATCATTTTCACGGAAGTCATTATAAAGATGAATAAAACGAGACCACCTTAATTCCATTTTTTTTGTAGTTTTCTTTTACAAACCAAACTAGTGATAAAACAAGAAACTAGAAGATTCAATTGCAAGATCTAAAGATATACCTTCAAGCACTCACCTCCCCAGCAACGGCGCCAGAAAAGAGCTTGATATCTACTACACAACTTGTTCTTGTAGACTCTCGTTGGGCCTCCAAGCGCAGAACTTTGTAGGACAGTAGGAATTTTCCGTCATGTGGATGACTGTAATGCCCACGATGCGGCTATATCTCCCACGTGTCGAGGCACGACTTAGAGGCATAACCGCATAGTGGTTTTGTCGCAAGAAGGGTCATCTTCACACAATCCCATGTAATGAACAAGAATGGGATAAAGAGTTGGCTTACAATCGCCACTTCACACAATACATAAATATAATTCAAACATCATCCAAAATACATACATATAGACCGACTACGGTCAAGATCCAAATGAAAATAAGATAACTCCAAATGCTAGATCCCCGATCGTCCCAACTGGGCTCCACTACTGATCATCAGGAAAAGACACATAGTAACGACCACGTTCCTCGTCGAACTCCCACTTGAGATCGACCCCATCATCTGCACTGGCATCGTCGGCACCTGCAACTGTTTTGGTAGAATCTGTGAGTCACGGGGACTCAGCAATCTCACACCCGCGAGATCAAGACTATTTAAGCTTATAGGAAAGGATGGTGTAATGAGGTGGAGCTGCAGCGGCAATAAGCATATATGGTGGCTAACATACGCAAAAGAGAGCGAGAAGAGAAGCAACGGAACGGTCGTCATCTAGCAATGACCAAGAAGTGATCCTGAACTCCTACTTACGTCATACATAACTCAGACTGTGTTCACTTCCCGGACTCCGCCGAGAAGAGACCATCACGGCTACACACGCAGTTGATGTATTTTAAATGGGTCATGTGACAAGTTCTCTACAACCGGACATTAACAAATTCCCATCTGCCTCATAACCGCGGGCACGGCTTTCGAAAGATAATACCCTGCAGGGGTGTCCCAACTTAGCCCATCATAAGCTCTCACGGTCAACGAAGGATAAACCTTCTCCCGGAAAGACCCGATCAGTCTCGGAATCCCGGTTTACAAGACATTTCGACAATGGTAAAACAAGACCAGCAAAGCCGCCCGAATGTGCCGACAAATCCCGATAGGAGCTGCACATATCTCATTCTCAGGGCATACCGGATGAGTAGTCCGTACAATTAGAACCAATCCTCGAGTTTCCCCAAGGTGGCGCTGCAAAGGGCTCTAGTTTGGACCAGCACTCAGGGGAACACTGGCCCGGGGTTTAAAATAAAGATGACCCTCCGGCTCTATAAAACCCGGAGGAAAAAGGCTTAGGTGGCAAATGGTAAAACCAAGGTTGGGCCTTGCTGGAGGAGTTTTATTCAAGGCAAACTCTCAAGTGGGTCCCATAAATCACCCGACCGCGTAAGGAACGCAAACTCAAGGAACATAAACCCGGTATAACAGAACTAGGGCGGCAAGAGTGGAACAAAACACCAGGCATAAGGCCGAGCCTTCCACCCTTTACCAAATATATAGATGCATTAATTAAATAAGAGATATTGTGATATCCCCACATATCCATGTTCCGACATGGAACAAACTTCAACTTCGCCTGCAACTAGCAACGCTATAAGAAGGGCTGAGCAAAAGCGGTAACTTAGCCAAACAATGGTTTGCTAGGGAAGGATGGTTAGGGGCTGACATGGCAAAATGGGAGGCATGATATAGCAAGTGATAGGTAGCGCAGCATGGCAATAGAGCGAACAGCTAGCAAAGCAAAGATAGAAGTGATTTCGAGGGGTGGTCATCTTGCCTGCAAGGTTCTCAGAGTTGTCGAAAGCTTGATCCTCGTAAGCGTACTCAACGGGTTCCTCGTTCACGAACTCGTCTCCCGGCTCTACCCAAGACAAGAACACAAGCAACGGAACCACAATCAATCATGATAAATGCACAAACAACATGATGCAAAACATGTAAGATATGCGAGATATGATATGCGATGCATATGCGTGCTCCGGAAGGAAAATGATGAACAAGGCAGTAACTTGGCAAACCAAGCATGCCACTGGAAAGATGAGATGATTTCGGTCGAAATCGATATAAAGATCACCGGAAACGGATGCACGGTTTGCAAATGGCAAGCAAAACAAGAATGACACGAATCTGCGATTAACAGCATGATAGCACTTAAAATGCAACAAGCAACAATGCTACAGCACTCCAACATAGCAACAAAACATATGGCAGTAATCTACAGGAGATGCTTGAAAAACGATGAACAGTGAGCTATGGCTAGTTCACAACATATCAAGCTCAAACAAGCATTGCAAAAGTGCAAAAGATAACAGGATCACAGACTTGGTGAAAAACTGGACATGGCGGAAAACAGCATCAGGTAGCAATGTTCAGAGGACAAAATCAACATGCTAAAAGAACTTAACATGGTAAAACAAGGAATGGCAGTGTTTTACTAAAAGCATATGACAAAAGTCCCTTACCGACCATAAGCCAAAAAGGACCAGAAGATATGATGGCAAGCATGTAAACATAGCAAGTTTCGTTATCAGGTTTCAGACTTGGCAGAAAACAGAGCATGGCAGAAACTATAATATGAAGGCATGTTTGTGAGCTTGATGCACTCAACACAAAGCAATTCATGACAAAAAAAGCATATCTACAGCAAGATGGCATGTTTATGAAGATATCCATGGCAAGAACAAGAGCATAGAATGTATGGATCAACTACAATAAGCTTGGCAAAATTGCATATCATGTTAAAAATCTACCAGAAGTATTTTATAGCAAAAGTAGAGCAAGCTTTAGTCATGCTATGGCACTCCATAATTGCAAACAAGGGCAGGAATGGATCTATTACAACTATAGCTACAAAACATTCTTACTGAACATCTCCAAAATATGCATGGATCTCTCTGTAGCATCAAGTTTACATGGCAACAAAATAACAGCAGACAGACAGAAATCACCAAGTCCCTGAAATCAGAAACATTACGGAGCCTACTTTGCATGCTTGTGCTAGTCACCACAGAGATCACAAAAATACGTGGAATACACCCTTAGAACGATGGCATGGCATACAACAAAACACATGTAGAGCTCATGCCCATAAGATGCACAGATTAAATGATACAAAAATGACAAATCTCCAAGTTCTGATAAGAACCAGCAGATAACAGCAACTAGCCCTCTTGCAACAGAGATTTGGGCATCAAGATGACCTCTAATGAACATGGTGCAATTGAACAAAATGTAGAGCATCACGAGACGAACAATTTGACATATTACACGCGCGAATCGGAGCTATGCACAGTGAGTTATGTAACGATGAACAGGGCAATATGCTGTAAAAATGCAAGGACTTGGAAAAAACGGGGAAGGAAAGTCAACGCGAGCTACAGTACCAGATCGAGATCCGGCCCGATGGAGCTCGGGCTCGGCTCGCCGGCCGGAGGAGGAGGCGCGGGGACGCCGGCGCAGAGGAGGGAAACGGTGGCCGGCCGGAGGGGAACGCGCGGCGGCGGAGGAGAGGGGCGGCATGGCGAGCGCGACGGCGCGGCGAGGCGGCAGGCGACGACGGCGAGGTCCGGCAGCGGGGCCGGCCGCGGCGGGGCGGCGCCGGCCGGCGGCGGCGCGCGGGTGCGCGGGCCGGGAGGAGCGGCGGCGCTGGGCTCGGGCGGGCCCCGGGCGAGCCCGTGGGCCTCGGCGGCGGCGATGAACGGCGGCGTGCCACGTGGCGGTGGCGGAGCAGTGGGCGCGTCCGGCTGGGGCGGACGTGTCCGGCGGCGCACGGGGATGAGGGTTAGGGTTCGTCTGCGTATGTATACGGGAGGGGATGCATTTTTATAGCTAGAGGGAGCTAGGAGGCTCCAAATGAGGTGCGGTTTTCGCCCACACGATCGTGATCGAACGACCTAGAGCATGGAAGAGAGTTTGGTGGGTTTTGGGTTGGTTTTTAGGGGGGTTTTTGCTGGACACTCAAATGGACTTTGCGGATGCCCGGTTAACCGTTGGAGTACCAAACGACCTCCAAATGGAACGAAACTTGACCGGTGGTCTCCGGGTGGTATATTAAGGCCACTTGACAAGCCTCGGTCCATTCCGAGAATGTTTGACACCCGCACATGAAAGAAAACAAGAGGGGTGCGCTGGAGGAGATAGGAGCGCCGGAATGCAAAACGGACAACGGGGAAAATGCTCGGATGCAAGAGACGAACACGTATGCAAATGCAATGCACATGATGACATGATATGTTATGCATGACATGAACAAAATACAAAACGAAAGACAAAACCCGACCACGAAGGGAAAAAACATAGCACATAGCCGAGAATGGCAAGAGTCGGAGTTACAAATAAGGAAAATTGCATGCGGGGTGTTACAATGACCTAAGGTTTATCACTACGTGGGAGGCGTAGGATGAAGATGGTCTCTGTCAAACAACCCTGCAACCAAATAACAAAAAGTCTCTTGTGTCCCCAACACACCAAATACAATGGTAATTTGTATAAGTGCACTAGTTTGGCGAAGAGATGGTAAGAAAAGCATAGTAATGATAGTAGATATGGATTTTTGTAGTAGTAGAAATAAAAAACAGCAAGGTAGCAAGTAACAAAAGTGAGCACAACTAGTATTGCAATGCTTAAAAATGAGGCCTAGGGTCCGTACTTTTGCTAGTGCAATCTCTCAACAATGCTAGTACAATTTGATCATATAACCATCCCTCAATGTGCGATGAAGAATCACTCAAAAGTTCCTATCTAGCGGAGAACATAAGAAGAAATTGTTTGTAGGGTACGAAATCACCACAAAGCTATACTTTCCGATCAATCTATCCTAGAGTTCGTACTAAAATAACACCAAGCTATTCTTTTCGATCGATCTAACCAAGAGTTCGTACTAAAATAACACCATCTGATACACATCAACAAACTCTAATGTCACCTAGATACTCTAATGTCACCGTGAGTATCCGTGAGTTGATTATATGATATGCATCAAACAATTTCAGATTCATAATACTCAATGCAACATAAAGAACCTCAAAGAGTGCCCCAAGATTTCTACCGGAGAAACAAAGACAAGAACGTGCGTCAACCCCTATGCATAGATTACCCCAATGTCACCTCGGGAATCCGCGAGTTGAGTGACTAAACATATATCAAGTGAATCAATATAATACCCCATTGTCACCAGGGTATCCATATGCAAGACATATATCAAGTGCTCTCAAATCCATAAAAGTATTCAATCCGATAAAATGAAATCTCAAAGGGAAAACTGAATTCATCAGAACAAGATAGAGAGGGGAAAACACCATGTGATCCAACTATATTAACAAAGCCCGCGATACATCAAGATCGTGACATCTCAAGAACATGAGAGAGAGAGATTAAGCACATAGCTACTAGTACAAACCCTTAGCCCCGAGGGTGGACTACTCCCTGCTCATCATGGTTCCGCCGTGATGATGAAGATGGCCACCTGTGATGATTTCCCCCTCTGGCAGAGTGCGGGAGGCCACCGAGGTGGGCACAATCCACCAGGGCGCGCCTGGGCCCCCAGGCGCGCCCAGGTGGGGTGTGCCCCCTCGGGGCACCCCTTTGGTAGTTCTCTGGCCCATCCTGAGTGCTCTATTTTATAGAAATTCTCCAAAAAGTTTCACGGTGTTTGGACTCCGTTTGATATTGATTTCCTGCGAAGTAAAAACAAGCAAAAAACAACAACTGGCACTGGGCACTATGTCAATAGATTAGTCCAAAAAATGATATAAAGTTGCTATAAGATGAGTGTAAAACATCCAAGAATGATAATATAAAATCATGGAACAATCAAAAATTGCAGATACGTTGGAGACGTATCAGCTTGGGATAGACATGGCCCAGTGGCATGGTGTACCAAGTGGCACCCGGATGGTGGGCTTGGGAACCCTGCTCACATTTTTGGGGCCGTAGTGGAAACCCCGACCGGACTTCCTTACGGATGGAACTCGAATAGGCGATAAACCTGGACTAGAGACTTGTGTGTTTAGTCAGGTCATGGCCGAAACCATCGATGGGCTTCCGCTTGAAGGTTGCCGAGTACATGTCATGTCAACGGTGATAAGTGGTGAGAGCATGTGTGAAGAAGTACAACCCTATAGGGTAATATGCTTTGTTCGAATAGCCGCGTCTGCGGATATGGACTACTTGGAACGCTTACATTTTTCATAGATAACTGTAACTGGGTACTAAAAAATGCGCAAGAAAAGCATGAGTGCGATGGATGGCCTACTCGTAGGGAGACGGGAGGGGATCCATAGTGGTGTATTGATATGGTGAATATGTAGACATGTGTGTGCCACCTCAAAGAATTTATTGGCAATCGTAGTTCAGGATAGCCACCGAGTCAAAGATGGCTTGCTGAAGTTAAACTCTACCACCCCCTTGTTGATACTGATGCATATGTAGTTAGTTCTAATGTAAATCTTGCTGGGTACATTTGTACTCATGTTTTCTTAATTTATTTTTTGCAAAGAGACCTCAATCTCACTAGGAGTTCTACTTGGGCTTCGACAATTTGCTTGGGAATCCCAGATAGAGGTCTGGCTCCTTTGGAGGGTCTTGTAGATAGTCATGCTTTCTAGCCTTCTTTCTTTTCAGATATATGTACTTAGACATGTTTATGCTTCCGCCTATGCTTGTTGCTTGTATGACTTGAATGCTGGGTCATGAGACCCATGTTTGTAATATCTGGCTCCTCGGAGCCTAGTGAATAAATACTTTGAGTCATAGAGTCTTGTTGTGATGCTATATTGTATTTATACATATCGAGCATATTGTGTGTATGTTATTGAAATGCTTGGTATGTGTGGGATCCGACACCTAGTTGTTTATTCTTGGTAGCCTTCTTTATGGGGAAATGTCTCCAAGTGCTTCCACTGAGCCATGGTAGTTCGCTACTGCTCCGGAACACTTAGGTTGGCTGGCATGTATCCTTCTTTGTTCCTGTGTCTGTCCCTTTGGGGAAATGTCACGCGTTGTTCCTTTAAGTCCTTGTAGCTTGCTATGACTTGGGTGCATACATTGATGACTCAGACGTTCATTGCTGGGTTACATATGCCTGTCCTTGTAAGTTTGCGCTACCTTGAGTTCACGGCTAGTCATGTTGGCCCGAGTTCTCTGTCATATGAATGCTAGCGATACAATCATATACGTGAGCCAAAAGGCACAAGCGGTCCCGGCCTAGGTAAGGCCATAGTCGTGGGAATACCACGCGTGAGGACGCAAAGTGATATGATGTGTTACATGCTAGATCAGTGTGACATAGGATCGGGGTCCCGATAGCATCGAAGAGGGGAGGAGGGGGTCGGGGCAGCACATACTACACACACGTCATGAACGATCTCGCTCCGTGTGGGGACTTTTCGGTTTTTGAGGAAGGTGCCACAAAGAAGTTGTACATATTGGGTATTAAAAACATCACCAACACATTGGGCCACTCATTCGCCTGTGACTCTTCCCTCCATGGGCCCGCGAGGTCGTCGTCCATCTAATATATGACACAACGAGAAAGGTAATTTGTCAAACAAGGAGGATTATTTTTGGGTTATGTTACTATACGTAGGAGTATATATTATGCATCGAAGAGGGGACGGGGGCAACACATATATACCACATGTCATGAACCTTGGTTCGTGTGGGGGACTTAAAGGTTTCCGAGGCAGGTTCCACATCAAAGTTCTGCACATATATTAGATATTCAAACATCACAACCACACATTCCATACATGTGTTTGGCCCACAAGCAAGCGATGGTGGTTGTCCTCTAGCACTCACTCACAGGGTTATCGGCGAGATGCTTCATCCATCTCTCTGTGCCCGCTTGGTCAATCACTTCGACCGACAGCGATAGAGGTTAATTTGAATTATAATTAGGAGGGGATTAAATTTTGGTTCGTCTTATATGGTACGATACATGCAATTATACTTCGCGCGCATGTGTACGCACGAATCCCTCCCACCGGGTCGAAGTGGGTGGTGCGAGCACGCGACGCGTCATGAACCAGATCTGTGTGGGGACTGTGCGATTTTTGATGCATGGATGCACCACATCAAAATGTTATGCTTTTGGTATTCCAACATCTATGCATGCATCACGCATGTCCATACATATGTTTGGGGCACATACATGCAATGGTTGTCTTTGGACACTCTCCCTCGCTTGGTTATCATCGACGGCCTATATATTCGTGGGCCCGCGTGGACGTCCATCACTTCGACCAACAACATGAGAGAGGTAACCAGGGTGGATTCTTCTTCTCTTGGTTCGCGTTACCGTATAGTCGTACGTCGATCATGATGAGATTCGAGACCTAAGTTTGAGGGCTCCCATACACATGAATCCCTATATATATAGTATACGAGTCGTGAATCCTTGCTCCGTGTGGGGACTTTCCGATTCCAAAAGCGCGATGCCACATCAAAGTTGTGCATTGGGTATATTCAAACACTACATGGCACTTCATACATATGTTTGGGTCACATGCACGCAGTGGTTGTCTTCAGGCACTCCCTCGCATGTTTATCGGCGACAAGCTAGCCTATTTTGTGGGGCCGCGTGTGGACGTCCATGCATGAATTTGACCCAACAACAAGAGAGGTTATATGACCAAGTTGGTGATTCTTCTTGGTTAGTCTTACAATATGCCTTGATGAGATGCCCCCTCCCATCAACTCAAATTGTGTGTGTGTGGGGGGCATAGTACTAATTCGTACTAGATTTCCTCCGTGGGCTCGGGGATGTACGGTTAATTTGTGATGCATATGTGCCACATCAATTTTGTGATTTGGTTACTTAAATATCACACCACATTGTTTTCACACACACATACTCATCGGGCCAGCCGCAGGTGTGGTTCATATGTGGTCTCACCCATCTAACGCCAGAACAACACATATGTGGGCCCACACACGGTCCACATTTGATCGGAAGCAACGGATGGGGGGGTTGACCATGATGTACTCTTTTCGGTTTTGTATTACCATAGGGTGAGATGTCAGACCTAGCTATTTGGGGGCATGCGTTCATACCTAGGATTCACCTTGCGGCAACACGAAGTGTTTGTGTGTGTGTGTGTGTGTGTGTGTTTGTGGGGGCGGCTAGCAGTAATAACATGCGCTTTGCGCGACAGGTGCCACATCAAAGTTGTGCATTGGGTATTTAAACATCAAACCACCCTTTTCATACATATATTTTGTCCACATGCAAATGTGTTCGTGTCCTGACCCTTTCCCGCGTTTTTTCGCCAAATTTATAAACAACAGACGAGTCGGACGCAGCAACCGTCTGCGATCGGGTACGAAGCAAACACAGTTCCATAGCACTACGCGTGTGCCGTGCCCATGCCCCTGTCACCCATATGATCACAGTAGATTAGGATCCACGAGGCTGCCCTCCCCCTCTCGAAAATATCTACTCCGTCGCAATCTCGAAAATATCTACCCGCCTAGATGGTTTTTCTGTTTGATAGCAATAGTAACGTTCGCTTTGTGCGACAGGTGCCACATCAAAGTTGTGCATTGGGTATTTGAACATCAAACCACCCTTTTCATACATATATTTTGTCCACATGCAAGTGTGTTCGTGTTCTGACCCTTTCCCATGTTTTTTCGCCAAATTTATAAACAGCAGACGAGTCGGACGCAGCAAACGTCTGCAATAGGGTATGAAATAGATACGGTTCCATAGGACTACGGTGTGCCGCACCCATGCCCCTGTCACCCACATGATCACAGTAGATTGGGATCCACGAGGCTTCCCTCCCCTTGTCAAAAATATCTACTTCCTCGCAATCTCTAAAATATCTACCCGCCTAGATGGTTTTCCTGTTTGATAGCACACGATTAGTATGTGTGGACTGTGTGCGATGTCTGTTACTCCTGCACTGCTTCAATCAGTAGATCCAAATTTTCAGTAGCCCCGGCATTTTACTCCCGCCTGCATCCCTTGCAATCTCAAAAATATCTGCTCGGCTCGAGTGTTTTTCTGTTTGATAGCACACGATTATTATGTTTTAACCCTGTGTGATGTTCGTTACTCTAGCCCCACTCTGCTTCAATCCCTTGATCCAAATTTTCGGTAGCCCCGCCATTTTACTCCCGCCTAGTAAAATTTTCAGTACCAGCGTCATTTCCTCAAACACCACCTTGGACCCCCTCCACACACACACACACCCCAAATCCTTCGCTCACCCAAAATCCCCCGCTCACACACATGCACACCACCCTTCCCTCGCTCCAAACCTAGCTAGGTCGTCACCATCGCCGCCGCCGTGGCACCTCCATCGTCAACCTCTGTCGGCCTTCCCATGCAGTTTATGAACCGATATACATACCCTCGCCACCCTGAGTTTCTTAGAAGACGCCTGCGAAATGCCCCCTTTCCTAGAGATCCCCATCCCCACCCCCTCCCCCACTCCAGAGCGTCGCAGCCTAAACCCAGCTACGCTTCCCGGGGAGATTGAGGAGTGAATGGCCCAAAAGAGCTTTACCGAGGCCTCTTCACCCGACGTCGGCGAGGTGACTGCCGAGGAAGCCGACGACGTTGACTCGACCTGGATTGATCCTTTCAATCAGCAGGCTAGAGTACTCTGGCTTGTCGCGGACGCCGGCCACGACATCAAGGTCGTTGACACCGATGGCTTGACGCAGGCTATGTCATAGGTTAAGTTGCCCACCCCCATCCCTTCGGGTTCGACAGTCGTCGATCTCATCGATGGCCCTGCCGCTGATCTCATGCGGCTCGTTATGAACAATTTTCCATCCTTCACTGCCATGGAGCCCCTTTTGTTATTTCTGAAGGACACGTTCTGGGACGCTGGCTTGGGATCCTCAGCTGGCAACTCAGACCTCATCGATGGTGACCACGAGGAGGAGCCAATCTATGACAAGTGAGGAAACCCATGATTTGTTTTCTTGAACCCCTTTTGTAGTGAGAACATGTCCAACATTTATGGCTATATTTGGTTATTTGCATTACGCCTTGTTTATTTATACGGTTAATGGTTATTCGGTTGTTTGTAGTTTGCATATGTCCAGTTTCAATTGCCATCTTTGGTTGTTCATAGTATGCCTCGTTTATTTCAGCTATTAACAGTGTGATGTTCTATATGTGCTAGTATGAACTGTGCAGTTCAATTTCATCAATACCAATTCTAACAATAGCTCTTTGAATGACCATATTTGGTTGTTGTTAAGCATGTTGTACTCCCTCCGAATATTTTTAGTTCGCATATAAGATTTTTCCAAAGTCAAGCCTCGTAAAGTTTGAGCAACTTTACAAAAAATACCAACATTCACAATATGAAATCAATATCAGTACACGTGTCATGACTTAAATTTTCATATTGTATAACTTTAGCATGGTAGATGTTGATATTTTTTCATATAAATAAGGTCAAACTTTATGAAGTTTGACGTCAGACAATTCTTATATGCAGAGTAAAAAAGGACAGGAGGGAGTATTTAACACGCTTTTCCATTTGATTTAACAATGGCACTGTTTGGATACTCTAACTTAGCTAGAGGTCAGAGTTAGTTTCTAGATAAGGATAGTTAAAAGGCAGGGAGATTGATTGGTGGAATTGTTGATTGTATTGCTTGAGCCTCGTGGGCATATATATAGGAGTGCATGGTCATCTTGGAGTACAAGTCAAGGTAGAATAAATCCTATGTTATCCTACGTTTCCTAAATAACAATGATACTCAACAATGACTAACCCTGAACTAAATCTAGCCAAAGAGGTCTTTGGATGATAGTGTTAGATTGACAATAAATGCACTAGGAGAACTAGCCCCAATCAGCACCTCTTGGGTCGGATAGTTATTTTGGGTGGGTTAGACGCAACTAGCTCAAACTAGCCCTCATGTTTGGATACTTTAGGGCTATTTGAGCGCAAACTAGCTCAAACTAACTCTAACCCATGGATCCAAATATGGACAATAACTAGTGTACTTAGACCTGCACAATACAAGTTTGAATGACAATGTTTCCTTGTTTTTAAATATTAGGCCTGTTGCAGTTAATAACACATATTTCCACTTCTTGCTTTAAAATATTAAGTTTTTAACAATTTGGTGTTGCACATGTATGTTCCGCTATCAGAGGTTTTGATCCACTGTTTGACCCTTTTTGCATATGTGGAAATGAGTTGTCCATGAATATCAGTCAAGTCAAGAAACTCAGAAAGATTGTTAGGATAAATAAATTAGGGACAAAAACAACAAGATCTTTGTCTGCACAATGAAGAAGACATCAATTCACTACAGGATGGTACTAACTATTCACTACAAAAAAAGACACTTCCGTGAAGATACGTGTTTGTCACAGTAGGTCACGTTTTCTGTCATGCATGTACATCCCTGACAGTTTTATGATAGAATCAAGATACTCATACCTGTGCTGTCGTAGAAGTGTTCCATGACATTACCAAAATTATCATCACAGAAGTGTCCACTTCCATGACGGTAAATCACACGTCATGGAAGTGCTTTCGTCAAGGGTGACCATCATGTGGCATCCACTGTAACAGAACATCATTAAGCTATCGGGTCCAGTTTTGGATCCGATAACCTGCTAACAGCCCGGACAAATGAGGATTTTCCACGTGTAAAATTCTCATTGGCAGGAGGAAACACGTCTTGGCTCACCGTTAGTACAGATGTCATCGATTCATTGGACAGGAGGCGCCTATGATACGTCGACACGTGGCACGACCCAACAGAGGCCCATTCCGAGGAAAAGGCCGGCCAGTTTGACTTGGTCAAAAGGTAACGGGCCGGCCCGCAGAAAGCCTGTTAACGGCATGTTTGTATATAGTCCATTTACGGCCCGCTAACTCACGGCCCATTACGGCCTATCCAAATTTAGCCCAGTAGCTTCATCTGGGCCTTCAAACATGATTCCACCCCGTTGTAACTTCCGGCCCATGTATGGCCCATGATGTCTTTCGGCCCATACGAGACCATTTGTAACTCTTGGCCCATTAACGGCCCGTGGTGAATCTGGCCCGCAATGAACAGTGTACCCTTTTACACCCACTTCAATGAATCTGGCCCATGATGTCTTCCAACCTATGTTATCTTTTGGCCTTCTCAGGGCCCATTTATTCTTGGGCTCATTTCTAGCATTCAGTTACTTACGGCCCGTCATTGGCCTTTTCTGCCTGTGGGCCAAATTCAGCCCGCAGTTACAATCGGCCCGTTTGCGGCCCGTTACTCCGTTGGGCCATTTTCATAACATCATCAAATACGGCTGATTAACGATGACCTGTTATTGTCGGCCCATGAACGGACGATTCCAAATCTAGCCCATTTATGGCCCATAATGCGGTCTGTTATTGGCCCATGTTTGGCCAATCGATCATACGACACGTAGAAGGCCCATTGATGCTACGGCCCGTAGAAGACCCATTCTTTATATGGCCCTAAGAAGGCCCATTGTTTCTACGGCCCGTAGGAGGCCCATGGAAACTACTAGTAAATATGTAGCCCATGGTTACTGTGGCCTAGTTTTAAAAAATAGGTTATTGCGGCCACTAGCAAACCGCGGAAAAAGAACAACACTGACTACAAGCAAATAAATAAACAAGACAACAAGGAAATAAATAAGCAAGCAACTTACACTAGGCTATCACGGCTATTACACATATTACATCCACTGGGCATCAAAGTTCACCACCGGTGCAAATATAGGGAACAAAGCAGCATATCATATACACTGGTTGTCAAGGTTGGCGACCAGTGGAAATAAATGCCGCAGCAAAACAAGTCCAGAATTGAAACCACCTCAGAAGATCTCAAGAAATAATATCCTGGGTACCCAGAATGCCGGCAAGATGCTTAGCAAGCTTATTAACTTTCTCTTGTTTGGCGCTTAAATCCTCCAGCGCTTGCTATTGCACCAGAAAGTATGCATCTAAATTCTGCAGGGACTTCCTCAGTGCTTCAGCTTCCTGTCGTAGCACATCTGATCGATGTCTTTCAACTTGAAGATGAGACTCAAGAAGATGAACTGATTCAAGCAGCGAGTTCGAAGAGCTTGTGCCAGCAGTAGTGGCCAGTAACTCGAACACTACATCAAGACAGGACTTTTGGGTTCTCTCACTGTCGTCAAGGTAGTTTTTATCAGCTTTCTTGGAGACCAACAGGGATGTCTCACTATCTTGAACCTTATCTGCATTACTTCCTTTACCATTGCATAACGGGGTACTATTCTCCAATATTTTGTCTGCGTTCTAAAAGAGAAACAAGCAGACACATCACAGGTTTACCATGTTGTATATGAAACTCATTTTGGTAAATCAGTTCAGTAGTAAAGTGCTCAGGATAACAACATGAAACAAACATATATCTATGTACCATGGTCACTTTATGGTCTATATCATTCTAGTTTTTGTTGCCAAATCAATATAGAGACACAGTTCAAATAATATTTGTTCAAGACAAAGCAGAATAGACAGAATATAAGTGTGGGAAACTATAGAGCAATAAAAACACTTGTAATGTGCATGACATGAGAACATAACTGTTTATTAAATTGAAACTGAAATCAACATAGAGCAAGTTACAACAGCAAACCAGTTAAAGAAACAGGTTTAAAACATACCTGTTGCGCCATTAGAGTTTCAATTCCATCCTTCAAATTTGAAAATAGTTGGTCTGAGTAAATACAGTGATGCAAGAGAAAAGGAGTATGAACCATAGCTACAGAACCTAACCTGAGAATAATTCTTCTCCTTTAAGCATTGAGTTGGGACTCGGAGTGTGGTCCTCGTGCGTTGGGCACTGCAGTTCCCTTACTAACTGCTCATGTTTGGGTGCTCTGTGGTGGAGACAGTGCTGTGTCAACTGGAACTGGGTTACTATCTGCTGGGGTTGGGGTTAGAAGGGGTGTAGTGCTACCTCTTGAGCATGCGTTGGTTTCCCCTTGAAGAGAAAAGGGTGATGTAGCAAAGTAGCGTAAGTATTTCCCTCAGTTTTTGAGAACCAAGGTATCAATCCAGTAGGAGGCCACACGCAAGTCCCTCGTACCTACACAAACAAATAAGAACCTGCAACCAACGCGATAAGGGTTGTTAATCCCTTCATGACCACTTGCAAAAGTGAGATCTGATAGAGATGATAAGATAATATTTTTGGTATTTTTATGATAAAGATTGAAAGTAAAGATTGCAAAATAAACGGCGACAACAATAACTAGCTGACTGGAGATTAATATAATGGCCATAGGTTTCACTAGTGGCTTCTCTCAAGATAGCATAAGTATTACGGTGGGTGAACAAATTACTGTCGAGCAATTGATATAAAAGTGCATAATTATGCGAATATCTAGGCATGATCATGTATATAGGCATCACGTCCGTGACAAGTAGACCGCCTCCTGCCTGCATCTACTACTTTTACTCCACACATCGACCGCTATCCAGCATGCATCTAGAGTATTAAGTTCATAAGAAAGGAGTAACACATTAGGTAAGATGACATGATGTAGAGGGATAAACTCAAGCAATATGATATAAACCCCATCTTTTTATCCTCGATGGCAACAAGACAATACGTGTCGTTTCCCCTTCTGTCACTGGGATCGAGCACCACATGATTGAACCCAAAGCTAGGCACTTCTCCCATTGCAAGAAAAATCAATCTAGTAGGCCAAACCAAACTGATAATTCGAAGAGACTTGCAAAGATAACCAATCATACATAAAGGAATTCAGAGAAGATTCAAATATTGTTCATAGATAATCTTGATTATAAACCCACAATTCATCGGATCTCGACAAACACACCGCAAAAAGAGTTACATGGAATAGATCTCCAGGAAGATCGAGGAGAACTTTGTATTGAGATCCAAAGAGAGAGAAGAAGCCATCTAGCTAATAACTATGGACCCGAAGGTCTGTGGTAAACTACTCACACATCATCGGAGAGGCTATGGTGTTGATGTAGAAGCCCTCCGTGATCGATGCCCCCTCCGGCAGAGCGCCGGAAAAGGCCCCAAGATGGGATCTCACGGGTGCAGAAGGTTGCGGCGGTGGAAATAGGGTTTCGTCGTGCTCCTGGATTGTTTCGGGGTACGTAGGTATATATAGGAGGAAGAAGTAGGTCGGTGGAGCCACGAGGGGCCCACGAGGTTGGGGGGCGCGGCCAGGGGGGCAGGCGCGCCTCCCTGCCTCGTGCCCTCCTTGTTGATTTCTTGACGTCCACTCCAAGTCCTCTGGATCACGTTTGTTCCAAAAATAACTCTCCCGAAGGTTTCATTCCGTTTGTACTCCGTTTGATATTCCTTTTCTGCGAAACACTGAAATAGGCAAAAAAACAGCAATTTGCACTGGGCCTTGGGTTAGTAGGTTAGTCCCAAAAATAATATAGAAGTGTATAAATAAGCCCATTAAACATGCAAAACAGAATATATAATAGCATGGAGCAATCAAAAATTATAGATACGTTGGAGACGTATCAAGCATCCCCAAGCTTAATTCCTGCTCGTCCTCGAGTAGGTAAATGATAAAAACAGAATTTTTGATGTGGAATGCTACTTAGCATATTCTTCAATGTATTTCTCTTTATTATGGCATGAATGTTCTGATCTGAAAGATTCAAGATAAAAGTTTAATATTGACATGAAAATAATAATACTTCAAGCATACTAACAAAATAATCATGTCTTCTCAAAATAACATGGCCAAAGAAAGTTATCCCTACAAAATCATATAGTCTGTCTATGCTCTATCTTCACCATACAAAGTATTTAAATCATGCACAACCCTGATGACAAGCCAAGCAATTGTTTCATACTTTTGATGTTCTCAAACTTTTTCAATCTTCACGCAATACATGAATGTGAGCCATGGACATAGCACTATGGGTGGAATAGAATGGCGGTTGTGGAGAAGACAAAAAAGGAGAAGATAGTCTCACATCAACTAGGCGTATCAACGGGCTATGGAATTGCCCATCAATAGATATCAATGTGAGTGAGTACGGATTTCTGTGCAACGGATGCACTAGAGCTATAAGTGTATGAAAGCTCAACAAAAGAAACTAAGTGGGTCTGCATCCAACTTGCTTGCTCATGAAGACCTAGGGAATTTTGAGGAAGCCCATCATTGGAATATACAAGCCAAGTTCTATAATGTAAAATTCCCACTAGTATATGAAAGTGACAACATAGGAGACTCTCTATCATGGAGATCATGGTGCTACTTTGAAGCACAAGTGTGGAAAAAGGATAGTAACATTGTCCCTTCTCTCTTTTTCTCTTTTTTTCTCTTTTTTGTTTGGGCCTTCTCTTGTTTTTTGGCCTCTTTTTTTGTCTCTTTTTTTTCTTTCTTCCAGAGTCTCATCCCGACTTATGGGGGAATAATAGTCTCCATCATCCTTTCCTCACATGGGTCAATGCTCTAATAATGATGATCATCACACTTTTATTTACTTACAACTCAAGAATTACAACTCGATACTTAGAACAAATTATGACTCTATGTGAATGCCTCTGGTGGTGTACCGGGATATGCAATGAATCAAGTGTGACATGTATGAAAGAATTATAAAGGTGGCCTTGCCACAAATACGATGTCAACTACATGATCATGCAAAGCAATATGACAATGATGAAGCGTGTCATAACAAATGGAACGGTGGGAAGTTGAATGGCAATATATCTCGGAATGGCTATGGAAATAACATAATAGGTAGGTATGGTGGATGTTTTGAGGAAGGTATATGGTGGGTGTATGATACCGGCGAAGGTTGCGCGGTATTAGAGAGGCTAGCAATGGTGGAAGGGTGAGAGTGTGTATAATCCATGGACTCAACATTAGTCATAAAGAACTCACATACTTATTGCAAAAATATATTAGTTACCGAAACAAAGTACTACACGCATGCTCCTTGGGGGATAGATATGTAGGAAAAGACCATCGCTCGTCCCCAACGGCCACTCATAAGGAAGACAATCAATAAATAAATCATGCTCCGACTTCATCACATAACGGTTCACCATACGTGCATGCTACGGGAATCACAAACTTTAGAACAAGTATTTCTCAAATTCACAACTACTCAACTAGCATGACTCTAATATCACCATCTTCATATCTCAAAACAATTATCAAGTATCTAACTTCTCTTAGTATTCAATGCACTTTATATGAAAGATTTTAGTATATCCATCTTGGATGCCTATCATATTAGGACTAATTTTATAACCAAAGCAAATTACCATGCTGTTCTAAAGGAATCTCAAAATAATATAAGTGAAGCATGAGAGATCAATAATTTATATAAAATATAACCACCACCGTGCTCTAAAAGATATAAGTGAATCACTAGAGCAAAATTGTCTAACTCAAAAGATATAAGTGAAGCACATAGAGTATTCTAATAAATTCCGAATAATGTGTGTCTCTCTGAAAAGGTGTGTACAGCAAGGATGATTGTGGTGAACTAAAATCAAAGACTCAAATCATACAAGACGCTCCAAGCAAAACACATATCATGTGGTGAATAAAAATATAGCTCCAAGTAAAGTTACCGATGCATGAAGACAAAAGAGGGGATGCCTTCCGGGGCAACCTCAAGCTTAGGCTTTTGGGTTGTCCTTAGATTTTAACTTGGGGTGCCTTGGGCATCCCGAAGCTTAGGCTCTTGCCAGTCCTTGTTCCATAATCCATCAAATCTTTACCCAAAACTTGAAAACGTCGCAACACAAAACTTAACAGAAAATCTCGTGAGCTCCGTTAGCGAAAGAAAACAAAACACCACTTCAAGGTACTGTAATGAACTCATTATTTAATTGTATTGGTGTTAAACCTACTGTATTCCAAATTCTCTATGGTTCATAACCTCCGATACTAGCCATAGATTCGTCAAAATAAGCAAACAACACACGAAAAACAGAATCTGTCAAAAACAGAATAGTCTGTAGTAATCTGTACCTAACGCAAACTTATGGAACTCCAAAAATTCTAAAATAAATTGCTGGACGTGAGGAATTTATCTATTAATTATCTGCAAAAAGAATCAACTAAATAGAACTCTCCAGTAAAAAGTTGTAGCTAATCTCGTGAGCGCTAAAGTTTCTGTTTTTTACAGCAACATCAAAAAGACTTCACCCAAGTCTTCCCAAAGGTTCTACTTGGCACAAACACTAAATAAAACACAAAAACACATCTAACCAGAAGCTAGATGGATTATTTATTCCTAAACAGAACCAAAAAGGAAGAAACAAAAATAAAATTGGGTTGCCTCCCAACAAGCGCTATCGTTTAACGCCCCTAGCTAGGCATAAAGGCAAGGATAGATCTCGGTATTGTCATCTTTGGCATGCAATTATTCAATAGAACACTTATAACGATTAGGAGTTTCCTTCTTTTTATTAATGATTAAACCCCTAGGCAAGATATCAATAAAATCATTTGTAGCAAAAGGTTCCTTAATGATAGCGAGAAAGTTGGGGTGAACACTTATTGATTTGATATCCGCATTTTCCTTACTAGAAGTTTCACCCTTATTTATAGGAACATACATCAGTTTGGAAATTTTAGCATTAGGAGGTTTTGGAGTATTTTTCACGGAAGAAAAGGCTGACCCTAAGTTGGTAATAATATCCTCAATCTTATCAATTCTAGTGGAATCTTGATCTATCTTTTCGTTAACCATGGGTTCCTTTTCTTTAAAAAATTTAAGAGCAACTCCTACATTAGAACCGTATTGGGTAATTTGGTTGTGGATCTTTTTATCCAAATTTTCAATCAACTCTACGGTGGCAACTTTATTTTCAATAATTTCAAGCCTTTGCATCACATGTTCCAAAGTTAAAATAGTTCCATTAACCAAAAGAGGTGGTGGGCCAAACAAATCTATCATAGCATTATAAGAATCAAAAGTATGGCTACCCAAGAAATTCCCTCCGGTAATGGTATCAAGAATATATCTATTCCAAGGAGTGATGCATACATAAAATTTGCGAAGAAGAACGGAAGTGGATCTATTTTGCGCATTGCAAATTCTGTACCAAGCATCTTTCAGATTTTCTCCCTCCCTTTGTTTAAAATTAAGAACTTCATTCTCGGGAGACAAAGGAGTAGATAAAGGACTAGCCATAGCGATGAAGCAAGAGAAAAAGAGGCGAACGGAAAAGGAGGGCGAATAAAAACGGCAAGGGTGAAGTGGGGGAGAGGAAAACGAGAGGCAAATGGCAAATAATGTAATGCGAGGGATAAGAGTTTGTGATGGGCACTTGGTATGTCTTGACTTGTGCGTAGACTCCCCGGCAACGGCGCCAGAAATCCTTCTTGCTACCTCTTCAGCATGCATTGGTTTTCCCTTAAAGAGGAAAGGGTGATGCAGCAAAGTAGCGTAAGTATTTCCCTCAGTTTTTGAAAACCAAGGTATCAATCCAGTAGGAGGACACACGCAAGTCCCCCGTACCTACACAAACAAATAAGAACCTTGCAACCAACGCGATAAAGGGATTGTCAATCCCTTCATGGCCACTTGCAAAAGTGAGATCTGATAGAGATGATAAGATAATATTTTTGGTATTTTTATGATAAAGATTGAAAGTAAAGATTGCAAAATGAATGGCGACAGAAATAACTAGTTGACGGGAGATTAATATAATGGAAAATAGACCTGGGGGCCATAGGTTTCACTAGTGGCTTCTCTCAAGATAGCATAAGTATTACGGTGGGTGAACAAATTACTGTCGAGCAATTGATAGAAAAGTGCATAATTATGAGAATATCTAGGCATGATCATGTATATAGGCATCACGTCTGTGACTAGTAGACCGACTCCTGCCTGCATCTACTACTATTACTCCACACATCGACCTCTATCCAGCATGCATTTAGAGTAATAAGTTCATAAGAACGGAGTAACGCATTAGGTAAGATGACATGATGTAGAGGGATAAACTCAAGCAATATGATATAAACCCCATCTTTTTATCCTCGATGGCAACAATACAATACGTGTCGTTTCCCCTTCTGTCACTGGCATCGAGCATCGCATGATTGAACCAAAAGCTAAGCACTTCTCCCAGTCCAAGAAACATCAATCTAGTAGGCCAAACCAAACTGATAATTCGAAGAGACTTGCAAAGATAACCAATCATACATAAAAGAATTCAGAGAAGATTCAAATATTGTTCATAGATAATCTTGATCATAAACCCACAATTCATCGGATCTCGACAAACACACCGCAAAAAGAGTTACATCGAATAGATCTCCAAGAAGATCGAGGAGAACTTTGTATTGAGATCCAAAGAGAGAGAAGAAGCCATCTAGCTAATAACTATGGACCCGAAGGTGTGTGGTAAACTAATCACACATCATCGGAGAGGCTATGGTGTTGATGTAGAAGCCCTCCGTGATCGATGCCCCCTCTGGCGGAGCGCCGGAAAAGGCCCCAAGATGGGATCTCACGGGTACAGAAGGTTGCGGCGGTGGAAATAGGGTTTCGTGGTGCTCCTGGATGGTTTCGGGGTACGTAGGTATATATAGGAGGAAGAAGTAGGTCGGTGGAGCCACAAGGGGCCCACGAGGGTGGGGGCGCGCCCAGGGGGCAGGCGTGTCTCCCTGCCTCGTGGCCTCCTTGTCGATTTCTTGACGTCCACTCCAAGTCCTCTGGATCACGTTTGTTCCAAAAATAACTCTCCCGAAGGTTTCATTTCGTTTGGACTCCGTTTGATATTCCTTTTCTGCGAAACACTGAAATATGCAAAAAACAACAATTTGCACTGGGCCTTGGGTTAGTAGGTTAGTCCCAAAAATAATATAAAAGTGTATAAATAAGCCCATTAAACATCCAAAACAGAATATATAATAGCATGGAGCAATCAAAAATTATAGATATGTTGGAGGCGTATCATGTAGCTGGTTCTCTGTCCAACTCTCTATGGGTACAGTCGGCGAGACTCTGGGTTATGTGTGGTGGGGCTAGTTCTTGGGCAAGTACAACCATGGTTCTATCTGCATCAACTGTTAGCACTATCTTTTCTAAATACCGTGTTGTTACTGCCTTAGATACTGCCATCACCCTCTCCAATTCAAATGGCTGATAAACAAGAAAAATTAATTGAATGTACAAACATTGTATGATAGATAGGTGCAATGGATAGTGGGTAATAAAAGAGGGCATGAAATAATTCACATTTATGTTGTCTAACCAAACAGGATAGCATGACACAATTTCACATATATGTTGGCTAACTAAATAGGATAGCATGACACAATTTCACATTATGATGGCTAACTAAAAAAGATGGAAAGACATAGTTCAAAATATGATGACTATGTAAACAGGATGACATGATATAACTATATAATGTGTTTATTAAATAGGTTGGCGTGCCATAATTCACATACATGCCGCTTATGGAAACATGATAGCATGATATAATTCCCGAATAGAATGACATAATTCAAAATATGATGACTGTAAACACTAAACAGGATGAGATGATATAACTATATGATGTATTTATTAAATGGGTTGACATGCCATAATTCAGATAGATGGTGTGTATGTAAACATGATGGCATGATATAATTCAAATATATGATTTATATAGTAAGGATGTAAGCAGATGGCAATCCATATATGATGTAAAAACTAAGCAATGCAAGACAACATGCATGACATGGGTAATATAACCCTGCCAAGTTTGAGCATAGACCTCAGGGGGGGAAATAGGACTGGTCATCAGTCTTTAAATCCTCCTCTGAGGAGCTCTCTGTATCCAGCAAGATGTCTGCTTCAGCAGGTAGCATTGTCTGCTTTGAATACCTTGTTTTCACTCCAGATACTTCCGTCACCGCTTCAAATGGCTGATGCACAGGAAGAGTTGTTGAATATACAAACGTAGTCGACAAATGGAACATGTAATACAAAAAAATGATAGCATGATATAATTCACATACATGATGATTGGCTCAACAACATGGCATTGCATAATTCACATATATAATGCCTTTGCAACAAGATAGCATTGCATAATTCACATATATAATGTCTTGCAACAAGATGGCAATGCATAATTCACATATATGGTAATTAGACACTAAACATGTGGCATTCACACAAAGCATGTCTAAACTAATCAAATGACATAGCAATGCAAGACACCATACGCATGATATGAGCAACATAACCTTGCCAAGTTAGAGCATACACCTCTGGGGGAAATAGCACTGGTCATCTGTCTCTGAATCCTCCTCTGAGGAGCTATCCGTAACCAGCGAGATATGCGCTTCGTCAGATAGCAGAGTCTACTCTGAAGACCTTGTTTTCACTCCAGAATTTTCCATCACCGTGTCAAATGGCTGATGCACACGAAGAGTAGTTGAATGTACTAACATTGTTGGCAAATGTAATACGTAACGAAAAAAATGATGGCCTGATATAATTCACATATAAGATGACTAGCTAAGCAGGATGGCATTGC